>NC_086333.1:43835842-44175947 GCF_032445375.1 Bacillus rossius redtenbacheri | reverse complement strand
TGATAAAAAATTTTAAAAATTTTTAATTACAATTTAAATAAAATTTTAATAAAAATATTGCTTACGACACATCCGCCATCTTGGATTATGATGTCATATCCGCCATATTGATAATCCATCATTTATTATTATCATTAAATATCAGAAAAAATAAAAAATAAATAAAAATTATTAAATACAATTTTAATAAAATTTTAATTTTAAAACACACTTACGTCATAGAGACCTCGACTCGAATTCGGCGTGAGCAAAAAAAAAAAAATGGCTATGGATCCTTCCTCTACGGAAGCCACCGCTAATGCCAAGGTACATATGTATAGGTATCGTCAGCTAGTATGACGTCACGTCCGCCATCTTGTTTTCGTTTGCTGGAGGCCACCATCTTGGATCCGACATATTGTTTTCGTATGCTAGATGGCGCTACCACCGTGTTATTTTAATTTCTACCCGCTTGAGCTTAAAATATGAGGAATGTTATTATAATTATGAACACTTGCTTGACTTTTACCTACTATTAGATAATACCAGGGCCGGTGCAAGGTAAATTGGCGCCCTAGGCGAAAAACCTTAATGCCCCCCCCCCCCCCTCCAACCCCAGGACACTACAAAAAAAAATTTCCTTGCCTCAAAATACAACACGTAAGCCTAAGATTTTGTCAACAATCAAATGTAAACAGGCTTGTGTTTTTTTTTTACTTTTTTACTTATTACAAATCACGAACAGGTCACCGTGGACTTTAAAATAATTACTTATATCAATATAAACATTCCAAACTGTTACAAAAATCCATTTTCATCTAGTTTCAATGATCGTTAAACATTTTATATGAGCTGTTGTGTGTCGTGCTGCGCCGCCCCCAGCTACTTGGCGCCCCAGGCGGTTGCCTGGTTCGCCTATATGGACGCGCCGGCCCTGATAACACCAAGTAAATATCTGTTCAGCAAATGTTGACTACTGATTGAAGAGCGCGAGAGAGCACAACTGACAGCAGGATGGCGCAGCTGAAACTCACCCAGCGAGGCACCGAACACCGCCGCCGGGTGCAGCAGCGGGTGGTGCAGGTAGGCGGGCACGTCCAGGAAGTGCGGAGCCGGGGGCGGCGGCGGCGGCGGGAACAGCAGCGAGGGCGCGAGGCGGCGCCCCGCCGCCGGGTAGCCGTGCTGGTGCTGGGGGCGGTGCGGCGGCCCGGGCTGCCCGCGAGGCGCGCGCTCGTGCTGCACTGCTGTTTGCACACCACACACGGCGTCTCTGCCCGTCCGTCAAGGTCGCGTGCTCCACACACGGCGTGACCGCTCGTCGGTCTAGGTCGCGTGCTCCACACACGGCGTGACCGCTCGTCGGTCTAGGTCGCGTACTCCACACACGGCGTCACCGCTCGTCCGTCTAGGTCGCGTACTCCACACACGGCGTCACCGCTCGTCCGTCTAGGTCGCGTACTCAACACACAGCATCCTCGCTCGTCCGTCTAGGTCACATACGCAACACACAGCATCCTCGCTCGTCCGTCTAGGTCACATACTCAACATACAGCCCGTCCGTAAAGGTTGCGTACTCAACATACAGCATACTCGCTCGTCCATTAAGGTTGCGTACTCAACACACAGCATCCTCGCTCGTCCTTTAGGATGCGTACTCAACACACAGAAAACTCGTTCATCCGTCAAGGTCGCGTACTCAACACACAGCATCCTCGCTCGTCCGTTTAGGTCACATACGCAACACACAGCATCCTCGTTCGTCCGTCTAGGTCACATACTCAACACGCAGCGTCCTCGTTCGTCCGTCAAGGTTGCGTACTCCACCCATGTCTTCGTCCGTTTTTCAAGGTTGCGTACTCAACACTTATTGTCCTTGCCATTCCGTCAAGGTCACGTACTCAACACAAGCCGTGCTTGCCCGTCCGTCAAGGTCGCGCTAGATACCTAATATGTGCCCCTGATTTTAGACAGCTGTTTGAAACTATGCTTAGTGTTGAGTGTTTATTTCTACATTTTATATCAGTTGTTGGCGAAAACGGTGGGATATAGGGTAATATAACAAGGCGACTTTCTCATTTCTTTTGATGTATAGATTAATAATCAGCCTTTAAAAAACCACATTATGCCCCCGCATCACATAAATTTATGGGAAAGAAGGACGTTCCACTAAATTATTTCCATTAAATAATTTTACTTCAGCGACAAGATTTGCAATGTGCGTAGAACTTTCGTACGGTTTGCGTTTTATCATAAATATTTTCTTTATCATTAAAAAAAGCACCGGTTAGCTGCAAATTCAAAGGCATATACGAGTCTTGGGAAGCACTTATATTTTAAATTTATTTAGACGTGAAGAACCTGCAGCCGAAGTTTGTCGGTCGAATTCAGACTCACCTTGTACACAGTCACACCATATACTTAGCTAAGATATCACCACTTATGTCACTCATGGGGTTCGTACAAGCCATGAAATTATTAGCGCAGATGTCTCTTTGTGTGAAGTGGGGCTGGTGTTTATTTAGTACCACAGATGAGGGTTTGATGTGCGTGAAGTAGTGTTTGGGGGGGGGGGAGGGTTGCATAAGGGGAGGGAGTGAGAGCCGCAATATAAACAAAGGCGGGTAGCCACAGTATCAACAAAAAAATTATTGCAGGCGTACCCGATATTTTTTAATTCGACTAGAAGATCTTATGGAAAACAGAAGAAAAAATACAGTCGTGTACATTTAGCTTCATTTGTTTACAAAAAAATATATATATATTTTAAAAATATTTAGTGATCAAAATTAATATGACTGGAGAGATTGATTAGATATAGATACGAGATACTATACGTATAAAATAATAACCGCTTGTGCAAATTGAAGAGTGTTCGGGAGAAATATGAATTACTAACTGGTATTTCAGTACTCTTAACAACCTACACAAAACAAGAATTCAAATTTTCTTATTTCTTAAATGTTCCTTTTTCCATTTTGCCCGTATTGTAATTCCACTTAACGCCTGCAATTAGGTATTAGAACGACGTTTACTATAAACACTTCTTCAAATTACGTTTTTTAAAATTTACGATTCTTTAGGTGGTTGCTGAAATCTCTACAATTATGGAAAGGAAATTGACACAAGAATGTTAAACTTCCAGGGAATTGGCCACACCTTCTCAACCCATGGAAATAATTAACTGAATTAAACCATTATTCAAACACAGACTAAAAGAATATAAACTTTTTTTTATCTCCCGTTCTTATCCCACAATAAAATATATAATTTCAAATATATGCTGGAATTTAAAGCATGTCCCTTGCAACTATTCAACACTGTATGCAATTGCCAATTGTTGTTTATCGATTATGCTGTAATTTTTTTAAAAACTGTGCGAGCTATACGTCTCATTGCTGACAGAGAAATCATTAGAGACCGAACCACAAATCACGATCCAGGGATATGGGACAGAGAACAGATAATACATGTAGCATTTGCCCGAGTGATCTCGAAGAACAACATATAACTGAAACCAGGATGGCCTGTCTAGAAATGTATCCGAGCGCGGGATCTGTAAAATGTTTGCTGCCAGTTCTGAGTTATGTGTTTAGTAGTTTTAAGTTGCACTTTAAAAAGCCACGGATGTTCTAGTTTGTGTGTTTTTAAGTCGTTATAATTATAAGTGTTGTCGTTTATAAGTAATATTTTTTTAGGCACTGTGCATTTTTAATTTATGGCAGTTACAAGTTGTGTGTTTATAAATTATGAGAGTTCTTAGTTGTAAGGTTTAGCGTTGTGCGTTCTAAAGTAAACGTGATTCTATTACAGGACTGTTATAAGTAAATGTGGCACACGTTAAGTGATGGACATTTCTAAGCTGTGATTACGTTGTGATGGTTCTAGCTTGCGATCGATTATATAAGCGACGATCGTTCTTACTTACGCTGTTTCTAAGTTACGTGTAATTTTTTTTTTTTTATTTTTTTTCGAGAATTACAAGTGTCGACGGTTCTAGGCTCGCTTCAGACGCACCGACGGTGTCTAGGCTACAGGAGAGGTGCGCGGTGGCAGAGCTAAGTGATTGATTGGTCCGCGAGGAAGGAGCGGCTATCTGCAGGAGCACGGCCGAGAGAGAGAGAGAGAGAGAGAGAGAGAGAGAGAGAGAGAGAGAGAGAGAGAGAGAGCACAAAGTGTCGGGTGAGCAGGAGCTGGCGCGGGAGGGTGCGAGGGGCAATGAAGAGCCATTGTGACATGGGAAAACTGCCTTCTGGTGTTGACACCCCTCGCTCCAGCCCCGACCGGGGGGAGAGACACTTGTTTGTCGAAGTGGCCGTGATGTCTGCGCCGGCACGATGATGAGGGGAACCGGGGGAAGAGGTGCAAAGAGAGCGACTGCAAGTGACGTGGGACCTTGTCACCCGTCTCGGAGGGAGCTGGTAGCTTCGCTCGCGCGCAGTCTCCGAGCACCGCCGAGCTTTCTTAGCGCGAGCACACATTCAACTGCAATCTCCTCCTCTAATTGAAGACGTGCCTTTAGAAGTGAAACTTCCTTGCTGAGGGGGCTACGAAAATTCCGATCGCATGAGCAGAATAGTTAGTTACGTGGTGGGATAACCGGTAGAGGAAGAGTGCATCAGCGGCCACGCCACTCCAACGCACGAGATAACGGTCGAATGGGCAGACGACAAAGAGAAAGGGGGGATATGTACGTAGCGGAGCATGCTATAAGCTAGTTGTAACGGCCTGAAGGGGAGACGGCAGGGGAGAGATGGAAATGACGCAGCAGTGATGCTACGGAATTCTCGTAACGCTGCTTGTGTTTGTCTAATCCTCAGTTTTCGCAACGGCTAACTATTGACGCTATCACATATCTTTTATTTTATTTAAAGTATCTACAATTTATTGATTCGTGGAGAAAATAGTTATTGATTTGTGTAATTAACTTTACAATTTACATTCCTTTTATTGTGAATAGTGTAATTGAAAACGTAAAGGTTATGTTTAGAATTAAGAGGTTAACTTTATAAGTGTAAGTTATTTTTGGTATGTGAACACTGTAATTTGAAATGTTAAAAGAACGTACAGACTTGTGAAATAGACTTTATAGGTAAGTGTAATTTATGCTCGATTAGAGTGTTTTATTTTTAGTTTGAGATCATACCCGCATCCTTACTATTCTCAAATATTATATCTCGTTTAATAAAAAATACTAATAATTTATCTTTATCTATACCTAATAAGCAAGAAGATTCACTTCTGTCACGCGTGGATTCCACTTTATTTATAAAGTGCTCGTATAAGCGAAAATTAAAAGAAAGAAAAACACGTGAGCGATTACTTCAGTACTTGCCAGAGATGTGTAACATAAAACCTCGATAACGAGCAAATTCATGTGTGGTCATGTTGCAAATACACTTATAATAGATAACTCGGATACGAAATGTAACATAGAATTCTTTAAAATAATGTCTATATAATACACACAAATTATGTTTTCAATTACATTTCTTGACACGAATCATACGGTAGTTTCCGCACTCGCCTCTAGAATTCGTTGCCGGAGCAGCTACGTCGATTATCGAATCATTCAATTTACAAAACAAAATTTTGAACTATATAATGAAACAGCTCAGATCAAAGTGAACACGACTTGAAAAATTGCTAAACCCCGGCATTGGATGTGATTTTAGACAAGGAGTTTTATTAAAATACTATCCATATTGTTAAAAATCATCACACAGTTTCCCTTTGGCTTTGTGAGATTTGGTTTACGCCATTCGCCACAGATGGCAACACCGTGGTTACTCATTTCCGCTCCAACATCCGTTCCATTCACGAAGTTACTTCTACTAAATGCCGTATACCGAGAGCAAATGTTTTAATAATAATTCATACAGTCGTTAAGTGCTACTAGTGTTGTAGTTAACTATATTTCTGCTAAGATCAGGATAACTTGAAATGGGAAAATAAATTTATTCCTACTAGGTATGTATCAAGATCACTCGCAGAAAATAAAAACCTGTAACTCAGCATTCTTTAAAAATAAAAAAAAATAAAAAAGCTGACTTAATTTATAGACAGGTTACATAATTATCATCTGTTATTTTGGAAACAAGGCAAAGGAAACACAAAATGCCCACTTGGGAAGAAAACGAATCATATTGATTGAAGTAGTGATATTCACACGTAGTTTTCCTAAGCTCTAAATTAAGACTGATGCTTGAAGAACGGGCGTGGCGTGGTGAAGTGAATAAGGTGTAGCAGTAGCAGCGACGGAACGTGTTCACGCCGCGTTGATTTGCATATACATGTAGGGCCTACCTCTGTTCTCGATATTCTTCAAGTGTCGAATAGTTTTGTACGCGCCGACTGTCTTTGGCATTTGTTTGGTAACAGACTGTATTCTGCAAGTTGCGTTCTGTAGGGGAAAGTGGGGAAATACCGCACACTTAAGGAAAAAGTGCTATAAATTGAAATTTATTATTTATTTTAAAATATGTTGATTAATTATACGAACCTAGATCTATACATTTTGCATCTCTATAATATAACCTGCCAAAAACTAATTAGTTTATTTACATTTTACAACAAAACAAAATGATGCAATTGTGCGGTATTCCCCACCCCATGGGGAAATACCGCACACACCATGGGGCAATGTCGCACACCATATTATTATATACAAGCACCACATCATAAACTTACTACCGACTATGTAGCATAAATTACATACTCCATTTAAACTTTGTATTACATTTAAAACTTTGGGAACAATATAAAACTAAGACATGTATATCAGGCCAGAAAATTTCACATTAGAATTATTTCTACATAATAAGTAATTATTATTTTTTTATGTTTTCCTCTCACAGTCCACCAAATCAATTAGCTTTGCAAAAGTCACACACAAAATTTTCTGCTGTGTCAGATGCGCTACAGTCAGCATGTACCCATCCCGAACAAAAAACACATCTGAACCACAACTCCTTATTTCTGCCAAACTCCCTACAAAACATGCACGTGTCACTTGAATTAGGTGTAGGCGTAGTTGCACATTGGTTAAATAATTGGTCAAGATTGTCAATATCATTGTCATCGCATAAATGTGCAAAAGAATCTGCATCACTTGCTTCATCGGAACTGGCAGTGTCAAAAAGTTTCTTCTTTGGACCAAATTTGCTTATTTTCTTACTTTTCTTTACTTTCTTGTAAAGCTTCAATTTCTTATTGCTGGTGCTCATGCGCCTGTCAGGATTCGCTTCTCTTTTCTTAGCTTTTAGGTTTTTTTTAATGTTCTTTGCTTGTTTTTTCTTCATAGCTTCTTCAAGCACAACTTTAGTTGGAGTTGCAGTGAAAATTACCGAATGCTGCCTAGACCGATGCCTAGGTGTTGCCTCTGAAGGTCCAGCTGTAGGTCTAAGACAAGGAATGGGATTTACATCAGAAAATCTAATGGAAATTGTAGCAGTAGATAAAGCCTTTTCAGTAGGCCTAATGACAGTTTTCTGGTAACATTCAGCGTTTTCACTCGATTCATTCACAACATTTTCTTCCTGAATGTTTTCGTTGTCACTGACTGTAGGCCTAACCGTATGATCATGACTATTCTCGACTTCACTTCTCTCTGCGACATCATCAGAAACAGTTACAAGGTCAGATGTACGCCTGGAACTTATCTGAGTGGTAGGGAATGAAAAATCATCCTTTGAGAATTTATCAAGATTCATGGGATAAATTCCTGCAGCAGAGAATCTAGAAACTCCTTTCTCAATAGTTGCAACCCTCATAAATGCTTTGTTGAACAACATTGCAACATCGTCTGCCCTTATCCTTTTAAATGCATTTCCCTTAATAAACAAGTCGAACTCTCGGTTGTAGGCATTTTTTAAGGGACCAAAGAATGTTAAGTCCAGTGGTTGGAGACGATGTGAGGTGTGAGGAGGAATCGTTATCATAACAATACCATGATCTCGACAAAAATTGAATGCATTTAATGTCTTGTGAGAGTTATGGTTATCGGTGATCAACAGCACTGGGTCTTCTTTTGTTGGCTTCGCATGTGCTTCAAAATGCTCCAGCCATTTAATGAAAAGATCTTCGTTGATCCAACCATTCTTAGAGCAGTCATATATTGCCCCTTCAGGACCTCCCTTCTTCAAAGTTGGACTCATCCTCACTCTTGGAAAAACAAACATCGGTGGTATGTATGACCCACTTGCACTCATAGCCATGCAGACAGTTATGTTTTTGCCTCTTTCCAGGCTTGTTAGTGATCCAATTTGTTTTTGGCCTTTGGGCGCCAAAATTTTATTTGGAGTCTGAACAACAGATATTCCTGTCTCATCCATATTGAATATTCTTGACCCCTGAAATCTGTGTTTCGTCATCACTGTTTCAAGGTTTGAAGAAAACTCTTTTACAGCAGCTTCACTGAACCCAATAACTCTATTCAAACTTGTTGCTTCTGGCTTGCGAAGGCTGACTTGTGGATTTCGCTTAAGAAACCCTCGAAGCCAGTCTTTTCCAGCTGTTCGAGAACTTGCATTAAAATTATTCCGGATAGAATTTTTCTCAGTGAATTCGAAAGCAATTCGGCGAAAATCTACAGGCGTGATTCCATGAAACATTCTAGCCATCGTTATTATATGATTGGTTAGTTCCTTTTCTTGCGCTGCAGAGAAGACGGAGTTTCTACCTAAGCTAGCTTCGTGTGAGCGTCCAGATTTGCACCGATCTTTCAGAGTGGATACAGGAATCCCAAAAGATCTTGCTACTTCCCTAAGCCCTCGACCCATTGCCATGGCATTCAATGCTTCCTTCATACTCTCTGCAGTCCATTTCGCTCTATTTGTGGTTCTCACTCTCTTCCTCGCCATCTGTAAAAACAGTTTTAAAAGAATACTTGTAGGAGTTATATCCACTATGTAACATTGTATCGTAACATACAACTGCATGAAAACAAATCCTTACAGTTGGCCTAAAAGAGCCGACCAAATTGGCTTATAAGACCATGCCAGGTAGTTTTATAAGGGTCTTGACAATATTTATACACCAAATTATTCAAAAAATTTGCTACATAAACATATGAAAAATAAGTAAAAATATTGTTCATGTATTGTATTTTATTATTCACCTTTATTGACAGGCAACACAAAGTTGCTTAAAAATAATGTTTTGCACCTACACATGATTTCTGTTAGTCTATTTTAAATAAATGACTGTAAGAAAATTTTAACGGAATTCTTTATGATAAATTAGTTTTCTATCTGGAAAAATATATTTAAAATTATATTTAGTCATAAACAACAACACAGGGGCAATACCGCACAGTGTACGCTATTACCCACCCTACTTGTGCGGTATTACCCCACGATGTGTTCCGCCATTTTAGCTCCTCTAAACAAGAAACAAAGTTCGTTATTCAAACGATGAATTTAGCAAACTACCGTAAAAAAATGCCGAATCCAACCAGTTATATGAATTAAACTTAAATTGAATATAAATAGTACTTACCTCTTAAATAAGAAACAACAAAATAAGAAGGAAATGTTAAAAAAACTTTCGGAGCAGGTCGCGACACTCATACGGCTACTACAAAAATAGTCTCTTACTACTTAGTTCACCCACTCTCCCGCTAGAGCGTGCCACGTACAAGGCGGCGCTCAGCCTACAGTTAACACAAAAAAGGGGCTGTGCGGTATTGCCCACCTGTGCGGTATTTCACCACTTTCCCCTAAGTACGAGCGACCAACATGGCGGAGGAACATTCGGCTTGCAAGCGCTCGCATTATAAACAAATGAACTAACTGTTAAAAAAGAAACATTAATTTGGGGGTAAGAGGGGAGAGCACATCGAGGGACACCGCAGGTCACGTTCTACGCTCGCGAAACATCCGAGACCGGATGCCACAGGAAATCGGACGCCGATAGCCGTAAGAAGCGAGTGACGTCACCACTACATCACCTTGGCAGCACTCACTATCATCATGCTGTTGCAGCCCAGAAACTTCAACTCCTGCAACTTATAATTAGTCCGAGAACTGCGTAGTGTAGAACTCTTGCGCTCTGGTGTTAGTGTTTTATGGGGTTTTGAAAAGACAAATTGGTCTTATATATTATACTAAATAATTAAAAAGCGTGTTTAATGTTATAACATATCGTAAGTGTTATATTCACAGTCAGTACAATTATGAGTTGAAGACCTTATACCGATGAGTTCGTAGACACAGTGGCGGACACAGGTTTTTGTTTTTTCGAGAAAGGGATTTGTGTGTTAAAAAAAATAACTTCAACAAGGCATTTGGATGCATAAATTCCTATGTTATTTGGAGAAACAGGTGTTCTAACAGCTCACCAGCTCACACATCGTATCAGCCAACATAACATACTGCTTCAACAAGCTATCGCGTATTTTTTTCATAACTTTTTACCATAACATAACAGCCATTGCGTCTGCCACTTTTAAAGCATGGTCAGTCAAAAACCCATTCTCTGATAAAATGTTCTGATTTTGACAAGCCTCCTATACATTTGAAGGGAAGTGACGGACACCACAAGTCTCTATTTGCTCTCATGCATTAAGTAATGCAGTTAAAGCATTCTGCGACACAGTTCCGAAGAAGCAGCAGGCGATGATCGACAACGTACCGTCCTTCTTCATGTTGACCTGAAGGCACTTGTTGAAGCGGCACGCCTGGCACTGGTTCCTCCTCGTGACGTCCACCACGCAGCGCCCGCTCTCCTTGCACACGTAGTCCAGGTTCCTGCACAGTGACAGTGCGCCTGTGTGACGACCCTGGGGAGTTGGTGTGTCCCATGGAGGTAACAAGACAGGGAGTTGGTGTGTCCCATGGAGGTAACAAGACAGGGAGTTGGTGTGTCCCATGGAGGTAACAAGACAGGGAGTTGGTGTGTCCCATGGAGGTAACAAGACAGGGATTTGGTGTGTCCCATGGAGGTAACAAGACAGGGAGTTGGTGTGTCCCATGGAGGTAACAAGACAAGGATTTGGTGTGTCCCATGGAGGTAACAAGACAGGGAGTTGGTGTGTCCCATGGAGGTAACAAGACAGGGAGTTGGTGTGTCCCATGGAGGTAACAAGACAGGGAGTTGGTGTGTCCCATGGAGGTAACAATACAGGGAGTTGGTGTGTCCCATGGAGGTAACAAGACAGGGAGTTAGTGTGTCCCATGGAGGTAACAAGACAGGGAGTTTGTGAGTCCCATGGAGGTAACAAGACAGGGAGTTGGTGTGTCCCATGGAGGTAACAAGACAGGGAGTTGGTGTGTCCCATGGAGGTAACAAGACAGGGATTTGGTGTGTCCCATGGAGGTAACAAGACAGAGAGTTGGTGTGTCCCATGGAGGTAACAAGACAGGGATTTGGTGTGTCCCATGGAGGTAACAAGACAGGGAGTTGGTGTGTCCCATGGAGGTAACAAGACAGGGATTTGGTGTGTCCCATGGAGGTAACAAGACAGGGAGTTGGTGTGTCCCATGGAGGTAACAAGACAGGGATTTGGTGTGTCCCATGGAGGTAACAAGACAGGGAGTTGGTGTGTCCCATGGAGGTAACAAGACAGGGATTTGGTGTGTCCCATGGAGGTAACAAGACAGGGAGTTGGTGTGTCCCATGGAGGTAACAAGACAGGGATTTGGTGTGTCCCATGGAGGTAACAAGACAGGGAGTTGGTGTGTCCCATGGAGGTAACAAGACAGGGAGTTGGTGTGTCCCATGGAGGTAACAAGACAAGGAGTTGGTGTGTCCCATGGAGGTAACAGGACAATGAGTTGGCGTGTCTTATGGAGGTAACAAGACAGGGAGTTGGTGACTCCCATGGAGGTAAAGACAGGGAGTTGGTGTGTCCCATGGAGGTAACAAAACAGGGAGTTGGTGTGTCCCATGGAGGTAACAAGACAGGGAGTTGGTGTGTTCCATGGAGGTAACAAGACAGGGAGTTGGTGTGTCCCATGGAGGTAACAAGGCAGGGAGTTTGTGTGTCCCATTGAGGTAACAAGTTAGGGAGTTGGTGTGTCCATGGAGGTACCTAACAAGTTAAGGAATTGGTGTGTCTTATTTCCGCAGCCCCCCTCCCCCCCTTCAGAGAATCCCATAAGTTTGCGCCTCTGCATGTATACATAAGTACATAAATAAATACACGAATACATGCATACATATTGATCAATCATCATAAATGTATGTACGTATGCTGCAGCTGTCCGGAATATGCTGCGTACGTCAGCGCCCTCCACCCGAGGTTCGGAAGCAGCCTCACTGTTCGCCCGGGAACAACCCTGCTCACCGCCGGATGCTCCTCTTGAAGAAGCCGCGGCAGCCGTCGCAGCTGGGGACGCCGTAGTGCTTGCCCGACGACTTGTCGCCGCACACGCGGCACAGCGCCTCGCCCTTGGCCGGGCCGGCGTCCATGGGCGCCCCCGGTGCCCTTCGTCCTCCGCGTCGTCAGCGGCCGCACTCGGTCCCCGACGAGACTGCACCGCAACACACGTCGATACACAAGTGCACGTTACACCAACATGCATTTAGCACCAAATTACAATAAAAAAATGGTTGTCTGTAAAGTCGGTTTACGGACGATAGTTTAACGTGACAACGTCATAACAAAACATTGATGAAATCGGTGCAAGTGTACAATGAGAATAACGGGACACAGCGTAACGGGAAAATGTGCGTAACGGGACACTTTTTCGTGCGTGCAGCCGGTGTTCATCGATTTATTAGACGTTGTCACGTCAAAAGAAGTCATGAAATCAATGATCAATCTGACATGGATTAATTAAAATTACATGGTAAAGTTTATTGAATATAATTTTTGACGTGACAACGTCTAATAAATCGATGAACGCCGGCTGCACGCACGTAAAAGGATGACTCATTGTCCCGTTACACACATTGTCCCGTTACGCTTTGTCCCGTTACGCTTTGTCCCGTTACGTTTTGTCCTGTTACACTCATTGTACGCTTGCGCCGCATCTATCTCTCTTCCACTCTATTGGAACAACCATCGATTTGACTTTTTCGAGGCACATTAAACTTCAAACACTCCCATTCGTTTCCTACTTTTTCTATCATCGTCCTATCCTTAACAGAATAACATAGATTGGAAGAAGTTAAATAACAAACATGTATAAAAGTTATAGTTAAAATAATCTCTTCGTTAAAGTAATAAACATATTTGAATTAATGAGTGCAAATAAAAGAAAATTTATCAATTAAATTGTAGATTTCATTTCACTCCTTCTTTATATCCATACAAAATTGTGATAATTCAATAAAGATGATTCATTTAAAGTATGCAATCATTTCATCAATGTTTTGTTATGACGTTGTCAGGTTAAACTATCGTCCGTAAACCGACTTTACAGACAACCAATTTTTTTTTAGCATATGAACTTAATGCACCTAAAAAAATTAAATTTAGTTGTTTGAACTTGCATCACGTTTTTACATTAATGATGTTGGCAAATTTTTCAAAAAACACAAAAAATTGACGATTTATATTTACTTTTCTGAGTAGTTATGCTCTAAATATGCTTATTAATAATGCTTTTATTGTGTAAGTACATGTGCTTGTCTAAATGAAAATATTTTGATTAAATGAGTAGGCATACTATGAAATATAATAATGTCATATTTGTGGAATAATGTGAATAAATGACCTATGTTTTATGCATAAGGGCAATGTACAAAATTAAAAAGAGTAATATATATATTCCAGCGACTAGAATTGAATTTCGCCCCTTCAGGTTACGAATCGCGCGATCTATCGCTGTGCTAGTAAGCTTCTTTGGGAAGTTACGAAGAGAAAACAAATTATAATTATTGAAATCCCAGTTTTCTCAGGTATTTTAAAACTTGTGATTACTCTTTTATAATTATATTAATATCAATAATATTCCATGGTAATTTCACTATCATAAAGTTTCATTCGGCTCACCAATACGTTTGGCATGTCCCCTAATGTTGACGAAAGGGACTATGTACGGATTTATAAAATGTTAGGGTGGGTCCGCCATCTTTGCGACGCATTTCCGTTCGTCGACTTCCGTTCTACTGCACACGAGATGCCGTGTGCCAGGCAGTGGCGTATCCAGGATTTGTGTATGGGGGGGTGTTAAGAAGCATGGACCCCCCCGTATTAAAGCGGGGGGGTCCGGGGGTCCTCTCCCGGGAAAATGTTGGATTTTAAGGTGTAAAATAGCGCTATTTTTTAGCAGTTTTCGGTTCTTAAATTTAAATATTGAAAAGGTAAAATTTTTATTAATTTTAATATGAAATTTGTTTGAGTGATGACTAAGAAATTTAATTAAAGATTTGGTGCTAAGTGAGGGGGGGGGGGTTCAACACCTAACACCCCCCCCCCCCCCCCCGGCTACGCCCCGTGTGCCGGGGGCCGAGACGGCGCGGCTTGTGCCCTTGCTGCCCGGAGCGGGTCGAGGGGAGGACCCGCCGGCAGTCAGAGAGCGGGCCGGGCCTAGGGCGACGTTGCTACGCGACCTCGCGCGCGGTCGCCGCGGACCCCGCCCGCCGCATTGGCCGGTCGGCGCGGCCATGGCGCGGTCGCCGATCAATGGGGAGGCCGCGCGCCACCTGTCCCTAGCTGTCCCGAGCTGTCCCGAGCTGTCCCGTCGAGGCCCCGCCAGGGCCGGTGCGTCCGCACAGGCGAACTAGGCAACCGGGGGCGGCGCAGCACGACACATGACAGCTGATATAATATGTTTAACGATTATTGAAACTAGATGAAAATGGATTTTTGTAACACTTCGGAATGTTTATATTGATATAAAGTAATTATTTAAAGTCCACGGTGACCTGTTTATGATTTGTAATAAGTAAAAAAAGTAAAAAAAAACACAAGCCTGCTTACATTTTACTGTTGACAAAATCTTAGGCTTACGTGATGTATTTTGAGGCAAGGAAATTTTTTTTGTGGTGTCCGGCCCGTGGGGGGGGGGGGGGGGGCTTTAAGGTTTTTCGCCTAGGACGCCAATTTACCTTGCACCGGCCCTGGGCCCCACCAGCGATTCCTGACAACATCGTGTGTGCCTACACGCATGTGCATTCATCGTCGTGGTAAAACAATATAGTAAATTAAAATTATTTAGTTCAGAAAAAAAAAGACCATTAAAAATTAATATATAACTTTTCCACCAATCCTCCTTCCTCCACACGCGACTTCGGATGTTTCGTTACTAATACATTAATAATGGCACTCAGACAAATTATTACTTTACTCTCCATAATTTTGTTACGTATGTAACGGATTTTATAGATTTCGTGTGCAAGTAACTGGGTGTGCACCGAGTGTTGTCTCCTGAAGGTGCGCTGCTTGCCCCCTGGTGGCGGTCCACCCGCACACTCTACAATCGCCACGCGGGCCCGTCGCCACTTTATGAAGTTGTCTGCCTGGGCCGCCCCGTGACGTTATTCCCACGTGTCCAAGTGTCGATTACAGTAGAGACTATTCTGGAGAGAAAAGCGAGTTTAAACGGGGGACCCTGGCAACACACAGCTATAAGTAGGCATACAGATCTCGACGAGCAGATCACTGCACACAGCACCTGACTGCAAGAAGCTGCCTTCACACCGTACCGGCCGCCGCCCGAACGAGAAACTGCGACGTCAAGCTGCCTACCAGAGAGGCGTTGGAGACTCCATTGGACTCAGTCGTCGTCGTCATCTGGTAAGACACCGGTTTTTGTCTAACTGCAAGGATTTGGCCAATCTCCGCCGAGGACGAGTTGCATCAGCAGGAGTGCATACACCGGAGTGTATATTGCAGTACTTTTTAGACATTGATAAACTTCTTAGCAACTAAGAAGCCAAGGAAACTGCTATAATAGGAGCTGCTATTGCTGAAGGAATTCAACGAGAAAAAGGAATTTGAGCACTTTTAGCTGTAGCAGCAATAACAATTAAAAATCCCAATTAATTTAACATCAAAATTAAATGAATAAAAATCTTTATATATACATACACACATATATATAATTGTAAGCGAACTAAGGGATTGCTACAGGACTCTGTTCGCAACGAGTAATGTCTGGTTTAAGTGAACTTCAAGTGAGGACTTTTAAGGCAGTTGTGTATGTACGTAATATCGGCAGGCATGAGGCGTGGGCGGCTGATATAACTGACTATTCATAGTGCAAGTAAGAAACGAACTGAATGTCCAAGGAGCTGTGTTCGCTGGGACGTGGAACACGAGCACAACAGATGCATAGGAATTCACTGGAGGCTGTGCAGCTGCGAGTTCTACTCGTCGTCCTTAAGATTGTGGAGCGAGTCTGCAGCCGAGGCGCAGCACGAGAGTCTGGGGGCGCAGCGACGAGTGGGAACAAGCCAGCGAGTACGTCCCGGAGCGAGTGCCCGCGGACAGCGAGTGCTCCACTCGCTGTGCGGAACCATCCGCGCGGCTGTACAGCAGTGACGTCGAAACAGAAGGCGAGTGACTTTTGCTTAAAACACCCTGTTGCGAGCGGGTTTTAAGACAGTATTGCCAAAGAGAAAACCTGGAATGAGCAGGAAATAATTTTTTTAGAAGTGATGTTGTAAAATTTTAATTTGTAATTGCATTTGTAGAGACTGTGAAACTGAAAACAATAATTCTGAACGTTAAATTTTATTTTTTTATAAATTCTGCGTAGTAAAATAATTTAGTAAAAATTTTCAAATGTCAAGGGTTGTCTCAGTGGAAGTTCAGATGAACAGTACAGTAATTTAAATGAATGTTCAGCAATGTGTTGCAAAGTAATTTTGAAAACAATAATCTTATTTACGTTTTCAAAAGAAATATTGTTCTCGTAATATTTAAAGCTGAGGTTTTTTAAAAAAATTGTATTTAATTTTATATTTGCAGGTTAACAATTAAGTGTAATTTTGTGTTCACAGAACGTGATTGCGTTGATGAGTGCGACTGTACTTCAAAACCTAGTATTCAAGCCAGAGAACATGATGAAAGTTGATTTTTGTTTCAAAAAAATGTTAGAACATAAAAATATTTCTCTCGCTCGTTATTAAAAACTACTGTCTAGTGTTATATCTTCGGGAGTACAGCATCGTGAAAGAATTTTATCAAATTTCGCGTGCTTTTAATAATAGCAGTAGTAGGTATAATTTGCGGGTTCTATCGCACTTGATAAATTTCAAGAAATGTCAACCAAATCTCACGAATTTTAAATTAAAAGTGTTTCTTTCACATTCATTACAAGTTTTCTACATCATATTTAATTCAAAATTCATGAATTCTCAATTAAATTTCAAGAATTTTCAATCAAAATTTCACTTTTTTAACACCTAAAATAATTTAAAAAACTGTTTACTCAAAACGTTTGTCTAAAAATGTCAAAAAATGACTTCAAAATCAAGAATCTCAGTGAATTTCTCAAAGTCAACTAATTTTCAAAAGTGAGCTAGCAAGTTAAAAACAATAAAATAAAGTTATGAGTGAGACCATTTGACCGACAACATCATTTTCGAGATATAAATTCCATTTATTAAAATTTCTTGGACATACACCATGGTAGTTTTGCAATGTTTGTCCTGGGAAAAAATTCAAGAACGCAAATTAACAAATAAAAATGAAAACATAAACCCACAGAAAACAAGCCTAAAACAGCTATGTCAAACATAAAAACCCAGCGATGTACTTAAACAGGTATTATGCACAACACAACGACGACAACTCAGACGAATGAACACATTCAAACTTAAATATCAGACAGTACAAGAATTCTGTGGAAGGAATTTAGTCATGAAAAAAATAATAACATCACAGACGAACACAGTGGGCTAACAACGACGAGACAGTTTCAACAAGAACAGTAAATGTAGCGATACAACAAACCCTGGACAACGCAGAAACCTATTGCATGAATCATTTAAAGAACAAATCTAAATTCCAATTGTCTTTCGGAAATATTTCAGTTCTTCAATTTTTAACTACTATATTTGTTACGTCTCAACAATCAAACATTGAAGCATTAAAATTCCTGTTCAATATCATATTTACTATTTTTTTTTTAATTCCTACAATAACAAGATCAAGCATGTCAAATTGTATGTTATTGAATTGATATTTTATGTCAAAACTAAATGTAATAGAACCAGAAGGTACTTATTTGTCTAAAATTGCCAATTATTACATCTTAAAGGTATTTCTGTATTTTTCTTTGACTACATTACCTGTATTTGATTCGTATTCAACGACAGGCCACATAATTTCTAAGTTTAAAAAAAAATCACCTAGCTCTGCTTTTACTCTATCCACTGTTATATCTGTATTTTTAAAACATACACAAATTAAAAATTGTTATAAGATGAATTACGAAAAGAAAGTAATTAAATGACCACCTTTTCAGTAAATTTCTGCGTTATCTCTGATAAAATCAAACATATCTTAGTGGATAAACCATTTCATTTGTTCTATCACTATGAACAGATTTTACAAGATATTTACTACCAACATCAGTTATTTCTAAATCATTTTGTTCACTTGGATATTTTAGTAAACCATTAATTTTTGTTGAAGTAAAACCTGGGTTATCAACAGCTTAAAATAAAATTACATACCCAAGTTTCGAGATTTATATTCTAGACAACGGAAAAAATAGAGCGAACAACAATATTATATAATTTTTCACAATATCCAACTTTACCAATTTATCTTAATCTAAATTGTTCACAAATTTGTCATCATTTGGAAAAGAAAATCCATCTTCCGTAGGAATATCAAACTCAGTTTTATTTTGTAAACATTTAGAGTTTCTCTTATTTTATCTGTAAGAGGAATCGAATGTTTTTAAAAATTTTCGATAGTTTTTTAACTCATTTAACTTATATGATAAAAATTTTTTTTAAATGATAATTTTAAATCATGAATGAAAAATTTAGTATATAAATGGAGGACCGCTTAAGTAAAATTCCTCGACTTAAATCACTCATTGACAAATTTAGAAATTACTAGCTGACCCGGCAAACGTTCTTTTGCCATATAAATTATTTCTAGGGAATTTCTAGCTGCAGTACCCGGCGTTGCCCGGGCTGAACACAGGGTGAAGGGTACCTTTTTCGAAATCAGATGTACTTAGTAATTGTCTTCTTAATTTGAATGTCAAGTGTGCAAAATAATTTATATCACTTTCAGATCCCGACAGACGTTCTGCCAGTGTATAGTTATTTACCTGTATATATCTAAAAATTTGTGGTCTGTATGTAGTCTATAGACTCTATAAAGCACTATAGAAAAAAGGTTAAAAAAAAAAGAGATTACTAATATTGAAAAGATTCCATTATCTAGCTAATGCTCGACATGCATTGCAATGCCTCATTCAGTTTTGTTTTGTAATATGTTTGAAGTAGTTACACATATACAAATCATCTATCCATCTCTCTAAATATATATTTATCTCTATCTGCATCTTTATATATCTATGTATCTCTCTATCACTATTTATCTCTTTATATCTACATATTTACATATATACCTCACACTATCTCTATCTCTTCTATATATAAATCTCTATATAGCTCTATACATATATATAACCCATTTCATTCTCTATACCTCGCTCTATCTCAACTTATCTCTCTGTCTCTCTCTATATCACTATATATATATATATATATATATCACACTATCTCTGACTCTCTTTTATATTTAAATAAATTGTGTAATGCGTGCGCACTTATACAACAAAATCAGACGAAGTGCCACTATATAATATGAAATAAACACATTTTTTTAAACGATTTGTGCTCCAACTATTGCAAAATAGTTACACCGTCTCAGAAACCTTCACAGGCATGCGCATAACAACTCACCAAAATTTCATCGCCATTGGATGAATGGTATAGGAACGCATACGGCACAAACAAACGAAAATTAAAGACATGAAAAACGCATCAAACGATGGTTCGTTTAAAATTCAAAGCAACTAACTCTATCTATTGATGAATTTAAGAACAAAACTGTTATGAGCGCCTTTATTTTGCTAGTCGCTGCGAGCTCCACTCAGCGGGCTGGTCTCACCAAGGAGAAAAATATGAATTTGCCAGACCGATCGTGTGGCAGACATAGAGAAATGACACTCACTCACTATTTGTATGTCTATGACCTATGAGATTTTCTGTTATAAAATGAAATAATAACTTTTTCACTCCCTTAGGGATGGAATTTCATATTAATATGTGGTCTATGTGTTAATCCAGGTAATGAGCTCGCTGTAGGCGGGGAAGGTTGATCAAGTGTTAATTGATCAGCTATAGACCGGGGTTGAAAATATAAAATTCTATTAAAAATTAGGGGTTGGTGATAGAAGGGTGAAAATTTAGGGTTGTATGTATTTTTTAATGCCACATTATAAAAAAAATAAAATAAAAAAACTTTGTCCAAAAATTAAAAAAAAAATGTTTGGGGTGGACATCCCTTATCACTTAGGGGTATCAAAAATAGATAGTAGCCGATTCTCAGACGTACTGAATATGCATACAAAATTTCATAAAAATCGGTCAAGCCGTTTCGGAGTATGTTAACTAACACTGTGACACGAGAATTCTGGATAATTCTCTCTCTCTCTCTCTCTCTCTCTCTCTCTCTCTCTCTCTCTCGCTCTCTCTCTATAAATGTATATATATGTGTGTGTGTAAATATAAATTTATTAACTTCTATAATTGTGCAGAACTTTCTTCCAGATTGAAACATAAAACATAACGATGGAAATCTCAGCTGAGTTCATTAATCAGTGAAATCTGACCAAGAGGGTAGAAATGAAGATTTTTTTAAAATTAAAAAATCAAGTTAATCCCTTAGTATGAAAAAAATATTGCATCCGTTAATAGTATTATACTTCCAAAGAACTGTACCATAAACTTTTGTTCAAAAATATTTTTTGATAAGATCAATAATTAACTCAAGAGGTGGAAAATATGGGTTTGAGGACAAAAAAAATCATAACCTCTTTAGTAGTTACAAGATAAAATCCGTATGTAGTATTTCAAATATTCTAAATATTATCTAAAACAATTGTTGGAAACAATTTTTAAATGACTATCCATTACCACATGGGGTGGAGAAAAATAGGGATTTGAGGACAAAACATATTCACAACTCCTTTAGTAAGAACTGTATCAAATAATTTCCAAGGTATTGTAAACATTCTTAATATAATATAAAACTTTGGTCTAAAATTATTATTAATATCTTTAACTCGTACTGTTCGGGGTGACCAAAATTAATTTAATTGTGGCCTTAGTAAATACATAATCGAATTTATTAAATTTTTTAAATAACTTATAAATATTACAAATATATTTTTTGCAACTTTTTTGATAGCTGCAAGCCTTAGCGAAAAGGGCAAGAAAATGTATTTAGTTCTTAGCTTATGGGAATAATTAGTTACGTAACTTAGTTATTTTCATTGGAATTTTTACTAGCGACACAGCACAGAACCTACATAGTAGCCCAACATAAACTGATAGCATGTTATTGTTATAGGGAATATTATAAACATTCTACGAAAATGCTGGATACAACGAATGGAAACCATTCGAAACATTTGACACTATTTAAAAAAAAATCGAGAAAATATAGGATGCTTATTATAAAAATTCTACGAAAATGCTGGATACATTGAATGGGAACCTTTCGAAACATTTGACACTGTTTAAAAAAAAAAATCGAGAAAATATAGGATGCTTAGTACACGAATCTCTAGAATATTCCAGAAGTTTATAGAATTAAAAAAAAAAACTTCGCAATCTACCTGCGCCTCTAGACTGAGACGAAAGCTACATTCGTTTTCTTGCAGAAGTGACAGTACGCGAGTCAACTTCATTTTTTGATACGTTATACGTGTAGTCCTGCTAATATATTGTTACGATTGGGGTAAACGGGTTCGTAAGGCTACCCCAGTTAATTTTACACACTTTTATTTGCCAGTAATATTTACATTACTAATTAAATCACCACTCTTAACGTCTGATCACAAATCACTAAGTAACTGTCACTGGAGCTAGGTTCAACAGTGGTTCGCCCCTGTTGAACCTGTCCACACACAGTCTCACGTCATTCAGTGGCATTCGCACGGTCCTGTCGCTCCGCGTCGCACCGCTCGCTAATGTCGGAGGGTGGGGGGGGGGGGGGGGGAGGGGGAAGCGTTTCTCGTCCTCCTCGCCTAACTCGCACTTCACTCAACTCGCCTGTTGGAACTCCCGTGGAGACCGGCGTCACCGCTTTTATACCAGTTGGCCGTCTTTCTCGAACGGACTGGAAATATTGTGACGTGACACATCATCCCGGACCGACACGACGCTCGAAGCATCCAGAACAACTTCGGAGTCACGTCACTCCACGCGGCGGCCTCAGCAAGCCCGCAGAATTCTCATGCCATTAAGGGGTGGATGGAGGAAGGAGCGGGGGCAGGAGGGTGGTGAGGTCGGGCTGCTCTAATCCCTCAAGGTATGCCCGCGTGACGTCAGTGGCCGGGTGGGCCCCCGAGGCCAGACTACCGCTGGAAGGGACGCTCAGGTACCTAAAACATGTTGCGGCCTTGCCTCCCAGTTCGCAACACTATACATATGGAAGTCACACTATTTTTTTCCCTTTGAGCATATGCCAATCCCAACATTTTGAGCTTACAACGATACCATTACTTGATTTTAGAACTGCAAAGGCATAACTCGACGGTTTTACATGTTTTCCTTGTCACTCATGCAGAACTCGCAATGATTGTCCCATACCCCTCATTTCATTTCATCCTTAGCTAATATATTAACTAAAATCATTTACTAATTAATCTAATGATGTTTGTAAAGAGAGTGTATTCAATAACAAATACTTGGAATATAACTTCCCTGTAAATTAAATTATCGCCACTGTATCCTCATGTGCTCGGCCGGGAACATGTGCCAGTGCCTCCAGGAACTATTACGTTCCCATAACTCGCTATGTGTAGTTTCAATATAAGATTGCGACCCCCGTCACTTTGTTCGTTGGCTACACGACGACGGGCGCGAAGTATGCGATTTCAATATTGAGGGTGACTCACGGTCCAGTAAAAAGTAGAATAGCTGCAGGTTCGAGTGAAGAAACCTATTCCATAGTCAATGACGCAGGTGCCTTTTTTTTAATGAATTTTTTAATATTAAATTCAAGATGATGATGATGTCAATGCGGTCGTCCACACTTCTTGGCGCCGACTCACACCCAGTGCTCGTGGGAACTATTATGCACTGGGCTACACCCACCAACACTAGATATTTAAGCCATTACTGATCAATATTAAATACATATGAACCAGGTGAGTTTGTAATGAAGTATAGTCCATTGTACGAAGGTGCCTGGGATGTGAACGCAAGGTAAGTCCATCAACTAGTAGGTATTCATGGAGTAGAAGTATATTTTGCGACTTTGTGGTAATATTTACGTGATATAATGATCTGATGAATCGGCGGAAATCGGTATTGAAGAGAAGGGTATAAGGTGAAAGCGACCTTGAAGTCATTTGCTTGACTTTTTGGCCATTTTTGAGTACCATTTTTGTTATGGTAACATTGTCAGTCAGATGAATGGAAACATGTTCAGGTATGAGCAATAAGCACGACTTGACTTTTACAGCTACCGTAGCCGTTCGTGCGCTTTAACATTTATTCGCTACAAGTTGAAACTATAAAATGTCTCGCAACATTTCCTTTTCTTTGACATATTTTTAAAAAGAGTTGAGACTTTTTATCTTTGGAAGATGTCAATTCTCTCCTTGAATAGGTACTGAATGATAATGAATTGATTTCAAATTTATTTTGTGAAAAAAAAAAAAAAATATATATATATATATTTGATTTCAACAAAGTGTCCAATGAAAAATTACCATTGGCAAACTCTGTGCCATGTTGTGTACATAAAACTAAGATTATCGTGTGCGTCCCTATATTATCGCACAAGTCCAGTATTATCGCACCAGAATAGAGGGGATTTGGTTGCTAAGGAACGTTGCTAAGTGACGTCACGGTGGTGAATCGAAGAAGCTGCCGCTTCCAGTTAACCGTATGCAGCTAGCTGTAGTCAGTAAAACGCAACCAGTTGGCGTTTAGACGTGTTGGTTAAACAAATGAAAAACGGTGTTTGTTTACATTTTTCGTTGGTTAGAATTCGTTGCTTTGCCTATGTGGCTGCAGTGACTGTAAACATTTTTATTAAATCACATCTTTGAAAATAAATGGGAGGTTAAGAATATGTGGTAATTTATTTTGCGACCATTGCGTCTGAACAGTAAACAAATATGGAATTGAAGGTATGTATTTTGATGGGTTTATTTGGCTCAAGATGGGTTGAGCTGATAAAAGTATTTTATCGTAAAAGTGTTTGATATTTTCATTAGTGCATTGTTAAAATATGGGTAATTTCCTAGAGTATGCGCTCTTAAAAAATAAATAAAATTTTTGAATATTAGAATTTTTTGAGTCGTAGTTCCAAGAAATGCTGTTTGGTAATAAATGATTCTAACTTAACCTGACGTAAACAACGTCCGCAGCTATTTATATTATTTTTAATGTATCAAACGTAATCTAATAAACCGATTAAATGATTTTGCGACATTTTAAATAACCTTTTCAAACAAACTGTTCAAATGGTAAACTACCGGTAAACTTCTTGAAATATCGCAGTGCCGTTTTACAGAATCATCCAATGGTCTATAACGTGATGTTGTGGCGTCGCCCACGTCATTCCCACTCCTACACAGGGCCGGCGCGTCCATATAGGCGAACTAGGCAACCGCATAGGGCGCCAAGTAGCTGGGGGCGGCGCAGCACGACACATAACAGCTGATATCATATGTTTAACGATTATTGAAACTAGATGAAAATGGATTTTTGTAACAGTTTGGAATGTTTATATTGACATAAGTAATTATTTAAAGTCCACAGTGACCTGTTTATGATTTGTAATAAGTAAAAAAAAAAACACAAGCCTGCTTACATTTGATTGTTGACAAAATCTTAGGCTTACGTGATGTATTTTGAGGCAAGGAAAAAATTTTTTGGGGTGTCCGATCGTGGGGGGGGGGGGGGGGGGGGGCAATTAAGGTTTTTCGTCTAGGGCGCCAATTTACCTTGCACCGGTCCTGCTCCTACATTCTTACGGGACAAGCTCGGGAATATGGGGGTTTTGGTTGGGGATCTATAAACTCTCTATTTTTCACATGTTACATTTTTTTTTAAATATACTTTTACTAGACTATAATCACTCCCTCTCTAGTCTATTTTGTGATACTGATGTTTCGTTATCAAAGCAATCATGTCTGTAAACTTTGAAGGTGGTATCGTGAAATATAACACCGTTCCCTATTTATTAGAAACTGTATGATACTGAAAAATAAAAGTTGCTGTAAAAGTAATTACTTATGAGGAATAAATAGACTAGACTGGGTGGGATTGTATTCTACTTAGCAATACCAATGAATATCTTGAAAAGTATTACTTTAGAAAAAAAGTTACAGTAAAAGTGGTGAATTATGAGGAATAAAATACTGGTATCGCAAAATAGACTACACCGGATGGGACTGCACTGTATTCTACTTCACATACCAATGTAATATTATGTTGAACAAAATCTTACTTTCAAAAAATTGAACACTGGTATCACAAATTAGACTAAGTATATTGTACCTACTTCATGATCCAGTGAAAATATTATGGCTTAATGTCTTAGTTTCACCAAATGAAATACTGGTATCGCTAAACAACCTAGACCTGGTAGAATTTAAGTCTACTTTATGATAAACTAAACCTATACTTTGCCTAAATAAAATACCTGAAAATTACTGCAACTACATTCTCTTGCCAAAATTCATGAATTTCCCCGTTTATAGCATAAGAACTTACAGGTTATAATTGCTTCAGCACAGCTTTTGACTTCATGAATGTCCCTACCATATCGCTATACAAACATCAATATCCTTACCATATATAAATTTTTTTTGCTGACCTACCCTCACCAAAACTTTTGCTTTGTTTTTTTACCTCAGTGGTTGCAAAACTAACCTAACACAACTCGGCTCTCACCTAACACATCAAACAAAATGAACATAAAACAATTACCTACACATCATAACATTTTAAAGCCATAAAAACCCACTTTTTTTCCTTGGTTTTATTCACTTTATAAAAATGTAAATTTTTTAAAAATAATATATTCTTCCTCGTATCACGATCGCTTCAGGACTCATACTGTCAGTTATCTTTATTTTTTACTGTGCTGTTGTTGCCAACATTACATATTAAATTTTCCTTTGTTACTCAATTCAATGTGTCATCATTGGTATTGCAACTTCCATGACTTTATACATTTCTCTTATTTTATTTACAATCAATAGAAAACCAGTAGCAATCGTAAAATTTAACTTGACCCACAGACGCTAATCTAAAAAATTACCATTTTGAATTTGCTAGAGCCTAATTTTCCTCGATTGCAATGCTCTTTACAACTATCGAGTTTTACAGAATCCAGTTGGAATAAAAAAAAAACAATTTTGTAAGAATTCATACATTTTATTTATTTTTGAGTAGGGTGTATTGTAAATGATGCTGACCTGATCTGACCACACTGTCACTTTAGTTATGGTCACCTAGACCTGCAAAACCCTCCCCTGTATGAAAATAAATACATAGCCTATCATAATTTTAATGGGATTTTATTACTATGATTACTTTTTTTTGAATTATGTATGTAATAGATCTAATATAACAAACCTAATACTAACTTATGATTCATAGATATGCAAATCTTCCTGAAAGAAAATATTACTAGGCCCTACAAAAAATATTCTTTGCAATAATTTAGCAATATTTAAATTTTAACATTTTAATAGGTTCGATTAGTTTGGCTTAGCTTAGCTTTATTCAAAATAATGTAAAATAGTGGGGACAGTTGGTTAGGTTAGCTATATTTAGAATACTGTTATACCTTGTGAATGGTAGGTTAGTTTAGGTAGGTACCTACATTATTATATATAAAATATTCATAACCTATTAAAATACGTGCGACGTTGACTCAAGTGTCGCCCTAATTTCCGCAGTCCGTTATGTTGTGCCAACACCTTCTCCTGTCCGTGGCAGAGGCGTGTAGTGTAGTGCGAACAAAGTGCAGTGTCAGTGCAAGGTGCAACGCGACGATCGTCCGCGAGCCGGAAGTGCAATAGCCGCCCGCGCTGCTATTCTGTGAGAGTTATGGAATCAGTGTATTTTCCCCTCCTGGGACCAATTAGTTACGTGAAACTATTAATTATATTATATTTAAAATACATTTTATAAACCATCCTTCCTGTAATGTTTGATAAATCATTTTGTTTAATTCTTGTTCACCGCGCGACAAGGCCGCAGTTCGAGCCCAGACCGTCTGCCGCGCTCCGCACGGTTTTCGCGCGCGAAGTTCCGGCGGGGAGAGGGCAGTTCTCGCGACGAGGCTCTCGGGGTTGGACGCGCCGCACAACACGAGGCCATCGTCCCTCAATCATTGAGGATCCGTCATTAACTTTCGGTCCATTCGAACTCGTTCGCATTGTCGTTGAAATCCGCCCCGAATTTCGGTGATATCAAGTCTGCTGTGTAACAGAGTAGTGAAAGAGTTCACCGCGTCCGCGTGATCAGTGCGAGGGAGCGAAACTGTAAATATTCAGTGTCGTAGTGTATCTCTATGCGTAACCCATGTCGACCACTGATTGGTCAGTAATTGTACTGTGTGATACGTGTTGTGTAGGCTAGTCTGTAAACACATTTTAGTTCGTGCTCATGTAAACCAGGCGTCCCGCACCAGGAATACTATTGTCGTGTACCGGATCACCGATTGGTCAGGAAATGTACAGTGTGACTCGCGTTGTGTAGGCCAGATTGCAAACAACTGTGCGTTCGGAATCAACCAGAAAATGACCACTAATGTGTTAGAGCCGTGCCCATGCACTCGCAGACGGAAAGGGCTAGGATTGTGACAGCGCCATATACTAAGGGGAAGGTGTAATTAAATCAGAACAAAGTTAACTCATAAACTCTTCATTTCGTCGCCACTGTCTCCCGCCACATGGCCAGGAACCTGTTCAGAGCTAGTCGGACCTAACAAACCATACAGGAGATAGTTCAGATGACAACACGTGGTAATTCAGGACTATTCTAGATCCCAGTTCCATAACAATACTAATGATGTTACCAAGATGGCATGGCTTATGTTAATACCACACCTATGTTTTTACGCGACAAGCACGGTAATACGTGGGGAACAATGAGCACACTAGTTTTCCACGTACTTCATTTTTATAATATTATGCTTTTTCTGTGGGCTATTGTAAACTAGACTATAATCTCCCCCCTGTCTAGTCTATATTAGGACTAGTCTACTTCACGATACTGTGAAAAATTTATTGCGAAAATTCTGAATTTGAAAAAATGAAATACAGGTATCAAAAACCAAACTAGACTGGGTAGAATTTTAGTCTTCATGGCGATACCCAAAACCCAAAACCTGTAATATATCAAAATGAACTACGCGAAAAATACTGCTTCTATAGTACTCTGGCCAAAACCCCTATACCGTACCGACCTCTATTGCACCATACACTGGTCTGTCCAGAATATATTTAAGTAGTATTTATAATGTTGCTAACCTAACCTAATCAACCTTTCACTTTGTTTTCATTAACTAATATGGTACATAATGTATTAAATTTCAAATTTTACCTAACCCGTAGATCAACACTTTAATTAGACATGTACACGCTTAATTTTTCCACACAATTGATTGTACATATCCAACTTACCTCTTTTTGGAAGTAAAATCAAATCAATTCCGATATAGTTTATTTCAATTTACACATATTTTATGTACTGCACTAACTCACAAAACAAGGAACAAGTGTAATTTTCCCAGATTATGGGCGAACATGTGAGCGAGCCTATCAGTACCTGCCAGTGATGTGTAACGAACAAATTCATGTGTGCTCATGTTGCAAATACACTTATAATATGAAGCTAACTACTCCCAAACAAAGAAAATACCACACATCAACATTGTCAACTCCATTGCTACCATAACATGAAATCATACTCTATTCCAACCTCATTGGCTTACCCCTATGAGGTCATTCATTTCCCATACTTTATTCTTTGACTTGTAATAAGATTCCACACTTGCTGGAATCGAGATTTAGAATTGACCCAGTAATTCTGCAGAAGAGCGACTTCTGGGAAGCAAGATAAAAAATAACTTATTTTAAAGGTTGTATATGTAAGGTAAGCAACATTGAGTATCCATTAAGTATTAATCAGGTATTAAATACAGATTAATATTGTAGCTGGCCTTACATAACCAACCTTAAAATTAAGTAAGTGTTTGCCGTATTTCTCTAAAACTGTTCCTCTGCAGAATTACAAAATAACAAAATATTGTTTTTATTAATGTAGCTTATCTAACCAACTACCCTTTTACATTGCAACAATCAGCAACTTGAGTGAAAACCTAGCATTTGAAACATGTATTAATCAATTGAAACAATCATAAATACTATGAAATATGAAGAAACATTAAACAACTTACCTTTACAAGGATTTAACTCATTAACTTTTACATTTTATATGACAGTTATATACTGTATTCAAAAAGATAATAATTATATATTTTTTTATAAATATGCTACTGGATTATTATTATTATTATTATTATTATTATTATTATTATTATTATTATTATTATTATTATACCTCAGGTTATGAAATAATATGATTATTGGTTTCTCCATTTACATAATAAATCCATTTTCAGATATTTTTTTACCCCAATGTGCTGCTATAGTAACAAGAAAAAATAACACAACCAATGGTAATGTAAAATAACCATAAAAAGACACAAAAATTGATTTAAAAAAGTTTTTTAATACCTATTTATCAATGCCTAGCATTGCTCATGCAAGACATTAACATTTATGGGGGTGGGGGGGGGGGGTGGCATACCATGAACTTGATAAGTATGTAAAATCATAAAATCACAAAAAAAAAAATGTTCTTTAAATTATTATAAAATGCCCATTGCCTACCACCTACCCTTTCACAATTGTCAAAAGCGGAAATGAATTTTAAAATGTTGTAACATGTCCGGTCGGTCCAACTAGATAATGAACTCAAACGGTACTGTTGCAGTTCAATACAAACACTTTAAAATTTAGTACTGCATGCAGGAGGCAAACAGTTAAGAATTTTGGGTTTAGTTCTTTCACTTGAATTTAGAATGGGGTGTCCATGAAAGAAAATATATCTGAAAGTTATAGAATTTTATTCTGCCCAAACGAAATGGCTGAAATACATTACCATTGTTGTGCACGGAAACACCAAACATAAATTTTGTTTCGTGAACCCAAAAAATTTGCTGTCAAATGACACCACAAATAAATGAATTATATTGGTAGAAAAACTGTCTGTACTTTAGTCCCTTGGTTACAGAATAACTGAGTAGCTTCTACTGCCTAAGCTCAAAATCCTTAGGAGGGGCTGCATGCCAAAAACCAGCAGTCAAAACAAATTTCAAGTGCCAAAACAAATTTCCAATTGTTATAGCTGAACTAAGGTTGGATTATGGCCTTGCTGGGACCAGCAAGTGTTAACATATCTCCATACTACATCAATTCATTATGTATTTGCAAGTCATAGAGCAACACAACATTTTGACATAACAGCAGAGCAAAGAACCGGAAATACTTGCCTTTCTTCTAATAATTAATTACAAAACCTTTTTTCATGACAGATAGCTTTTTCAGCAAATCACAAAGTTTGGTACGAGACATAAAATTTCCATCATTCCCTACAACAAAGTCTTTTACAACTGCATAGTTCACGCTGATTGACTGTCAAAATTAATGTCCTCAGGAAATTACATTACTGCACACCTTGTGCGACCAACTACTCTTTTTCCTATACTTTTGTAAGAACAACTGTCTTAATCATCTAAAATGTCCCATGATGTTTTAGTAATACATTTAAACATAAAAATTAGGTACTGAAAAAAAGTAAAAGACAGTGACATAAAATGCTATAAAATATATACAAACATTCACATGTTAACAAGTCAATAATCTAAAAAAATACAAAACTATTAATCCAAGTTTACAACAATATAAAAACTAATTACCTCTGTCTTAAAATTACAAATTAATGAAAATAAACAAAACCAAAGATTATCAGAGTAATTTCTCATAACTTAAATATGTACAATAATAAATCTGCATTCATTTAGCAATTATTATAACTTAATAACAGTGTTGTAGCTTTCTATGACAGGAGAGATCTGAAATGTTATAATGTCTATGTCAATACCATTTATATTCTACTCTAACAGTTCTTATTCACATGGAGTTAGGAATTCCCAGGAGATGGAATACTGTGACGTAGTTGAAGTCACCTTTTAACTTTGGGATTGCCATATTGTTCTGCCTAAAACAGCGGAAATGTGCTTGATAACGTCTAATAATGGTCAGTAAGTATGAATTATTATCTCCATCGTTAAAATGATCACTTTCTTAAAATAAAAATATTAAAAAATCTGTTTCCACACTGCAAACACTACACTTCAGCCAATGTTTTGGGCCTTTAACCAATATGGCGCAACAATGAGCTGCAGAAAAAAAGTCTTCACGCAGCTACCATGTAATCATGCAGTTGTAGCCACACCCCTTTATTCATACATATCACTTTCGAAAACACCATCAGCTAACAAAAACAATAAACTGCATGAAATAAACAATAGATAAAATATTCTAAACACTTAAAATATTGCACGTGCTTTAAAAGCACCTAATTATGAAATAAAGACCCTTTGTAATCTGAAATCATAAGACTCTCCTACCCAATGAAAGAGTTTGGATTCCAAAAAATACTCTTTTATTTTGAGCTTGATATGTGCTTGCCTGTGTGTGCCCATCACCCTGCGTGTGCTCATCCTTGTGTTGATGGTAATGTAAAATAATTTTAAAGTACCCAATTAAAACCATTTTTAGTCACTGAATCCTTAGCATGGCTCATGAATGCACTAACATTTGTCGGGAAAAAAGATAGCGCACCATGAACTCTTTTAACTAGGCTATTCAAATATTTATGCAGTACCACATAAATTTACAAAGCCAACACTACCCAAAATCAGTTTAAACTGCATCATTATATATTGCGCGTTCACTTCTTTAACTAAATTATCAGTATGACCAGTCATAGATTAAAAAAAAAAACATAAAACTTAAGATTCAAAATATTTAGAAATATCTTCAACTAAAGATAGTTTTGATAAATGTTTGGCAACTTTGCACACATCAATAAAAAAATTAATGGTCAGTAATAAAATTAGTAAGAAATAGTAAAAGTGATTATTATATGAATCACAGTGCAGACGTTGTGGTTAAGCTTCATATTCATATACAGTTATCAATATGTCTGGAGTACGATGGTACAATTAAATATTCTAGTGGAAAATAGATATAGTGTTAATTGTTGATTCAGGACAGAAACAAAAATATTTAGTGCATAGTTTACTTTTTCTTGAAAAAGTGGCAAATACAGCAGTTACTATGGTGGAGTTACAACTAGGTCTGATGTCGTTTTCACATCTTAATGTCTATGAGGTTTTTTGCATAAATATTCCACTTACAATTTTTTCCTAATTTCCTATTTTTAATTTTTTTATTTAGGTATTTTCACTGAGCTATGCTGAGGGGTTAGTATGCCTACTTATCTACTATCCCTGCAAACTCAGATATAAAATAACTGTGTATTAAACTCTCAAACAACATTTTTATTCATGTAGGTTTATTTTTGATGTAAATATATTTCAATTAATATCTAAAAAAAAATTGTGCGTGGTGTCCCTCCGCGCGGAAGAAGTGAAATGTGGAAATGAAAATAGGAAGGGGTAGAAATTGATTTTTAGTGAAATCATATTGTATCAAATCAAACTAAAAAACAAGTCAATGAAATAATGAATACTTATTATAAATTAAAATAGAACAATAAAATAGAACAACCAGTATGTATTTCAGCTAATTTCACGACGCTCACACTGTTAACTTCGCTGCATAGCAAGAATACCACGCGCATGTGCTTGGAATATTGGACGTTACTCGTTGCCTACGCTCGTGCTGGCCTGTAACAGGTATACTACGCGCATGCGTTCGAGTGCCACGCATTCACTCTCGCTCCGTCTCTTTCTATTCCCCCTCCCCAGGAGCGTTAAACGTTTTACGCAACAGTGCCCCCCCTCCATGGTAGCGTTAAACGTTTAACGCAACCTTGTTGGAAGTCGCATTAGAAGTTTCACTTCAAACTAGTACTACATTAAACTAGTACTACTTCCAAATAAATCCAGTCAACATACATGAGTCAGCAGAATTGAGTGACCACAAGAAAACTTAATCGACCGTAGGTGGGTGGGGGTGTACTTAACGAAATTGTGCTCTACTGTGCTAGGGTGTTGTGGCGGTACCCAAAAAACCATGCTTTGGGCCGTGCGGTAAGTTGCAATCTGTTCATCCTACATCACACATATTATCCAACCACTAAATAGCGAGTTGCACAGTGTGCACTGATAATCTTAGAATTAGAACATCAACAATAAAATAACTAACTTTTTTTACTCTAGAGTATTTTTATTATGCATTCTATGTAGGTTATTATTTTCTAATACTGTTTACTTATTTGTGTATGATCTTTATAATACAGTAAAGAAAGTTTTTTCCTAATTTTAATCGTTATGATTTAGTCAAATTCTAATTCAGATTTCTTCCTGTTTACCTATATTTTTACAGTTCTAATTAAATTATGGTAAATTAAACTTCAGCTTATTGGAAATAAGTGGTATAAATAAAGTAATTTTATCATCAACTACAATTTATACTGTTGTCATTTTCCCTAGAGACATTAGAATATTACGATTTTTTTTTACTTAAATAACATTTAACGTACCATTTCCACTATCACTGTTATTACTGTAATTGTCTTTTGTTAATATTAATGATGGGTGAAAAAAAATTCTAATATTAGTACCAATTTGTTACTAACTACTTAGGTATATAATTGAAATACATAAAATAATTATTTTATATTGGATTTTGTGTAATATATTATTATTTTGAGTTTTGTTTTATATTTTGGTGCAAAATAGTGAAGTATTTATATCTATGTCCTTTAATTGAAGTTTTGGTAAACAAAACATTTCTCTGTTTGATTAACTCACTCAGTAATTTTACATAGATAAAATCTTTACTTTACAATAGTTTTAAGGTTGCTTACACTTAAACTTGTTACATTTTTTATGGTTTGGCTGTGTTGTAATAAGATTGTAGTAGATAGTATTAGATAATGTTGTCCAGTTTAAGTTTATGGTGGAAAAATATTTTGTGTTATTGAAATTAAGTCTAACAAGAAAATCCTACAGTTATAAAAAAAAAAGAATTAACATAGTGAACCTGAAAACCAAATAAAAGCACTTTACTTTCTAGCACTTATTGTGTTTCATAGTAAATAGTGTTTAAATGGCTACAAGTTTTGAGCAGTATTGATCACAGGTGATTTGTGTTATTTTTTTCAGGAGTGGGAACACATGGAACATCCATTAGCTCCACTCACAGCTCTCCAGAACGATGCTTTATTTGATCTCTCAGAAGAACTGAACAGGCCACCAATGATACGTAACTTAGCAACCGGAGGCTCTTTGGACATGACCGATAGTTCGCAACCTCGAGACAAGGAATTGTCGAAGGAACTGTCAGATAAGGAACAGGCAGTTCAGCAGATCGGGAACAAAATAAAAACTAAGGCGCAGTTCCTTTCGTGGCTTGATACTGTCGAGAAAGAGTTATTGGAAGAAGATTATTGGGAGTACTCGGATTACATGGCCCAGTTAGACGAACACAGGCAGGAGTGTGGGAAACTGTTAACCGAGGTAGAAGCTGCATTGGCGAAACTGAACGAACTCACGGAGCAGTACAGGGTGGTTTCCGACAGCACCAGAGCTGTTCATGACTTCAGTCAGCAGCTTCTCACGGATCAGACAAAACTACAAGAGACGTATGAAGAAGTCAGTAATCGCTTGAAATATTTCACAGCCATAGAAACTTTGTCTAAGAGATTATCATCTCCTGCTCTGTCGGTGTCCAGTGAATCTTTCTTCAGCATACTGGATCAGTTGGATGAGTGCATGGGTTACATAGAGAAACATGGGTCGTGGAGAGAATCATCTGTTTACATGGTAAAGTATCGTCACTGCTTGTCGCGTGCGGTGTCCTTGGTGCAAACGTACATCACAGACACGTTCCACAATGCAACTCAGCAGGTGCTCTCCCAACCAATTTCTCCTGAGGACAGAGAGACTGCCCTCACGCTTTGCTATGGGAAGTTCCAGGCGTCCGCGCCTCGTGTCAAAGCAGTCATCACACACATAGAGGAGCGAGCAGACAAGAGACAAGAGTACGAGCTGCTGCTCGCGGACTGTCATCAGTCGTACTTTACTCAGAGAGAGAAGTTGCTGAGCACCAGCATGGTGTCTGCCATCACGGAACTGGCCCAAGGGAACCACGGAGATCACTGCTCATTGGTCCGCAGTGGCTGTGCGTTCCTGGTGCACATCTGCCAAGACGAGCATCAGTTGTTCTACCAGTTCTTCGGGCAGCCAACACCGTTGCTGACTTCCTACCTGGAGAGTTTATGCACGTCCTTGTACGATGTTCTAAGGCCTTTCATCATCCACATCAACCACTTGGAGACATTGGCCGAAGTGTGCAGCATACTTAGGTTAGAAATGTTGGAGGAACACGTCCACAACAATCCTGATCAACTGGAGGCTTTTGGTCACGTGGTGTGGCAGTTGTTGCAAGACGTGCAAGAGCGCCTAGTGTACAGAGCTCATTGCTACTTCGAGACTGACATTCTGCATTATCACCCGGTCTCGGGAGACCTTGCGTACCCTGAGAAGCTGGAGATGATGGAAAGCATTGCACAGTCTATGCCAGAGCAGGGGAGCGATAACCAATCCCTACGTCGCTCGGAGTCACGTTCTTCAGTGATGTCGCTTGGCTCGACAACGTCACAGGAAGTGGCAAACATCAATAGTGGGAGCAGCAGCATTTCGGAGCCACAGCACTCACGAGTTTTCAGTTCTCCGGCAGATTTGCATGGCATGTGGTATCCTACAGTGCGCCGCACGTTAGTGTGTCTCTCTCGTTTGTATCGCTCTGTAGATCAGCATATTTTCCAGGGTTTGTCACAAGAAGCCCTAAGTATGTGCATTCAAAGTATAGCATCGGCAGCAGGTGCAATCAGTGACCGGAAAACTCCTCTAGATGGAGAACTGTTTCAAATTAAGCACCTCCTGATCCTTCGAGAACAGATTGCCCCTTTTCAAGTGGACTTCACAATAAAGGAAATGAGTCTAGACTTCACGAAAATGAAAACTGCGGCATTTGGTCTCATTCATAAACGTAAGAATCTGTTTTCTCTGGGCACAAACAATGCCTTGCTAGAATTTCTTCTTGAAGGTACCCCACAAGTTAAAGAGAGATTGGTTGATTCTCGTAAAGAAGTGGACAAGCAACTGAAATCTTCTTGTGAGGCCTTCATCAATTATGCCTCAAACATGTTGGCCTCTCCTATACTCATTTTCCTGCAAAAGGCTCAGACTTTCTTCTCTCATGCTGCAGACATTCAACCCAACACAATAACTTTAGCGCAGCAACCTTTTGCCAGCCCTCAGTCAGTTGCTGCTATAGTTCAAGACACCCAACGTCTTATCAAGTCCAAGTTACCAGTCATTCAGCGAAGGATGCAGTTGTACTTGGCCAATCGCGAGACAGAGTTCATTTTATTCCGGCCCATCAGGAATAATGTAGCTGCAAGCTTTATGCAGCTGCAGCAGGTCTTGTCTAATGGTAGCTATTCCAGTGATGATCTTCTAGTGATTGGATGCCCCTCGCCAGAGCAAGTGACGATTCTCTTGTCGTCTGCATCGCTTATAGGCGAATGACAAGCGTGGAAAAGATCTCTGCTCTGCAAAAAGTAAATTATTGTTTGATAGGAATGAATAGATTGCCACATTTGAATTTTTTTTCACGAACATTTGACATTGTTTTAGTGCCTCAAAAATAAAACTTTGATAAAGCTTTGGGCTTTTCTTTATAAAGTTGTACATTCCTTATTGGGTGATGTGTTAATGCATGTAAACCTTATATGTAAGGTCATGTTTTGGTTATGGTGTGGTATTAGTAACTTTAAGGCTAGTTAACGATTGAATAATTTAGAATTAGCAGTAAGAATTAGTCTTGTCTTTAACGACAATGATGAAACGTTAAACTCGTATGAACAGCAATATTTTAAGGGCAAGGATTATTCTTACTGTTAATTCTGAAGTACTCAATCGTAAATTAGCCTTTAACCTGTTTGATTCTTTAGTATATTGCAGTTTAAGCTGTTTGTGTAAAGGCTTTGCGTAAGTGCAATTACTCAAGAAAATGTATATTTCCATGTATCCTAGAGTGTAATTTTCATTGCAATGTACATAGAACCGAATGTTCATATATAATCATAAAAGTAACACTTATTCAGTGTGTGAATTGTATATTGCATTCAAAATTATAATTTTAATAGAGAACATTTCTATTCATTTTAATGACACTACTTATTATGGTCCAAAAAAATAAATGTTACTGAAATAAGTTTGTAAGCTAGGTGAAAATTGACTACATTTTTCCTATGTTATATTAAATCTGTGAGGGGTTTTTACAATAATTATTTTTATCAAATTGATGAACACAATTGAAGTCTTAGATGTGCATAGACTGTACAGTTACACATTTTATCATTAATAAATTTATAAAAAAATTTGGTACTAGCTGCTCCTAGCTAAATTTCTAGTCACTCTACTGTGTTTAATAGCATGATTCTACTATAACATTTTGGTGCATATTTAGGATGTAAGAATAATATATTAAGATGGAATTGGATTTCTCTAAATACAAATATGTAAAATTGTTGTTTGATTTAGTTTGGCTATGATAAGTACTCTTGGTATTAAAACACTGGTTTTCTGCTATATAAGTTCTCCTAATTTATTTTTGATGTCTTGGCTGAAAGATAATTTAAAATAAGTTAGTTAATTTTAATAAGTATGTTGGTATTATGTAAAAATAAAACTTGACTTTTTGCACTTAAAATGTATTGTTCAAAGGAGAACTATAAACAAAGGAAATAAAGTTTTTAAATCTTTACTGGCAAACTTTTTCAGTTTTTGAATATTATTAATTGTGAATCATCCTGTTTTAATATAATTACATTATCTGAGAACTTTGTGCTTTTGCCATCTAAAGCAGTTTCTCATTGCATCCTCAAAACAGTACTGTAAACATATTTGTAGAATAAAAGTCATTTTGAAGTGTGAATGCCTTTTTTTAAAAAAAAACAATAACATTTATTTGCATCGGAAATGTTGATTTATTGTAATTGTCTTCACGTTTTAAAAACTCCTTCACTACTGCAAATATTATTCTAATTCATTATGTACAAATTTTTCATTCTAAACTAATTTGCAAGGTCAAGTCAGGTATTCTTATTATATGTCGCCTTATTTCAATATTGGTACACCTGCGATTGTGTTGATTTTGAGATGTTTAATATAAATCAATTGTAAATTCAGTGGTGGGACACCTGAAATATTTCAGTCAATGACTTTTTTCAAGAAATTAATTTTTCTTTCAAATGACTCATATGAATCTGAAAGTGTGGATAAATTACAATTTTTTTTTTAATGTGGAGTTGTATGCTTATTGAAATACGACCTTCATAAATTAAAATTTTCCACAAAATTGATGTGTGTTAGTGTGTATTTGTGCTTCCACCATAGTGTACAGGGTTTTGCATCACATGGTTGTACACAGCAAGGCATAATGCGACACAACCTTGGGTGACAAACTGATGCTTACAAGATAGAGTCTTGCCGTGGTGCTGATGGGACCCACGATCCTCTCCAGATTAGAAGTCACCGAGGACATGTGAGCAGTGGTGGATACTTAATGGGGGGCGCAGGGGATGCTTAAAATGTCTTTTAGCCCCTCGAGTGTTTTCTGTATCCGCCACTGCCTGTTGGAGGCTGTGCTCCAGAAAAAGTCTTTCCCAACATTTCAGGCAAGCCTCAAACCATAATAATTATGGCATGGAAAATACCAATAAGGATACATTTTGAACTTTTTTTTACATAGTTCTTGTTGAATAATTTTATTAAAGTGCAAACAAAAGCACTTAAACATTAATAAATTTTATTTCATAAATAATTTTTTTTCTCAGCTAAAATATGTTTAATATAAAATTAAAAGGTATAAAATATCATATGGATCTCTTACTGATGCTCTTAAAGAGCATTCGTGAAAGTACTTGCTTAATTTTTACACAAGGTTGGTGTCACTTCTCTTACAAGAAATGTCTAGTGCATAGTTTCCTAAACTGAAGAAATCCTTAGCCCTCTTGACTGTCAATAACTTTACCTTTACTTTAATGAACTCTTTGGAAAAAATTTTGACAATCAAATGGGCCAGAGTTCTTCAGTTTAGGAACCTTCTGTAACAACTCTGGTTAGTGCCCTCCCCACTTTCTAAATAAAGTTATTTATGATTTATTATGTTTTATATGATTTAATAACTAGCTTTTTATCCTTTTGAGAAGTATTTGGGCATGTGCAACATGTTTAATGATAATGATTTACATGAGGTAATGTTGTAAAATATTTCTGAATTTGTTTACTTCCATTTATCTGTTTAGAGTTGTTTTTACAATTTTTTTACTGGTTGGTTTAGTTTTATGTGAGTTCACGTAATTTACTTGTGTATTTTTTTTATGGTTTCTTATTTTTAAGCTGGCTGATGTAATAGTTTGCCAGTTACGTGAGCATTGAATAGAGACAGAGTACTTGTGCATTGGAAAGATGTGATTTGGTTGAAATGTTGATATTTGGAGGCGTATTTTTATGTTTGGTTAGAAATTAAGTCACATGGGCACCTTTGTCTTTCTCGGAAGAGAGGGCGCCCATGGAGTCAGTCAGCATCTGTGCGAGGTATTGAGAAGTAGCATGTCGGGCGGTGCCTTAGAATTAATATATTGATGTTGTGGAAGAGAGAATTTTTCAGCTACGCCAAACTTAAATCCTTTTTCACATTTTGAATTAGAATTTTTTGATCACAGTCGGTAACATCCCACAACGTAAAAGAGTAACTTTGTCATTGTTCCAAGGCTTTCGGCTTGTACTGTGAATTGCAAGTAACCACTCGATTTTCTTGCGAACAGTATGTAATTTTTCCATTTTTGGTACCTACCAATGTACAGTAAATCTGTTTTCAGTCAGTGATGTAGATTTTGTGCAAACAATTTGTATTTTCAACATTTATTTGTTTTCATGGTCGGAATATGGTAGCCATGGTGATATGTGAATTTTTGTGAAGGATAAATAGAAGTGTTAAAAATCAGTCTGTGTCAGAGTCATTAACAGTAACATATATATATTTTTTGGAACTTAAATTTTTTTCTCAACCCCCAATTAATTTCTTCAAGTGTTCATGTATGTACACTCCAGACCAGCAGTTCTTAAAATATGTTCCGTGGGACCCTGGGGTTCTGTGGCAGGGTCGTAACAGTTCCATGAGTCAAGACGATTGTCACATAAAGCAGGCACAATTATTATTGTCAAATAACTTTCTTTGAAAGAGTTAGGGTTCCGCCAAAAGAAAAGTTAATCTTAGGGTTCCCTGGCCAAAAAAAAAAAAAATTTGGAACAGCTGTTGAACTAGCCAGAGGTCTGAAGTGTAACACTATGCAACATTTCTTGGAAGAGAAGTGATACCAAGCCTGTGTGAAAAATAAAGCAAGTACTTCCACGAATGTTAGTTGTTCTTTAAAAAGTCTACACATTCATGAGTACAGATTGTATGTCTTAGTTTAATTTTACCTTTGAAAACATAATATTTACTAATTCATACTTATAAACTGTATATTTACTTTGTCATATTAATAATATTCTATTTAGATATTTGATGCAGATGTAATATTCAAGAGGTTAGTTTTAATATTTTTCACCTTGTTTGTAATTTTTACCAGATAATTTTACATGACAAGTAATTTTATTGGAAATTCTAAGTTTTATTTTGTCTTTGGAAATACTATGATGTGTGGCATCTAAGTTAGCGTATGATATTGTTTATATTGTTAACATAGCGAATGTAGTAACTTTATTTTATATTTTCTCTGAGATATTTCTTTAAGTAGTTAGATATAAATTCAGACAATCTCATTATAATTTCTTGAACTTTTGCTATTAGTGTCTAACTTAACTTCATTTTACACAAGGTTCAGTATTATATGGGATAAAATATTGTGTTTTATAATGTAAAACAAATGTTACATGTATTTGTTGAATATTGCTTGTTGATTGTACGAAGGGTGCAAGAAATATAAATATTTTGAATGTTATTTATATTAGTGCATTTTTTACTTGTATATGTATATCAGATCAGGAATTTTTTTATTATTTTTTATAATTTTGATATAAAGCATCAATTTTATTTTATGGTTGAGAATACTTCAAATTTAAATGTAAAGCATGTGGTCAAATACTCATAGAACAATATATTTCTGACTTTGTTATTTCCTTATAAATTATTATTTTCAAGTATAATGAAACTTAATGTATCATTTGAGAGATACATTAGCATCAGTTAGAGGACCATAGTATATTTATACTTTTTTTAAACTATCAAGCATATCTTATCTGCGAGAAATAAACATTTGAATGACTTTGTTTGCACTGATGGTAACAAAAATTGCTGGTTTAGGTCAGAAATGAAAAATGTTAGTTACTGCTAACAAAATTTTGCTAGCGGTGTGTATTTTTTTTTGTGTAAATATAGTTATGCTCTCATTTATGTAGTATGTTTGTAAAGTTTAAAGTTTGTACAAACATGAAATACCTATTTTAAATAATATATTTATTTTTGAAATACAATTTGTTCTGATTTGTTTATGTATAAATAATTTACTAAAATTTTTATGGGATATCTGAGAATATATTCAGTTCTAGAAGTGCAGGACTAGCAGTGGTCCCTAATATTCCCTTGAAGGCCCTATTTTTTTAAGTAAGTCCCTAAAAGGTTTCTAATTTTCATTCAAGTCTCCAAAAGTATTTTTTTTTTTTCAAAATTTTTGTTTGTAAAAACAAAAAAAAAAACATTTATGAACTTTCTAATGTTAGAAAGTGTATGTTTTTATTTACCATAGTTGTTACGTTTGTAGTTACACATTTATAAAAGAAGATGTGAAGTCTTTTGCAGGAAAAGTATTTACTGAAGAGCAAATATTTTTTTCAAAGATTGCATTATTTTTAACAGTGTAATATTCATTGCTTGCAGACTTTAAATTATTAGTACATTACAGTGAAATTTAAGCACTGTAATGCCTCACATCCTTTACTTTAAATTCTCTTCAAGGCCTGTGGGGGTGCAGTTATGACAGTCAGGTTGCAAATACTTCTAACAACAGACTGGGTTTGATTCCTTGTGCGCTCAACACTGAATTTCACATGTGAGGAACTGAACAAACATTACTGTGTTCGTCTGTGCTTTCGTCATTGTGTTATTATAATAACTGCTTAATTTCATCAAATTTGCATTGTCATGTTGTTGGTGTGTTTTCCAGATTATCTTTTAAGTATCATCGTTGGGTTCCTCTGTCTGTTTCTGTGTAGTCCATAGTAGTTTTCTGTTTTCATTTACTCTTTTTTTGTTGCAACCGTCTCGTCATCATCAGTCCACTCTGTCAGTCTGTGCTATGATATTGTTCTGACAAATTTCTACCACAAATTCTCTGTGCTTATTTTAGATTTAACACTTGACATTTTAGAATGTCTTCAGCATGGTGCAGTTTTTGTTTCACTGCCATACATATCAGAAAAAGAAATTAATTTACATCTATTGGAAATTTTATTGACATGATTTTCTTTTTGTCTGGGGAGAAGGTTGACCATTCTTAAAAATTAGTAGACATATTTATGCGTAGGAATTTTTTTTAATACAGTTTTCTACAAAAAAATTTGTTGTAAAAAAGTCTATGGTAAATGTTGATAAATTTATAAAGTCCCTAATTTTATTCCATTGGTCCTAAACATACCATGATTTTATGCCTGAGGTCCCCAAAACACCCTTATTTCTATCAACGTTGTGGGTGGCAGCCCTGGAAGTGATACTTTTGTATCTGAACCAGGAAAGTACTAAATAAAAATAAAATTTCATTAATATCAATGTAGAAATAATTTAATTTTTATTTTTATTGTATATAACTGACCTGCTTGAGATCTGTTTATTCTTTTAAATTATATAAAAAGACATTAAATAATTTTTTTTGGATAATGCATGGTACTTAATTTTGAAATGTCGTTATGTATAAGTATAATGCATAGTAATACTTACAATCGGTGGCGGCTCTAAACTTTGTAGGGCCCTGGGCTATTTACTTTATTGAAGGCCCTCTCTGGAAATTTCGATAGATAAACTCGTTTAAACAAAATTTTAAGTCTACCTGAAACTTAAATTTTGATGATGGTTTTGCTACTTAATATTACAAAATTTTTATGTTCTTTCTTGATAAATTATCTTCGTGTCAGTTTTATAAATGCTTTCCAACTAGTTCCGGTTTAATTGCTTAATTATATGTGGAAATAAACACTTAACAAGTTTTTATAATACTAAATTATGAATTGAAATTTGTTTTGACCTACACTTTAGTTTACGTGTTAATACAATTTTAATGTTCCTTTTGCACTGTCGAGCAGAAGAAACCAATTTAAAAATCACTTAAGCATTTGAGCATAACTGTGCAATGCAGATCTTTGCCTCTGTTGGGAGATTGTGGAATCAAATACGGTGTGACTGGCTGTTCAAGTGAAATGTGTCAATTCTTCATCATGACAGTGGGTACAACATGAACTGGCCATCTTAAAGAGCAATTTTTTTCAACAGTTGTATTCCTGGTATGTCTTCTCATCTATGGCACAGGCACAAGAAAATCATAGGAAATTATATATTTATAGATTATTTTGTAAGGACTATTGTAATACTTGGTGGGCTACAATAATGTATTTCCTCCCCATTACAGTCCGACATGCCTCATAGACAGAAGTGGCAGGAATTGTGTTTCAAATTCTATATTTGATTACGGTTTGCACAGGTGTTAACTGTAAGCATGTCTTTCATACAAACTTGGCGTGCATGTTTCATGTGTTGAATAACATAGGAAGTTTATGGGTATTATGTCTTGTTTGAAAGAAAGCATCAAATAAGTGATTAAGAACGAAGTATTAAATAAATAAATACATAAAACCCAAAGTATGAAATGTTCAGTTCCTTCAAGAAAAATCATTACTTAATATTTTTACTCGTAAAGGTTGGAGTTTTCTGAAGTATACGCGCTTTTGGCGCTAAAAGCCCGTCTACAATTTCAATGTCCTAAATTGTGTCCGACGGACACTGATCGCAGATTGGCCCACGTCACGGATGGTGTGGGCGATGGTTTAGAATACATCGGTCAACTCGAACTTTTTTTGTCCCAATCTGTGGTCTGTGTATTTATTACTGCTTCATGAATCGTTGTAATCGGACATCGCAATGGTGGTAGACGGGGCAGTTTCCCGCGCGTGACTCACGTGAGGATGAGAGCACGGGCTGGCCTGGCGACCCCTTGGGCCCGTGTCGCACGAAGGGCGGCCGAGTCCAGGAGCCTGAATACTGCATGCGCCGCGCTGCCCTGCCGCGGGAGACCACGACCGGCGCGCCGCCGCCGCTGCATATTGCAGAGGCGTCCAGGCTCCCCTCCCCTCTTCTCCCCTCCTTCCTACCCGCGCGGTCCGCGTCCTCATCCTGTCGCATCGTCGCACGGGTCTGCCCTGTCCGAACACACTGTCCAGAGCGCAGTGAACATGGCGTGACTGAATAAGCGTTTCGCTGACGTTCATTGTCAATGTGTACGCAGCTGAGTTTTCAATGTTCATTTTACTCGTGAAAGTTGTGAGGGGGTCCAAAAATATTTAGTTATTCGGCAAGGCAAAAAAAGTAAATGCTAGCATATGAATTTCGACCACACTGCCAAAAATGAATCCGTGTGTCCGGCCTTTGAAAAGCGCCGGTCACAAACGGAACAGCACTGATCAAAATTTCGTCTTTGGGTCTTCTTGGCTTCCTACCACAACGTCCGTTATTTTATGTTTTACCTTTTTAGAACGGTGAACCGGAAACAGCAAATATCACGATGGCTGCTCTTCTTCTATGCTACAAAAGGACACAGATTGGGACAAGAAGTCCAAGGTGAGCGAAAGTTGGTTTTCGGACCAGGGAGATTCCAATCATCGTCCACACCGCCCATGACGTCAGAGACTCACGTGGATCAATCATCGATCAGTGTCCGTCTGACTTAAATTTGGGACATTGCAATATTGTAGACGAACATTTCTCAAAAATAGTATCAGTGGTGGTCTACTTATCCAGGCAGGGGGGTGGCGATAAGGGGAAGCAAAAGTCTTGGGCCCGGTTGATTTCCGAAATATATTTTTATGCTTGTACGCTGATTAAAAGTATGGAAAAAAAACTATTATATTGTTAGTTAATAAATTCATCGAAAACATAAGTTGTGAGATATTTTTCAGATCACCTGTACATTTATGGCCTCGGTAACATTTTATCTTTAGATTTCTTTCTTTTAGTTGTGGGATTTGAAAAATTGTACATTAATTAATGGGAAGAGGGCCCGGGAACTTAGTTTTTTCGACAGTCCTGTCGGCATCAGGGGCTTACGCCAGGGAGGGGGTGATGGGGATCCCCTCCCGCAATCCTAAATAAATAATTAAAAAAAAAAAAAAAAAAAAAAAACTTTCATTCCAACAACAAAAAGAAGGAACTTGAAAGCAAACGGCAGGTAAATGAAATCCTGGGCACGCTCTTGGTCCGCACCGCTGTACGGACACAAGCCTATATTCTGCTAATGCAGTGAACATATTTGGAATGTTTTTAACTCTCTGCATCCAGCACTGAATGTCGTAACTAATTTCTTATTAGGCCTACTATTTTTTTTTACCTTCAAACAATATGGGTTTAGATCCGGTGTTCCAAGAAACCAAAATAAGGGTTTTGGTGTTGAATATGTTACACCTGTACCCACCGTATTCCTATTGCACAAAACTGTTACCAAACCCTTAGACAGGACACGGCCAGTTCCTTATTTTTAGGGAACGGATTTTGGTGGCCTATATGTTGCCCAAACTTCCGCGTATGCGCAGAGCTCACTTTTTCGTTTATTTCGTCTCAATGGCGGACCCTCGTCTGGCGCCAATAACTCGTATATAGTCACTTTCGTGAACATCGGAGGACGTATCAAGCCTATTGGTGTGCCAAATGAAACTTTATTATAGCGAAACAATCCTGGAATACATTTTGTACACTTTAATGGTCATAACACGAAATTATCGCAACTTAAAAAGTACTCGATCAAATTAGAAAGGCAGTTACATTGTTGTGCGAAGGCGCTACTATAGATTTTGCCTCAAAAATTGTATCACTGGATCTGAAACGTCCGCTAGAATGCGTTGGAACCTGTTTCTGCCTCACGCAGGGCACCGTTTAGTAAAACGGTTGCCTTTTCTTACCTTACTGGCATTCGGTTTAAATATATTCTTGAATTCGGCCCACGTGTTAGGTTACGGTTGTATCCCAACAAGGCTGTGCTTATTCGCTACCTCTACCTCACCCGAACATCTTAGAATACCACCCCTCGAGAAAGGTTTGTTTGCATCAACAAAATATTTGTGTGTGTATATGGTGTTTGAACGATGGTAAAAGCATCAGCCCCTTATAAAAAGGAGACTAATGATGATTAGGTTCAGGCCATTACGTTCTCGCTGCAACAAAACCGCATATCGAATGTGGACGGACTAACGAATTCTGAGCGTTGGTGTTAAGGTATAAACAAATGATTTTGCCTATTTATAGACCAACCTATGCCTACTGTATTCAATATGGTTTCGGTAATGTACATTTTATTTCATTCACAAAAATATTGTTATTTATGTGAAATTTTAAAATGGTAAAATTTTTAGGGGAGAATAGTTCAGTGTAGCGTGTCTATAATACCAACAAATATTAAAAGGGAACTTCTTAAGGATAAAAGAATTTTGAGAAAAGTACTTCTAGGATGAATTGGTTTTTTTTTATGTAAATTTCTTAAAGAGAGACTGGTTTGTAAGTAAATAACGCAAAAATAAGTATTTTGAATCAAAAGCCTGGAGATTGTTGTTAGAATGTTCGTTATTTGAAGTGGCAATGAAATAATTTCAGGCAGTAACGACACGACATAGATGGTGCTCACGCGACGCTGGAAGATTACGAAGGAATATCGCACGAACAATCGGATGACCCGCGACTGAGCCGCGCCGAGACAAGTGCCGCTAGCAAGCGCCTGGCCCGCAGACGACCCGACGAGCAGCGATGTACTCGGCGGCAAGCTCCCGACTGGATGGCTCCTCGCAAGGGGCAGGCATTAGATAGGGCTGTCACTATACAGGGCTGTCACTAGATAGAGCTGTTCTCTAGATAGTGTTGTCACTAGATTGGACTGTCACTAGATTGGGCTGTCATTAGATATGGGTATCACTAGATAGGGCTGTCACTAGATAGGGTTATCACTAGATAGGGTTATCACTAGATAGAGCTGTCACTAGATTAGGCTGTCACTAGATAGGGCTGTCACTAGTCACTAGATAGGGCTCTCATAGCACACTAACAACACCGTCTGTACCGTTAGAAAATCATTCATTTTCAAAGCTAATTAATAAATAATTATTAAACTTTAACTTTACAGCACTAACTGCACAATTCAATTGAACAAGATTGGCAGTATTTTAATGAAATCATTTGTTGAAAATCAAGCCCACAGCCGGGAATTAATATTTTTTTTCAAGTCTTTGTCGCTTTTATTGGAGCCGTTTCATTATATAGTTTAGAACTTCAGTCTGCTAATCAAATGATTCAATAGTCGACGTAGCTGCTCCGGCAGCGAATTCTAGCGGCGGGTGCGGAAACTGCGTGTGATTCGCGGTAATAAATGAAATATTGAAAACACAATTTTCTTATATTTATCACGCTCGGCATTATTTTAAAGAATTCTACGTTGAATTTCGTGTCGGAGTTTCGCATTTTGAAAACATGAGTACATGTGTTCTCATGCAACATGAGAAAACATGAATTTGCTCGTTATCGAGGTTAGATGTTAGACGTCTCTGGAGAATACTGAAAGACTCGCTCACATATTTGTTTTAATAATTAGACTAAACAAACTATAATTTTACTTTATAAATATTATCATTTCGATTAGTACAACATTTTAGTTTTGAGGAAACCATTTGACAAATTTTCTTAAATAAAGGTACAAATCAACATGTGTTAACACTGTCTTTAAATCGCGCTAGTCAAATATGTTGCATTTTGCACATGCTTGTCTGAGGTATTTAAAACTATAAATAGAATTCATAACTATTAAAAAATTGTGAAATCATCGGGAGACCTCGGTAAAAGTTTATGTTTAAATATTTATGTTAATATTGTGTGCCCATTTGTGTTTAATAGTTTGAATGTAAGAGCTGGTTCTTTGAAGGCACGCGTTAATTCTTAATTGCAGTATTTATAGCTACCACTTTTAAAATAGCCCATTTGTATGTATTTCATTCGATGGACATTTATTTAAATTAATATTACGATTTTAGGAGCCGCAGATAGTTATATATTGTAAAACAAATAAGTCATTCTGACGTTATTTGTTTAAGATCATCAACGAACACAACCTTCAATATCTAACAAAGTTTATTATATCCTAATTGTTTATCATGTATAGGAATACACGGAAGCAACGACCATATAACTGTACGGAAGCTCAAATTAGACAATATTTTATTAAATATATAAATTTACTAAACAAGGCCTAGATCCTACACCTGATGATTTCTGGAATTCAACCTATCACTCAGGACAAAAATTGTTGTTTTTTGTTTTATTTTGTGTGATTGTAGTCTCAAAATCGCTTGTGGTCGAATTCAGAGAGAAAAATAAGTAATTATATTTAACATTGGAATGAAATCTCTGTTAACTTTTATGCTCTTTGGTTCCTTGGTAGATACACGATAATTTCGTGGATTATTTTCATTTCAGACTGTACTCAACTCAAATTTACTTACACATGCTACTTTAGGATAATCATTATTCGAAACCAAGGTTTGAGGAATTTCCGTCCTTTGAACTGGGTAGCACACGATTGGACACACAATTCTTGTTCCTTAGGTTCGGACATGAACCCTGTGTTTTAGGTGCTCACCTCGGTCACTGTATGCCTATGTGTGTTCTTTAAACTATTCACGCAATAGGGAATTTTGATTTAATACAATTTTTTGGACATATGCTATTGGTGTTTTGCACTGTTTGGCATTGAACAAATTCAAGAATATAACCTGATGACGGGAACAGATGCCATTTCCCGAAACGTCGCAACTGTTTTGTCGTAGGAAACCTGCTGTGTTCGTCGGTGATGTTGTGGTTGAGTTGTCCATAACACCTGTTTAATTCCATCGGTGTGTTGATATGTTTTCTGCGTTGTCCAGGTTTGTTGTCTGTCTTCATTTACTGTTCTTGTTAAAACGTTCTCTCGTTGCTAGCCCACCGTGTTCGTCTGTGGTATTAATTTTTCATGACTAAATTCCTTCCATGGAATTCTTGCGCTGTCTGATATTTAGGTAAAGTTTGAATATGTTCGTCTGTTTTGTCGTCGTTGTGTTGCTCATAATACATGTTTAGTTTCATCTTTGGGAACATCAGTTCGACTTCATCTGATTTAGGCTTGTTCTCTGTGTGTTAATTTTTCATTTTAATTTCTTATTTTGCATTCTTGAATTTTTTTCCATGACAAAATACTTATCAAAAACTGCAATGGCGTATGTCCAAAAAAACTGTCTATGTGTTTTTCACAACCCATAATCAAGAGGCTCTCGCTGTTACAGCAGCTGTGATAGAATTTTGTAGAGTCTAATCTATGAAAATGATTTCCTGAACTAGACGTATGATCACCATATAGTCGTCTGTCCCCCCCTCAAAATTTAACTGTAAAATCTAAATAAAAACCCAATTGAAATGCAAACGTAATTTTTAAGGGTAATCTTTAAACAATCAAATTGTTTTGGTTTTTTTTCGTCTATATACAATATCAGATAATTATTACTTTAAAGTTAATATAATACTCACTCTACGACTTATAATGTTTATATAGTATTTTGTTAATTTCTTAGAACGTTTAAAATACTTTTACATTATATATAATGACTACGTAATGCAATATTATATTAGTAATTTTAAAATTTAAAAAGTGAGAAAAACTGTATTAATAAAACAAACCGTATTAATAATAAAACTACAAATTATATTTAAGACGACTCAAAGCTATGTCGTGTGAAATCTCTTTACAAAAGGCAATACTGAATGCTATTTTCTGTGATATTATTAGCAGCAGCTTCTAATTGCAGATAAACTCGAGCTGCGAACACTTTACATAAATGCATATTAATACCTCGAAAAGCTCATTACAATATTTATTGCACTCGTTCACGTGAGGAGTAAGAGAAAGGGATCGAAGCCACGAAAAGACTCTGTTATGACTAGTATACGAAAATTCGTAACAAAGTAAACATAAATTTACTATCAAAATACCAAAGGAATTTTACGTTTATTATGAGGTTTAACCGTGAACAACTAGTTTTAGTCTCGCGAAAAAATAAACAGCTATCAAACAAAACTTTAGTGCTCATTCATAATCATTACTTATTTACAGCTAATAAAGCATGGGCACATTAGAGTCATGGATGTCTCAGTCAAAGGTCTAGCATTTGAAATTTAAAATTTGCAATGACACTATTACCCTGTACTACTTACTGGTGGGTTGGTATTAATAGACACATTTCAAGAATACATAAATATATATAAAAAATAACCACTAAGACAGTACTAAATACAGCAAATTCTGACTCGTAAATTATGATAAAAAATACCCGAAATCTTGTTCGCGGATTAACACTGTCCTGTGTCATGGACGAAAGACTGAAACTGTTGACTTCCGGAGACTTGTCCTGGGAAGACAGGCGAATTCTTCGCCTTCATTTGAAAAACGGAACCTCGCGTGGCTCCCGTGGCAAACGTCTGGACGAAGTCACTACTTCGTAGCTCCCACAGCCCTGATCAATTGCACAGCCACACGCTGATCAATTGCACCTTAACGCATCTATGGACGCCGGGGTCGATCGAGACGACGAGGGGCAATGAGATGCAAATGGATAATTGACGGAATAGGAGTGACTTCAGAAAACAGACCTCGCAGACTCAGGTCTAGGTCTTCCGCGTTCCCACCTGCTCGAACTGCTGGCAACTGAACCTTGCTGGCAGGCGAGTGGCTTGAACAATCTACCTTCGACAGTGTGAAACTTTCGCAAGATATTTTTCTTGCCTACCCTTTCGTGACAAAAAATTAAATTTTGGAAAATCAAAATTAAAAATTTAATTACATAACAATTTGTGCGTATAATTATGTACGCGCATTATAAGTTATACTTGCTTGACTTAATAAAAAACTATCTTTAAATTTGCATGCAAACAATTAGTAGAAATACAATAATAAAATGAATGGAGTGATATTATAAATATGGTTCATAAGTATTAATTCAAATCGAATTAAAAATAAATAAATAAATGCTCAGTACTCAATCCTTCTTCCTACTAATATTATAAAAGCGAAAGATTGTGTGTATGTTTTTGTTACTCCTTGACGCCCGAACCGCTACACGTATTTTGATGAGATTTGGCATACAACTAGCTCATAACCTGGATTAACACATATGCCACATATGTCTATGTAATTTCATCCCTTATGGAGTGAAAAAGGGGTAAATTCATTTTTATAGCAGACAATCGTAGGTCATAGACATACAGAGAGTGTGTGTCATTTCTCTATGTCTGCCACATGGTCATACACATAGTAAGGTCTGGCAACTTCTTATTCCTCTCCTTGGTGAGACTTGTCCACTTAGTGGAGCTCACGGCGGTTAGCGAACAAAAAGGGCTAATAATTGAGTTTTGAACTTCGTCAATAGATGGCGTTGCATTGAATTTTAAACGCGCTATTGTATGGTGGGTCCGTCATCTCTTGAATTTTTTTTTTTTTTTCGTTTGTCTCTGCGTTCTTATACCATTAATCTGATTGCGATGAAATTTTGAAGAGTTGTTATGCGCATGTTAGCGAAGGTTTCTGAGTTAGTACAACTATTTTACAATAGGTGGCGCATGAATCGTTTCAACAAATGTGTGTAGTATTTCATATAGTTTAGCGGCAGTTCGTGTGTTTTCGAACATTTCAGTTCGTGTGTGACATAAACAATAACCATCCCGGGAGTCGTTTCAACAAATTTTCTAATTTCATATTGTATAGCGACGGTTTGTCTGTTTTCATTGTATGTGTGCGCACGCAGGACACAATTGAATTGAATTAAATATAAAAGAGAAACAGAGAGAGAGATAGAGTGATAGATATAGAGTGAGATAGAGAAATAGAAGGCGATAGAGCGAGGTACAGAGAATGAAATGGAGTTAGATAAAGAGATGTATAGATATATGTAGCTATATAGAGACATACATAGGGAGGTATATATACTGGTATATAGAGGAGAGAGATAGAGATATTGGGAGATATAGATGTATATATGTAGAGAAAGAGAGATGTAACCAGAGATAAATATATATTTAGAGAGATGTTATATATGTGTTCCTAATTCAAACATATTACAAAACAAAACTGAATGAGGCATTGCTACGCATGCCGAGCATTAGCTAGATAATGGAATGTTTTTAATATCAGTAATTTTTTTTTCCACTTTTTTCTGTAGTGCTTGATAAAGTCTAGATTACATACAGACCATCCATTTTAAGATATATACAGGTAAATAACTATACATTGGCAGAACAATATCTTGCAGGTTCTTCCAGTGATAGAAATTATTTTGCACACTTGACTTTTAAATTAAGAAGACAATTACTGTATACATCTGATTTCGAAAAAAAGTCCTCTTCACTCTGTGTTCAGCCCAGGCAACGCCAAGTACTGCAGCTAGTACGTCTATAAAATTATTTAATTTATTAAAGTAATTAAGATGAATTTTGATTAGTAATAAGAAATCAGTAAATTCGCTGAATATTTTTTTCTAATTTATATAATTATGTATTAATTATAATTTAATTATTTATAATGCAAATAAATTATACATGCGGGAAAATAATCTGACTTACGTAAATATACTTGAAAAGTTTATAAACACAATATCACTAATATTCACAATAAATGTTTTTAATGATATGTACCAGTATTTAATATAAATTACTTACGTATGATATTTAAAAGCACGTATATAATTTTTATTTGTATGTAGCTTTTTTATGTATCTTTTTTTTCATCCTGTGAAAATTTCGTTGCATGATGTGCGTGCATCGCAAAAATTCAAACTCATATTTTTTTTTTCATAACGCGCCTAAAGAAGTTAACTTCCAAAAATTAAAGAAAAAATTGCTTAACCAAACGTCACATACAGCATACTCTTGCACTGAATAAATCCAAGGAAGGAATTAATGCTACGCGGTTATGCATCAAAGACTCGGTATGCGGGCACACATGCGATGTGCAGCGCTTCAGAAGAGAAAACGCGGTTTAAAAACTACTCGAGATACCAGAGTTGTGCCTGTTTACGAAAATCATTTAATAATGCACTAAGGGCGAATGCTTGGTTCTGTTTCCGTATTTATTTTTAAACTTTGTTTTTGAAAGAGTGGCAATGGCTAAAAAGCGTGTTTTCAGAATATGTTCTAGGCATGAAACACTCGGTACAGATTCTTGAAAGCACTGAAGTGTCTTGCATTACACCTTTATCTTCAATTCACCGCTCAACCGCACGACGAGAAGACTGCGCGCCAGTTCAGAGCCTTGCGCTCAGAGGCGATACCGCGCTAGAAGCTCCATGGAGCGTCGCTCTTATCATTCCGCCTCACTGACACAGACACGCCCCTTTAAGCAGCGCAAGCTCTTTCGATGATCGCACGGACGCGTGAGTAGGATGTTGTCACAACATGCTTCCATAGTGACGAGATCATATTTATTTTATTTTATTTTAAGGGATATAAACACACCATCCTTACCTATACCGGGTAGCTGAGTTGGAGTAGGGGGGGTCTGGAAGCCACGAGCCCAGAGTTATACGTCAGGAACGCTGGCTGTGTTGAAGAAACACCTCTTATGCCGGTCCTCACCAACCACACAGGAATCAACGAGACCGAGCGCATTCCAGAGGACGCTGGTTCGAAACCCAGTGCATTCATACTGATTTCGTTTTTCCATGGATTCCCGAAAACATTGCGAGCATGTGCTGGGGTCGTTCCTTAAAAATACTTTAATTTCCCTGGCGTGTATATAGTGCTCGTCCGCCTCTGATGGCCTAGTTTGCTGACGAGACGCAAAAAAATGACAAAAAAAATTCGCCGTCAGATAAATGAATGAAATCATACAGGCAATAGGAACGATCCCGCGGAGTGCGACATGGACGGTTCTGCCGCAGCAGGCTCGCTGGGGTTTTGGGGGTGGAGGGAGGGGAAAGCTTGACTGTTACGCGACTTCTCTGCAGTCAAGTCACAGCAGACCTCCTCTTCTCCCCTTCTCCTCAAACACTCCCCCGCGGTCACGCTAAACCCCAGCAGGTTGTGTGTCGGCCGTAACGCGGCGAGTACCGTCATCAGTTTAAACACGGCTGCTCGACTCCCACGTGAATAATTGAACTGTTACGTCAGGTGTAATTACGTCGCACTTCTTTCCTCCCCTCTCTCCCACCCCTTCCCCCTACCCTTCTTCACCCCTTCCCCCTCCCCGGTCCTGGCTGTCACGCGAAGCACGGCGCCGCGTGCTGTTGATGCCCACACATGCGCGGTAGAAAACAACGCCACGGAAGCTTTAGCAGCAGCGACAGGAACGCATAGGCTAAATGCGACATAGGCCATGCGATCTGTACCCCAAAAATGAACGAGCCTAAGTCACAATTGGGCAACTTTACAGGAAAGCAAACAAAATGCTCTTTCAATGATTACGTATTTTTAATCAACCTCCATGTGCGTGTGGCCGGCAGGAAAGAATTTATTCCGAATGGGGAACTTTTTCAAACAGCTACGGTACATAACTGGACTTTAACTAAAGCGTTGACCTTAGGCACTTAAAACTCTCGCTTAATTCTTTAGATAAAATTTCGAACGAGTTAAGAACTTTTAAGACAAAATCTGTAATAAAAACCAAAATTTTGAATTACCAAATTAAGATTTAATATCGTTTGGCTTTGAGGAAAAGCAATTGTTTTGAAAGATTTATATATAGACAGGCTACCGTGCACTTACTGGGTGTTTTTCTGTCTAAATGAAAGTGCTTGCTCTTCATAACACATCTCTATTGCCATTTATTTATCAGAAATATTCATTCTGTGATGTTTTCCAATACTCTGGAGGGGAGGCTCCTGTAAATGTACTTGCTCCTCAGCATCAAGTCTACATACTGTTACGTGTGCTCCCGCACGACGTACATGATGACGTCTAAGCGGCGCCTAAGCGCGCGCCCGATGCTACCCGCTGAACAGGGATTGCCGCGCGCTGTGCGTCAAACATCGGAGCCGCTCGGAAATGCTCGGCGGACTTCGTGTGGCGGGCTTTGAACCGGACATCGCCTCCCTGAGTTGGGTGTTTGCATATTTCGTAACGAAATGCCTAGTTTGTAAGTCATTTATCTGTTTTCTGTCTTAGTTTCTTAGTTTTTTAGGTGCTGACTGGCGGCGGAGTGAGTGGTCAGTGCAACCACTCACCACCAGGGGCGCTTGCGTCCCTGGTCACTAAATCCAGTACTGGACAAATAGCAAAACGGACCACGAGTCCAAGTGCCCAACCCCCGCATGGTAGACTCTTTTCTACTCTGTCCAACACTTCATCCAGACCATCCTCTGTCTCCTGTAAATTCCTACACGTAATGCATGCCAATTTGCATCCCGCATGAATGTGCTCAGGGTTTTCCCTGTGTCTATGCAGGTTTTACCTGGGCCCAACCTATCTCTAGTTATAGTCTAGATTTAAGAGTGAGGGGAGTTAGTCATAGCGCCAATCACTGCCATGGCTGGCCAATCCCCTCCTAGCACATGATGCATGCGACCCTCTCCCTGAATGGCTAATCCCAGCATGACTAGGCGTATAGGCTTCGGCCTGAGACTCATCTAGGTCCCTCCCTAACCCGGACCCCTCCCAAATACACTTAGTTTTAGTTAGGTTAGGAAAAAAAAATATCGGACATCGCCTGTGCGGCGTTTCCGGTCATGTAGGCCCAGAACAGTCTCCTGTGTTTTATTCCTCAAGTTTCAGCGTATATAAGGTCCCCAATTTGCCGAGGGAAGGAGAGACAGCTCCGAGTCGACCACCAAGGCGGGGAGTTGCTGCCGCCCGAAGCTACACCGTCAGAATCTCGCCTGCCGGCCGTCACGCTGCCTGAAGAAACTCCGACCAGCTCGGCAAGACGCTTCATCATAAAACTGTTTGCCCAGGGAACAACGACACAGTTAAGGAAGCTTTACCAGTCGGAGTAAAACATAAATAAGAGGGGCTAGCAGTGACGGAGGCCGGTTTGTAGCTGACGGTGTTTGAGCATTAAAAACCCACCGACAAGAGACGTATTTTTTTTTATTGCTTCGACAGTAAATACCGACAGCATTTTGAAGAAACATGTGAAATTCAATATTGTCAATAAGTTCAATACTTGGTTAAGTTGTTCCTGTTCTCAAACCAAGATTTATAGACACTCTTTCTAAATGCCAAACAAAGACTTAACAGCAATAGTCACGCCACTACAGCATCTGAACTACGTGTTTTGAATTACGTGTTAAGACGTAACTTGAACTTGAAACATAAACGAAACAAATTGAGGGCATTAACTGCTGGTTAACGTATATATCACTAGTTTAGGTATTGAATAATATGTAATAATTAAGTTGTTAAGAGTAAATGGATTAATGTAATGTTCATATGTGTGAGTCTTAACCGAATCGCAAGTCAGACAACGTATGTAATATGCTTTTGTGAAATAACATTACAGCTAATATCTTTGCAGTATACGTATTTTCTTAATATATTCAAAAGTGCTGCTTGTAGCAGTTCAGTATGATTTATTTTTGCTTTGACAGTGTAACTCGACACTTGGCCATCGCGGTAGTTGGCGAGCCGCAAGGCCAGTGCTTTTTTTTAAGGCGGTGTCACTAAACCAAATGTATCTGCTAATAATTTGTTTTGTCTGTTCACAGTTACTGTCCAATTCTGTTAAGAGCGAAGCCTCCGAAAACGAATGTACCCCGATATATTATCCTATGTTAAATATTTGTATATATGTCATTAAGAGTACGTGTTGGTTATGAATAAAAGTGTAACACATTGCACACCTCTGTCTTACATTTCACCTCTTGTGTCCCTCGTGTTTAACACGAAAGGTTACAATACAAATATTTATTAATTCTCTAAAATTTAAATTCAGTACTTGCTCTTCCACATTAAGTATACGTTCAACCATCTCTAACCTAAAATCTCCATTTTTCTCTTTAAAATTCCTAGCCTCATGACGTCTGCGAACGAATCGTCTGTGTTTCAGACCACGTAAGAGGATAATCGGAAGAAAAATGGGACGATAGAATTGTATGCCCTCGGAAAGGGTACCTTTCGTACTTTTGGTGGCGGTAGTGTAGTTGGGTAGAAACTGGAAAGGTACTCTTTCCGATTTCTTAAAATGTTTCGGTTTTAATGCAAATATGCACTGGAAAGGTATCACATTATTTCATAGTATTTTTAATGTAGCTATACTAACCCAACCAACCGTCCACAATATTTTAAAGTTTTTTTATATTGCTTATCTTAACCTATGAATCGTTACTTACAACATTATTCAAAACTACTTCAAATAAAATGTAAAAAAAAAAAAAACTTTCTTAATTCTTAAGATATGACTTTGATTGGACTATGAAAGAGCAAAATCCTGAATGGTACCCTTTCCGAGGGGATACCTTAACAGTGCATATTTGCATTAAAACCGAAACATTTTAAGATTGGAAAGGGTACCTTTCCAGTTTCTACCCAGCTACACTACCGCCACCAAAAGTATGAAAGGTACAAGGGGATACAATTCAGACACCCCCCCCCCCCCCCAGAAAAATTACATAAAGCTTTCATTCGTTCCCTTTCTTGTTTTAATGAACTTCTTACTTTACGCACGGAATTCAGTTTGTTCGGAATATTTCGGTAGATGATTTCTTGTGGTTTCTGTGGTAGAGTTTATATCTTGTACGATCTGACTCCATTCCTAAGGGCGATGTTGACCAGTAGAATCGACTTTATAAATGTGCAAGTATAGAAAACTATTTGAAATAAACTACTATTCGAGTGTAGTGTTTCATGCTAATTAGTTATGAATACAATTGTAATAATACTAATCCCTTCGTAAATTACTGTGGTTCGCCCTTTCATTTCATACAACATTTTGCTTGCCTATGTTGCTGATATTTTATGTGGTTTTGTTGAGAATTATAAGCTTATAAACAAAAACAACCCCACTTGTAGCGACTCTCTGGCACACACCTATTCTGCTTGCATGCAAAAGTTTCACCGACTTTTAATTTTAATTAAGTCTTCCCTGTTTTCTAGCGGGTTACGTTTCACATTTGGTGTTCCCGCTGAAAGCTGTGTTGACGTTCGACATGGCCGTGGTCAAGAAGGCGCGCCGGATTAAGGCCCTTCCATTGCAAGAGGGATTTATTGATGTGAAACGTCTTTAAAATCACATCAAAACCAGAACAGAAATTTTTACCGTAACGAAAAGAATTATATCGTCTTGCCTTAATCATTTCCTAACTTTTATTCATAGAGACGTAAGTGTGGTGTAATTATTTAAAGTACATAGTCACCTCGCTAATACGACCTTGAGTTTGCGTCGCGGGCGGACGGGTTGGGGGGGGGGGGGGGGGAATGTGCAGATTGGTCACAAACTGAGATCTCGCTCCTTTCAACTCAGTGCAGCTCCAGACTCAGACGTTATAGCGCGGTGATTCGTGTCTGTAGAGTTTATTTCGATCGACCGATCCAAGCCAAAAATAGTGTATTTTTGACAATATTTGTATGTAAAAAAATTGTAAAGTAATCCTATAAAATGTATTAAAATACAATATGCGAGCCTGAGCCCGTGCAAGAGCCAGATGTAAATATAAGTCACGTAAGAGGTAAGTCAAGGCAAGAGGAGGCAGTGGTGTGGCCCATGTCCGGCGCCGAGCGAGCGAGACTGTCTCTGGAGCGTCGCAAAGCCGCCGCGAGCATCTCTACCACTGTTGCACCTGCGCCGGTGAAGATTGCAGCCTCACATCTGTCCAAGTCGTCTCCGGACTGAGGGATACGGACTCTTTAAGAGCGGCTCGCTGACCGCGGACGTGGACATGGACGTGTCCCGACGCAGCACCGCCCGGAGGAAGGATTCGAAGGAAGAGCAAACGAGCGGGCCGGCCAGCAGGTGCGACAGGCGCGTCAGGCCGACGTCCAGCGCCGCCGACGTGAGTCAGGCGCCGCCGCCTCAATTATTCACGCGCATTGACTCGAGGGCCGGCTTGGCGCGGTTCCCACGCGCGCATAACCTCAAGGCTCCACGTCGCGGCCCGGCCCGCTTGCTCGGAGCCTCCAGCCGCGCTTCGACATTCACCAACACGTGGCTTTATCTTAGCTCTCGGCATACGGCATTCGGAGGGAGTACTTTCGTGAATGGAACCACGGTGCTGCCCAGGGGCGTAGGGAAGGGGGGGGGATCATAGGGATCCATCCCCCCCCGAAATGTGTGGGAGGTTTTTTTTTTACCTGAGTTGAGTTTGTAATTTGTGTTATTTTAATATTCAAAATCAATAATGTTTACAGCAGAACAATATTCAATGTTATATTATGAAAACTGCTAAAATAGCACCATTTTGCACGTAAAAATCCAAATTTTTCCGGGGGAGGATCCCCGGACCCCCCCGCTTCGTAAAGGGGAGTGGGTGAATAGCCAAATGTTTAATCCCCCCCCAAAATAAAATCCTGGATACGCCCCTGGTGCTGCCATCTGTGGCGGATGGTGCGAACCAGATTTAAAAAAAAGCCAAAGGGAAACTTTGTAGGATTAACTGTTTTACGAATTTTAACCTAATGGACAGTATTTTAATAAAATACCTTGTCGAAAATCAGGTTCAAAGTGTTTAAGGTTTTTTTTTTATCGGAGCAGTTTTATTTTATATTTTAAAATTTCACTCTGCAAATCGAATGAATTCGATAGTCGACGTAGCTGCTTGCTCCGGCAGCGAATTATAAAGGCGGGTGCGGAAACTAAGTGTTATTCGAATCAAGAAATGTAGTAGTTGAAAACATTTTTTTTTATTTATCACACCTGGATTATTTCAAAGAATTATACTTTAATTTTCGTGTACGAGCTTCGTTTTATAAGTGTATTTGCAGCATGCACGAATTTTCTCGTTATCGAGGTTAGTTGTTACCTACATATCTATGGCAAGTACTGAACGACACGCTCACAATTTTTAATTCAAATATTTTTTTTACATATTTTATGAAGTATTAACCTTAAGTAATAATAATAATAATAATATTAATTAAAATAATTATAATTTAATTATGTAATATTACGTACACAATATAATATTATACATTATAAATACTATTATAAATTATATTATACAATTATATAATTATTACATTTTAATATAAAATTATATAATTTATTTGTTTAGTTTGTTTAAAATTGATGTATACCTACCAGACATACACATTCAAAGTTTTATAAACTCCATGTATCATTGAGATATAATTTGTCCACTTCAGTGTACGAATAGACTGAAATGCTTTTCGGGGCACTAAAAGTTTTGAGAGTGGCCTAACCTTAAGGCTTACAGGTTATTGCCTTCAACCGGAAAATTTGAAAGAAAAAAATATTCATATGAAACGACTTTTTTAAGCCAAACCTGAAACTTTAATTTCGACGATGGTTTTGATAATTCGTCAATACATATTGTTATATTTCTTTTCCTTTGATAAACTATACTATGGTTAGTTTAATACACGCAAACTATGCAATATAATATCTTTATTTAGGTAATGAAAACCTGGAGAGTTTTTCTTATATGGAAACATGGAAACTCAACTGAAATCTTAAGGTAGAGACCAGCACGTCAAGTTGCGTGCTTGCTACTGGCAATACATCCCACCAATGTGGACATGTTTCATAGGTAAACTATAAAAACAAGGAACGCGCCGATATGGTCCCTGGAGACGGTCCTCCAGACAACAGCCCGCTCGCACCCGAACAAGCTGCCTTCGAGAGCCCTGCTCTGCATCTGTGTTCCGAATTTCAATTTCCCTAGCCTGGATTAAAGCTAGTGTGTAGTGATCCAAGCACGTCTCAAGATTACACTCTATTATTTTTTTTGTACTTTTTACAAGGTTAGTCCTTGGAAATCCTGTTGCCAGCGATGTCACTTGTAAAATTGCAAGGCAAGGCTTTGTACTGTATGCAATTTTACAAAGCTCTGTCATGTAGTTTTACAAGTGATATCGTTGGAAACAGGGTTTCCAAGGATATTCCTGGTAAAAAATACGATTTTTTTACAGTGTATGGTAGCAAAGTAGACTTACATATACGCACACATTTGCTTCACGTGAAAGAGGAGGACTACACTGCTATCGACACGCACCTTTAAGGACAAGGGAAAGGAATGGTTACCCAGTCTCGTGTATCCCGATAATAAAATATACGTGACCTTGTTATCGACCAAAGAGCATCCAAAACAGGCTTGATTACACACAGGCAAGTCGAGTCCAGCCTGGCGTGAAATGGATCCGAGAAATTATCATGGTGGTTTTTCAACCACGCCGTGATTATCCACCTTGACTTAAGTCCACGCTTAATCTAACTAGGAGAGACCCAGGTTAACCGTGAATACACTGTAAAAAAAATGGGTGCGTGTACTTAGGTACGCGCGTGAGAAGTTATACTTCTTTGGCATCATTAAAAAATAGTTTTTAATTGCATGCAAAAATAGTGCGTGGAGTCCCTCCGCGCGGAAGAAGTGAAACTTCGTAATGTGGAAATGAAAATAGGAAGGGGTAGAAATTGATTTTTAGTGAAATCATATTGTATCAAATCAAACTAAAAAAATAAATCATAAAATAATCATTCAACGATAAAAGCTGTTCATTTAATTAAGCGGACGGTTTCGCCCCAAGGAGAAAATTGACGCGGCGAGACCTCGTGGACATAGAGAAATGACACACACTCACTATTTATGTGTCTATGAAACATGATTTTTTTCTGCAATTTAAATTGTAATATACAAAAAGGGTATTCAAAAATTGAAACAGATATGGCGATACTACAAACTGTCAGGATCTTTATTTTTTTCTTACTCTCTACTTAGTTCCTTACAACAGCATTCACTCTCGCTCTCTCTCTCTCTCTCTTTCTATTCCCCCTCCCCAGGAGTGTTAAACGTTTAACGCAACCTTGTTGGAAGTCGCATTAGAAGTATAACTTCAATATAACTTCAAAAAGTTTTGTACTTTTACAAGGAAAATCTTTGGAAACAACTCCGTTACCAACGATAGGCCTATAACCTGTAAAACTACAAGGCAGAGCTTCGAAAAATTAAAAATGGCACAATGCACAATAACAATGTTCCATATATATCAAAGGATTCTGTTTTCAGAAATTGTTTATAGATAAGGGATTATACTGCGTGAAATAAAAACTCCGTTATATAGGTAAGCATGCAGAGACTGGCGTAGAAAAAGACGCGACCGTTAAATAATGATATGATCACGCGGAGATTTATTTTATTAGTCTTCAAAGCCAAAGAACGAGCAAAGATAGATGATGTCAAAATTAAATGTAAAGACAGCACAGAGAATATCGTGGATGTAATTTGTCATGACAATATCACAGCACTGACTGACAGAGTGGGCTGACAACGAGCCACTTGCAACAGAAACAGCACATACATCTGTCGGTGTGTTGTACAGATTATCTGTTTAGTATCATTTTTGGATTACTCTTTCTGTCCTTGTGTTATCCAAGGTTGTCGTTTGTCTGTATTTACTGATTTTGTTGCAGTTGTCTCGTCGTTGTCAGCCCCACTGTGTTCGCCTATGCTGTGATGCTGTTCTGACTAATCTTCCCACGGAATTCTCCGTGCTCTCGATGCATCTAACGTCGGATGATTTTGGCTTGTTTTCTGTGTCTTCGTGTTTTCATCATTCTTTGCCCGTTCTTCGGGGTTTTCTCTATGGCATAAGTAGGGAGAGCGTGCCGACTCTGGAACATAGGCGAGGGGGGAGCGGGGTAATCCGGGGATTATCCCATTTTTTATGGTTTTTTACGCATTTTTTATGGTTTTTTATGTGCAAATCCAGTTTTTTATGCGATAATCCAGTGGCTAATCCAGAGATCCGCAAATCCGCAAATCCGCAAATCCGCAAATCGCAAATTCGCAAATCCGCCATTTTGTATTTCTAGAAATTTCCACCAACTTCGAATCGGGACGTTATGATTCTGTGTCGTCTGCTGGAGGCCGCCATCTTGATTTCTTCTGGCCGCCATCTTGTTTCGTCTGCTGGAGGCCGCCATCTTGATTTTTCCTGGCCGCCATCTTATTTCGTCTGCTGGAGGCCGCCATCTTGTGTGACGTCATATAGTTCTGTTGGTCGCCACCAGGTAGCAGCAGGTATTATTTTTCCTTTAACTAAAATATTTTCAGTGCCGAGGCTGGGATTCGATCCATGGGACGTGAAAACAATGATGATGTCGAGGTTAGAAAGCAGAGACGCTAACCACAGGACCACGAGACCAGTTGGGATATAGTGGAATAAATAATCTATATATGCTACGTACTGATGTCAAGTTTATGATAAAAGGGGGGAGGGTATTTTTGCCTTCCTTAATGCATACCTAAGGCGCCACATTTGAAATTAAAATCATTATACAGCCGCCATCTTTAATTCCAGCACAGACTACCAGATGGCGCCAAAATCAAAAATTAGTTGCCAGAGGCGCCGCCATCTTGATTCTCAAGTTGGCTACCAGAGTGTGCCACCGTCGCCATCTTTTAGTTCATATAATCGATACCAGATGATGCCACCGTCGCCATCTTTATTTCATATTTCAGCTGCCAGGGCGCAGCACCATTCGATAGGTCGAATGCTAATCGATATATTTACTTTTATTTCATATTTCAGCTGCCAGGGCGCAGCACCATTCGATAGGTCGAATGCTAATCGATATGTTTAGAAATAAGTGTTGCTACCAGAGGGTGCGATATTTAAATTTAAAAAAATATTACAACCTTTAAACAATTCTCCGCCATCTTGGATTCAATAGCCCCACCATCTTGGAAGCACATGATACACCCAAGGACTCGTTCCAATACATGCACAGAGTGCACCGAAAATATTGTTCCCTTACATGCACAGAGTGCACCATATTGAATGATCATGATATGTGTTCCTTTATATGCATCAGAAGCAGGCATAAGAAATTTTTTCTTATAGGCATACTTTAGTGTTAGCTTTCCTGTAGTGCATTTAATAATAGTATAAGCTCATTATTATTATTTAGTGATAGTGAATTTATAACTATGATGTGTAGTCTCATTCTCTTCGTCTCGACGTGGCGGAAGATTCTCTGGAGTGTAAGCTGAAAATAAAAAAAAAACTTGTGTTTGAATTTATAGTGGTATGCTGCTTTCCACATCACCTTAGAGACTATGTCTCAGGAGGTACAGCATTAGATGCGTTAACTCCTTTTTTTTATACATGGTGAGTTTCCCCGAGAGGCCTATTTTCCATGTTTAACAAGGGCGCAAGCATTATGCTTCACCGTCACTCTCTCCGAAGCCGCTGTCCACTCCATCATCTGGCTCCACTTGCTCTTGAGCCTCCATTACAGCTTCAAGGCAGGCTATAATACCGTTGTAAAGGTATGTTAGAAACTCGTATTCCTCTGGAAATGCAGCGAACAAATTGATCGCGGAGACCTCTAGATGGTGTACTATCGCATCTATATTCATGCCGATGCAAGCATGAAGCGCATATTCAATGCAATCGCGAATTTCCTCAAAAGCAGCCATGTTCATTATGGAATTGTCAGAGACAGAATGAAGACTATAGTTGCCCGGGTCTTGACGGAAAGATGACAACAACCTCGATGTCGCGCTACACATTCCAATGAGGCGCCCAGCGCGGGCTGACGTCACAGCTTGTTGATCCCAAGCTGCAGAGTGCTGGGTCGTGTTCAGGAAGTAGTCCACACATTATAAATACATTGCAGGAATAGAATCTCAACAACAGCCCACACAAACGATTCCATAGAATATGCTTCGATTGAGAACAAGCAATAAGGTAAAATAAAATGTGTATATGTAATCTTAAACTCCCATATCGTTTCTCTTTACCCATGTCCTCACGGTATCGGGAAACCCCTTCCAAGACACCTGGAATCTTTCACCACGCTTTCGATGAATTTTATTTACCAAGTATGTATCGGGGTATTTTGTAATTTGAATTTCTGAAGCATAAAAAACACCTTGTATTTCATTTCCATCCATATCACTCAAGTTATACACACGCGGAAAGCTGGACCTCATAGCTGTTACTTTAAACACTTCGTGAGACCAATTCGGTGTAAACCCCTTTTCAAAAACTTTCTTGTTTCGTGACACGCGTACATGATCCCCCACACGAGCCTTAGGTTTTCTAGGGTCAATTGTCTTTACATATTTGTAAACACTTTGTAGCAAAGAGTCATCCTTCACTTGATTCGGAGCCATGCCAATGGTGCGGTGGAATCTGTTATTGTAGACACGTAGAACTTGTGGTAAAATTTTAAGCCACTTATAATTTCCTTGAGCTGAAAACTCGCGAAAAAGCAGCGATTTTAGAGATCTATTAAACCGCTCTACCACACTTGCTTTAATCTCACTGTGAGTGGAATAATGATTAATATTTTTTCTTTTCATAAGAGCTCTGAAAGTTGAGTTATAAAATTCTGTTCCCGCATCACTTTGAATACTTTTAAAACTTCCTGCTTCTTTCAAAATACTTCTCATGGCAGCAGTAACCATCACACCTTTCTTTTGTTTAACTGGAACTGCATAAGCACGTTTGCTGTACACATCTATGGCAGTCAGGATGTACTTGTAACCACTGTTCACTTTACTGTATGGTATCATTTCTACCAAATCAATCTGTAGTAAATCATGGAGTCCATATGTTAAAACCTTTCTGCGAGGAAATATAATACGTTTGCCTCGGTGAAGCTCGTATGCAATCCCACGCTGTGCGTCGCTCATTTTGCAATGTATCCTGATTCTTGTAACTCTTCAAGTATCGAAAGGATTTCGTTATTGTGACCGGTGTGGCCAGAAGCCTGCGAGGCCATTAACAACCTGAGTCGATCTACTATCTCATTCGGATCATTCCAATAAATGAACTCTCGTTTACGACCTAAATGTTTTATGTAACAATCCACTTCCTCGTTGCTGCGAACCAATATGTGGAAACAGTTGCTTAATGATATCAAATTTCGCATGTGACGTGCTTTTATAGAGATTTGTTGCAGGATCATTCTTTTTAAAATAAGCATTTGTAAGCTCTAGTAGATTACCATATTGTTTAAGGGCCGATTCCGAGTACGTATGCAGCTCTCTGCGAAATAAAAGTTCAAATAAACCAGGAGCAGGTTGTATTAGTTCATCTTTAACGCGAATCATATTGTTATCGTGAAAAAATACTTCCGTGTCCCCTAAAAACCAGCGGTTATGTCGTTTAGATACACCATAGGTTCCATCACCAGAGCGAAGGCTGTAGCTCTGCAAATAAGACTGCACTCCACCTAAAGAATCATCATATGGAACACCGTGATGTTTTAAAGGAATAGCGTTCGAGTCATCACTGTTGCTTGATTCTAAACATTGTTTCACAGTAGCTTCTTCTGCAGAATCCTGCTTCACAGTATCGATAGACTGTGCGAGCGATGTAGTAGGTCCAAGTTTATCCAAACGTGAATTAACAGACTTGAATATTTCTTCATTAATTGCATCCCTCTCCAAACGAGCTCGTTTGGCAAGTAGATACTTTGCACGAACATTTTCTATGACGCGCTCCAACTTACTAGCCTCAAGAGCCATGACTGCAGAGTTAGCGATAGCATATCACCCTTTTATATACAACAAGCATCAATACGTGAGTGATCTAGGCATGTCTAGAGCTTGATGGTTTTGGAGGTGCTGGTTTTGGAGGTGCTGGTTTTGGAGGTGTTGGTTTTGGAGGTGCTGGTTTTGAAGATGCTGTTTTTGCAGGTGCTGGTTTTGGAGGTGAAGGTTTCTTAGACAACACACCGCGAGAATATTCATCAGGAGTAATCGTCAAAACACCAACAGTGCGATTCATTTGTGAAAGCTGTTGTACAATTCCAGCATTAATTTTCAATACCATCTCAACCATATTAGCATTTAGTGCATCATTTAGTTCCTCTATAAATGTTTGTGCGAATAAATCTAACCTGCTCTCCAATGAGGTGCACATATCACCCAACTTTGTCGACACACCTGAAAGACTTTCATTTAATTGAGCAATTAAATGCTGTTCTTTAGCCTCCATATTGCGCAAGAACTCCATAATCCCCACTTGCACATCTCTTGTTACAGTAAGTGATCTGTTGATATCTGTAACTTGTCGTGTCATACCATCAGTCATCGAATGCAAAGCATGTGTAAAAGCCCCGCTTACTGCGTCCACATACTTCTTATTAGCAGCATCACCATCTTTTTTAGGATCACCAACTCTCTTCAAATGTTTCCAGCTTAAGTCGCAGTCCCCTTCACGAGTAAACGTCATGCATGAGTCGTGCGATCGTTTAAGACCACCACCACCGAACTTTGACATCATGATTCATGAACCTATCACAATAAACTGATCAAAACCACATCTGTAACGCCCTTTATGTAGAAGAAAATCTTTAGCTATCACAATGAAACCATGCTCATTAGGACTGTTCCAACAGTGACCGCAAAGAGTTTTAAATCTCTCAAAGCTCATATCTGTACCGACATGGTCGGAAAACACATGTTTTAGATTAAGATCGTCCATTTTAAACAAAATTATTAGATTACAATTATCTCGCACTAATTGCTTTCGGGTTTGGGTATAAGTTTGTACCAAGTAGAAACAGTCGATCTTGTGGTGTCGCCCCATAGAATAATACTTTTGAACAATGCTTTGTTTATCACAAGCAACATCATCGAAGATTAGGACAGAGTTGGGGAGGGCTTGACTGGGGTCTAAAACATCAGCATTTTCTCGAAATTTAAAAAATTTCACTCCCCCGACATTTTCCAGCACATGGGCTAAACGTTGATATTTTGGTTGTTCTAGGGACTTGCTATATAAATACACATTCTCAAAACGTATCCCATTGGGGTGTTCTAGAAGTGAAAGAATAAGACAAGTTTTGCCAGAATTCGAAGGACCTGACACTATACACCGTATGGTATTTGGTAACAGAGATCCATGACGTTCTTCAGTTTTACTAAACACATCATCATCAATTAGTGAAATTGGTAAAGCGAGCTGTTGTTGAACAACCTCCATTCTTAATACTAAACCTAAACACTATAAAACAGTCATCCTTATAGTGAAACCACTCAGTGTCTTGATATGTCTTGTATGAGACGGAAGAGAGGTTCAGGCTTAGTTAATTCTGTTATAAATAAGCTACCATTCGAGGCACATCTTCCGGGCTACAATTTCTGTGGACCTGGCACGAGACTAGCCGAGAGACTAGCAAGAGGTGATCGTGGTGTGAATGTACTAGACGAGGCGTGTCGTCTTCACGATATTGCGTATGCGAATAGTAATAACTTGGCTGAAAGACATAAAGCGGATAAAATATTAGCTGACACGGCCGAGAAGATTAGAAAGTCTCCCGAAACTAAATTTGGACAGAGAGTATCCGCGTGGACCGTTAACAAGATTATGAGAGTGAAACGTAAGCTTGGTGCAGGTTTAAGATTTTCATCATCAAAGAAGAGAAACCGTAAATCTGTCAGGAAAGCCCTGGGGAAGAAGGGTGGTCTATTACCATTTATATTTCCAGCACTCGCTGCATTAGGCAACTTAATTGGTAGAGCTGCGGGTGTTGCTAAAACTGTTTCCGATGTCCGGAGTCAGGCACGTATGCAAGCGATAGCACGTGCAGCAAAAAACGGTTCAGGACTTTATCTACGCCCCTATCCACAGTCGGGTGGTGGGGGAAAGCGAAGAGGAAGAAGAAGAAAGAAAAATCGCGGGAGCAGGAAGCGATAATCAAAAACTTACCAAAGCGAGCTCTTACAAACCTCGAGTTAATGAAGGCGATAAAAGAATTGAAAATACCATACTTTAGACAAATATACATGCGCGATTCGCTACCTAAGAAACCATTGCATAATGAAAGTGCTATTTTGAATCTAGACTCATCCAAAGGACCAGGAACGCATTGGACTGCTTATGTCAAGACCGGTCCTAACGTTGAATATTACGATAGCTTCGGAGACTTGCCTCCACCAGTGGAACTGATACGATATTTAAACAAGTGCAACATAACCTATAATTATGACAGGCAACAAAAGTTGCATTCATGGAATTGCGGTCACTTATGCTTAAGATTTTTAGTATCAATATATAAGAAGCATTAGTGTTATCATAAGCCACATATGAGACAGAGTGTTTATAGAGAGACCACACACAACACGAGACACAGTGTAAACTAGACAAAATGTCAATAACATTAATTTTAACTGGGAAGAGCTCGATTATGAGAACCTACTACTTCCCTCCCTTGCAATTGGATGGAGAGTGGACAATGGCATTGATCGATCTGACAACATATAACTCGATACCGAACATTGATGAAAATAATCAAGTTTTTCGATACATCGCAAACAATGAACATCATGAAATGAAATTACCAACAGGTGCATATGAAATAAGTGACATGGAAGCTTACATAAAACAGAACCTAACTGCAGATTCAACATTTCTATTACGAGGCAACCCCAACACCTTACAGTGCATAATGTTCAGCAACAATATACATGTGGATTTTAGTGGAAAAAATACATTAGGTGAAATGCTTGGATTTTCTTCTCAAGTATACAAAGCAGGTGAGCTGCATGAATCGACAAATCCTGTAAATATATTCCCCGTGAATGTTATACGAATTACAAGCAATGCTGTGGGACACACATACTTGAATGGTAAATTAAACAATACTATTCATGAATTTTCCCCCATAGTACCTCCGGGATATAAGATAAATGAACGACCTACCACGCTCATTTATGTCCCAGTTACCGTTCAATCGATATCGGTGCTCGACATTCAAATAGTCGATCAGGAAGGACGCTTAGTTAACCTAAGAAAGGAAGAAATAACTCTAAGACTGCATTTGAAAAAACAATGGGAGTGAAATATTTTTCTAAGCATAAATGGAGCGGTTCAGGTGTGTCCTTATCCAGTAGACGACGAGACATCAGGCGGCTAACATCTGTTAACGTGAGATTCCTTAAAAAAACTTGGATTTAGAGTTTATCCTCATGGAGAACACCGTTCTTGAAGTCGAGCAAGCACCACAATTTGAGGATTATATTTCAAAAACTGAACTGCATATTTACAAACCATACTTAAATGGACCCTATGCCCCCAACTCTGAAATCCGTATAGTGATTCAAAATCATGATGCATACACAAACATCTCAAAATCCTTTTTGAGTATATGTGGAAAACTCGTAAAGGCAGACGGACGGAAACCGGACCATGCAAAGATTATAAACAATGGTGTATTACATATGATCAATCGGATAGGATTTGAACTGAACGGCGTTCTTATAGACCAGACCAGATCACTAGGAGTGGTATCTACAGTGAAGAATTATCTTTCACGAACTCGTGATGAATACGCCATCATCAAAATGGATGGATGGTGTCTCGAGGAAAACTATAGCTTGCCTCTAACAGCCGATGGTGTTTTCGAAATCTGTGTTCCGCTAAGCCATCTCCTCGGCTTTGCTGAGGATTATCACCGTATACTTCTAAACTCCAAACAAGAGTTAATTATAGTTTTAGAAAATACGTACATTAACTCGATCGTAGATGCGAGTGCGCAGCCTCAAGCAGTTAATTTAACCATAAACTCTATCGATTGGGCCGTACCACACATCCAAGTGTCTCCAGCGGAACGCACGCGACTGCTTAAGCTTGTGGAGAAAGGCAGAAATATAGATATAGCATTTAGATCTTGGTTTGTTGAAACATATCCCAGCATGCCACAAGCACAAAATGTCAGCTGGTCAGTAAAGACAAGCTTCTCGATGGAAAAACCACGATACATAATAGTCGGCTTTCAATCGGCTAAACATAATGTAATGGCTGCCGATAAATCGAGGTTTGACCACTGCAACATAAAGAATATAAAACTATTCTTGAATTCAGAAAGTTATCCGTACACGGATTTGGACATAAACTTCGACAATGGATTTTACTTAATCGCATATGATATGTATTCAAATTTTCAAGAGTCTTACTATGGAAAGCAGAATGCACCTTTGCTTGACCCTCATCAGTTTAAGGAACTGGCTACGTTATTCATGTTTGATGTAAGCCGTCAAGCTGAGAAAATACCTTCGAATATCATAGATTGCAAGTTGGAGATCACAAGCTCAGCCAACCTACCGATCTTAACACAAGCATTTGCAATAATATTGCACGACAGACTTGTCTCCTATAATCCACGAGACAAAGCTGTTAAAATACTGAGTTAAGCATAGTAGAGGCTCAGTCGTGTCTCAGCCACCATGAAGTATGTTAATCTGCAAGGATTTTTCTCTCAGTATGGCTTTATTACCAAGGAACTTAGCATTGCTGACTCTGAGGGGAACATAATTACGCGAACATTCAAACCGCCGTTTGAGTGGAGAGACATTAGTCGTAAATACCGGAGAAGTAATGCGTGGCTCACTAAAAATTTCCATAGTTTAAAATGGGAACACGGATTGTTTCCCTACAACAGTCTTTCCACCATCTTGACAACTCACTTGAGTGGAACTGTAATAGTTGCTGGAAGCGAACAGAAAAGATGGTTGGGTAAACACTGTCTCAAACACATGCACATAGTGGATGCACAAGAGGAATATGGCTGCCCGGCTTTCAAAAAATTAGACATAATGTATGCTCAAAATCGTGACAGCATAAGACCTGTATCGTCTCGCCGTAACGTCGCATTGCTTAGGGCTTGGATGCTAGAACACAGCGATCCTGGAATGTTGGATGACGCGCTCGAAATGGAATCAACAACAAGCGAAGCAACGGTAAACATGTCTGGACTGGAGGCGCTATAAATTGAGGTCATCGTCCCGGGGCACGACAGTCAGCGTACAGTTCGCGGTCGTGCAGGCGTAGACTCACTATATATTCAAGAAAAATGACGTTCGATCCATCGGCACGCTACGCAGACGTGTCACCCGGCTTTCGTCGTGTGGCATACCTTACCGGAGATGGAGAGTTCCACCTCATAGTCTGCAACTTCAATCATCACTGGAGCACCGATTGCGATCTGGAGGCTCCGGACTTTATTGAGACGCCCTGCAATCAGGTAGATTGTGTTGTGTACTACTTGAGACCCGACAGTAAATTTCCTACTACCTTAGAAGAACTTAAGGCAGCAGCCGCTACTGAAACTATAACCTCAGAACCAGATTATTCTGCAGTAAGGTGTGATTTGAGACGCAGCACGAACCCAGAGACAGTTGTGCATTGGGAGGAGCAGTGTGACGGTTATGTTCACTACACAACTTATGAAAACAGTGTTTGCTACGAGACATGTAGTTTCCTTCAGTGTAAACTTTATCGATTCACCCCATTCGCTTAAGTTTGAGAGCTAAGACAATACCTATGTCAGTCATGTTATCACCGCGATTCCATGATATAACTCAAAGCCAAGAAGATGCCGTAATAGATGAATTGTGGGCACCGAGCATCTTAACATGGGATGAAGCGACAAGATATTTTAATTATCCTCCTGATCCACGATCTAAAGAAATGAAGCCTTCGACTTTGTTTGACAATACCGAAAATAGATATCTTTACAAACGTGCAAGTCTGAACTGTGTTGAATTTCATGTAGAGTTCTATGAATTTGATATTGGATTGAGTAGTCTTCGATACGTTTATTTCGAACTTTGTCGCGAAAATACTCATTTCCGACTGAGGTGGCACGCTGATAGACCATACAAGTCCGTGACTCTCTTGACTGTTTTCGATTGTCAGCATAAAGACTGTGTAATAAATCTTAGTCATCCAATGGCAAAGTTTCCCTGTACTATTGATGAGCTCAAGACATCCCGTGACAGAGACTATGAAAGTACTTTCTCCGAATGGTGTACCGGAATTAAACACTATCGGCATAATCCCGCTACATGCATGTGGAACCCACCTCACGACACGCCTTGCAGTACTCATTTGTGTTCCTTGTCGAGAGGTCGTTTATTACGAGAAAACAAATTCTCGGTGTCGACGCATCTAAGCAAGCAACTATGGGGATATAGATAATGGACTGTTCTACGAGATGCTCTACTCTATGGAATTTCGTAATCAATTTATTCATTCGGATGGGGAATATATTTTTAAATAGGATCGCCGCTTCCTGGGTCGACAGTCGAGCTGAAACTGTGTCGGTGTGAGGATCTGTGCCAAGCAAGATGTCTAACTTTCATTCAAGCAAGAAATACGTGAGTGTAAATCCTGGTCTAGGCAGTGTTGATTACAGCGAGTGGAGTCAAGACAATTTAAAACACATATCGGAAAGCTGTGACGGCATGTTTCACTCGAAACAAATACTCGACCCAGGACCTCAAGACATACCATTTGAATTAATTAACTGCTCGGGTTATGGACAATGTATTGTTAACATGCTTCGACACGATACAGTGCTGCCTGCCACGAGTGAAGACGTCTACGCACACACATTCAACCAGACAGCTACCCAATCGGTTCAGGTTATCCCTGAATGCATTCAAATCAGCCCTGATTCGCCAACATCCATCATACCTGTAGCTGAGCCAACCACCGAGGCGACACCGAAGTCCACCAGACGACAGCGAAAGCCTGCTGCCTCTCGCAAGAGTCGAACCAGAGATCTCAGTCATTTAGGACCGGTGAGTCAAGATGTCGGAGTTCAAACAGAGTCTAGTGCTTCCGTACAAAGAACTGACGAGATGGCCCGGGTAGCAGTGCGCTCATTACTTCTAGAATTATTAAGCAAAGTATAATTGAATTTTTGTCACTTTGTGTATGTAAATGTTTCAGCTGAATACGTACATATAATATTCTTTGTGTGTAAGGAAATGTTCAAGTTAGCATTCAAATCTTTTTTTATCGTCACTTTAATATTCATTGTATGTAAATGTTCAGGTTTGTATGCAAACATTATGTGTGATTTTCTTGTAATATTTCAGTTTTGCATAAAGTTTTAAAATAAATTGTTAAAAGCATAATGCATATTTTATTACCGAAACTGTTTGTAACTTAAGTAAAGAACGTGTAGGTTACTGTATTTTTTATTAATGCTCTTTTCAATTATATAATTTTCTGGTTTAGTATAATTTAAAAAAAAAATGTATTCAAATTATCCATCAGTCTCTGCGCCCGCACGTTCACGAAATGTATGTTGACTACAATAAAACTAATGTGTAACCTCTGATTTATTGTTATGATTTAAGTATTCCTCTGATATAAAATAAAAGCTAGCATTGAAACGTCCTGCCTTCCTGGGCCGACCAGCGGGTTGACGTGCGCGAGCCCGTGGATGAAGCTCTCTATTTTCAGAGAAAGGAATTTGTTTTTCCAGACAACTGTCGTCGCACCTAAGAGGTGTCTATATGCTGTCACAGACTTGGTTGACAGTTTCTGCAATCGTTGTAATGCATTACAACGATTGCAGAAATATGTTTTCAGTAAGCTATAATAAAAAAATTAATTAAATTTTAATTCTGAAAAAAGTGAATGGTAGAAAATCTACTTTCTAAAACAAAAATATATAGTTTAACTAGTTTTCCATGATCACCATATTATTAAATGATTTTACCAAATATAATCTACTCAACTTTCTTAAATTAATAATTTTCAGTTTATAACTGTCATCTAAAGCCGACACACAGAGTAGGCGATTCCGCGAGAATTCAGGTCATCGCCCGACGCAGATTTATATATATATATATATATATATATATATATATACACCTGCCACAGAGGTCGGAAACGTCATTTGATCGCAGCCAGCCCTCGCCAGCCCTCGATACCTCCTCCGCAGAGAGACGTTCTTCTCCAGATAAGGTATGTGTCCTGTCAGTTCTGACTGACAGCACGAGATGGAGTACATTCGTTTCGTTAAAACACGTTCGCGCACTGTGTTTACAGTTCTTATTTAACAATATGTCCACTCTTTTAAATAAATAAACATGTTAAAACGGTCGAATTAAGCAATAACTAAATCCATGTATTTATATTACTTAAATTGTGTATTATCACGGAAAAATTACTAAACTCTATTTTTTTTGTTGCGATTATATCACTTTGAATATTATTCCTGTTTTCGCTTATTTATTAATGATTGAGAATCAACTTTTTTTCATAATTATTTTTACAACGGGATGCGTGTATTTAATATTTCTTTAATACATATTTCATTCTGTTACTGAACGCTATGCGCGATTTATAAAAAATACAACCATTCAGAGCTCGTTCTTTGCTTGCAAACAGTTAAATAATTTTGTCAAACTTTAAACAATATTAAGCGTGATATGAAGTTGATATACATTTGTTTTCAATACAGTATGTTCCATGTAAATAATAATTCTCTACATTCTCAGAATATACCGACATATAATTAATTTCTTGCACATTGTTTACATGTCTTAAACATTTTATATTTCTACATTATTTACAACTTGAAATACTTCACAAATAAATATTACAAGAAGTTTTCTCATGACATACAATTATTTCATATTTACACTTATTTTTTCAATACAAATTTTTACACATATTATGGAAAATAATAAGTGATGATACAGCTGTTGGTTTCAGTATATTAGAGCAAGCATCTTTTATTTATTTTTCAGGTTCTAACTTGTTGAGCGTATCCTTCTTTATTTTTTTAAATTCCTTTTATAATAATGTCTTCTCCATACTCTAATAAGCGTGCTAGATTTGAGAAAAGCGAGCCTTCGATGTCTGAGCTCGATAAATCATCTATTGATTCATTGATTTCATCTTCATCATCATTTGAGTCAGTGATTTTATCGTCGGCTGATGATTCATCCAACCTAGAGATCGAAGACACGCCACCTCCCTCTTTGCCTAGCCTGAAGCCCGTCACTTTAGATTCCGCATTCCAGGGTCGACTTGTTGATTCCAGAATCGCGAATGATATTCCCCAGCCCGACCCCAACATTAATAGATTTCTCTCCAGGTGCAGGGAACCCTTTCTGGACGTAGTGGGTGGCGTTCTCCGCCCATTCAAAATTTATCTTACATTGGCCGCGGTATTTATTAAGGAGGATCCTGTGCAGGGGCCCATCAGTGATAGCTTTCACTTCGCCTCCAAAAGTATCCCTGTTTTGTTAAGTGAGGACCTAGCAGAAATTTTCAGTTTCACATTAGTTTCTGTGCTTATGGAGCATGTAAGTGAGTTTGCTTTGCGCGGGTCTGGATGGATGTTGAGTCATGTAAAACATCTCGACATACATGTCTCTGCATACCGACCATTCACGGTGGGGGCCGCGCATACAAAGTTGCCTGCATTTTTGTCTAACCGCAAAGCTTGTGTAAACATCGAGACTGACCGTGAGATGTGCTTTCTGTATGCCGTTATGGCAGGTGTGACGCCGGGGCTGGGATGGTTACTCGTACTGGATCGTATCCTAATCCTTTCGAGGTTTTTGATACGACCGGTATGACGTTCCCCATGACACTGCATCAGGTTAAGATCTTTGAGAGTCTCAATAATATTTCCGTGAACATTTATTCTTGCGTGAGTGATCAGGGAACGATTATTGACGAGGATTTTAACAAACCCACTGATGCAAGTATCCAGCCGATTTGCATTACCTCTATGCGATGTGATCGCCATGTGAATATTTTGGCTATTCGTGCGTCTGGTGCTCCCGCTCATCTCCATTTCGTGACTATTAAGAATTTGTCCCGCTTGCTTTCTTCTCAACTCTCGCGTGATCAACATACAAAGTGGGTTTGCGACCGCTGTCTTCAGTATTTCCATACTGCGGACAAGTTGAACTCCCACACTGATTTGTGCAGCCAACACACGGCCGTTCGGTCAGTATTCCCGACTGAGGAGACCAAATGGCTCGAGTTCACAAATGTATCCAAGAAGGAACGTATGGGATTTGTCGCTTATTGCGATACAGAGACCTACTTGAAACCGATGTCCACCTGTTTACCGGAGGCCGATGCCTCCAGCACCACGACGGTGAACGAGCACGTGCCTTATGCATGTAGCATTTTATTAGTTTGTTCGTACGATGCTTCGCTTACCAGATATGCGCACTTTGAAGGGGAGAATTGTGTTGCCGACATGGTCTCTACCTTGATTGATATGACTAAGTTGGTGTGCGCGATTTATGCTAAGACCGTTCCCATGAAAGCCCAGACTCCTGCTGTTGCTGCGCGGTTGGCGAGTCAGACACATTGCCATATATGTAATAAGACACTAGGTGACAAGTCAGTGTTGGACCATGACCACCTGACCGGTGAGATTCGTGGCTATGCGCATTCTAAGTGTAATCTTGCATTTAGACTGCAGAAGAACCAACTGGTGGCTATTTTCCACAACCTTCAGAATTATGACGCCCACTTTTTGATGAGACCATTAGTCTCACGTCATATTGCACAACCTGATGGTTCCTCCATTTTGGAGAACCCCGGGAAGGTCAGGGTTATAGGCACGTCTCTTGAAAGTTACAAGAGCATAACAAAGTACATACCGATTACCGGTAATGATGCGAGAGGAGGTACTCGAACAGTGCGTTTAAAATTCATTGACTCCCTTAACTTCCTAACTTCATCTCTGGATACTCTGGCAGGTAATCTCTCGCCTGCTCAGCTGAGCCTCACTCGTGTCCAGTTTCCAGAAGACGCACAGTTTGATCTAGCTCGTAGGAAAGGGGTGTTCCCATACGATTTCGTCACTAGTATGGCAGAACTGCAGACGACCTCACTACCCCCTAGGGAAGCATTTCATAATGCTCTTAGTGGGACTGACGTGAGTGATGGGGACTATGCTCACGCTAGATCTGCGTGGAACGTTTTCCGCTGTAAGACTTTGAACGATTACGCGTTGCAGTATTTGAAGGTGGATACGTGTTTGTTGGCTGACGTGTTCGAGAATTTCCGTTCAGTTTGTTGCCAGTCCTATGGCTTAGATCCGACGCACTACATTACGGCCCCATCACTTGCGTGGGACGGTTTGTTGAGCAAGTCTGAGGTGTGTCTGGAATTAGTCACCGATCCAGATATCTATCTTTTCTTGGAGAATGCTGTTCGGGGTGGGATCACCAACGTTAGTCGGCGCTATGCGAAGGCTAACAATGTTTACATGAGCGATTATGACTCCAGCCTGCCATCTTCCTACATCTGTTATTTCGATGTAAATTCTCTCTATGGTCATACGATGCTTGGTAAGCTTCCGGTGGGCAACTTCCAGTGGGTGCAGGAACTCGAATATGCAAACTGGAACTTTAGCACCATGGACACCGATGGTGACTGCTCATGTTTTATAGAGGTGGATCTATCCTTTCCGCGTGAATGTCATGACCGGCTATCAGACCTGCCGCTTGCACCCGTGAATGGTGTACCGGTGAACGGCAATATGTCAAAGCTCTTATTGACACTTGAACCGCGAAAGAACTATGTTTTACATGCAAAAACACTGCAGCACTACCTTACGTACGGGGCCGTTCTTGACAATGTTCATCGTGTTTTGCGCTTTGAACAAAAATCCTGGATGGCGTCGTACGTACGGTATAATCTGAATTGCCGTGCTCAGGCAGCGAACCCCTTTGAGAAATCCTTCTATAAATTAATGAATAATTCCGTTTTTGGCAAATCTTTGCAGTCGCCGCGTAGGGAGCGTGACATACGTGTGGTTTCGTGGTACGATACCATATATGGTGCGGCAGAGTTGATAGGTCGTCCGTCATTTAAGGCAAGGCGGATCGTCGATGAGAATCTGGTCCTCATTGAGTTAGCCAAAGGTTCGGTAACCTTCAACAAACCCCTTTACACTGGTGTGGCCATCTTAGATTTATCCAAATTGCATCTCTATGATTTCCACTATAACTATATGCAGGTTAAGTTTCCCTTTCCATCTCTGCACCTGCTTTACTCAGATACCGATTCTCTTCTGTACCACATCGAGTGTCGCGATGTGTATTCTTCGATTCTCCCCTATTTGGCTTCTCGATTCGACACTTCGAATTATGCTCCAGATAATGCTCAAAGGTTTCCATCAGTCAACCACGGCATGACTGGTGTCATGAAGGATGAAGCCGCTGGACGCATCATTACTGAGTATGTTGGTCTTCGCCCCAAACTTTATGCATACAAGATGGACGATGGTGCTTTTACGCTTAAAGCCAAGGGTGTGAAGGCCAGTGTGCTCAGCTCGCTACTTTTTGAGCAATATCTGGATTGCTTGCAAACAAATTCACGGGTTTGGGGGACTCAATATCATTTTCTTTCACGAAATCACATTGTTTGTACTGAACGCGTGACTAAGGTGGCGTTGTCATCAGGTGACGACAAGCGGAGCATTTCCGATGATGGAATTAGCACGCTTCCATGGGGACATTACCGTCTAGATCCCTGAACCTGAGTTCCCCACATAATAAGAGATTCTAACTTTTTTTTTATTTTATAATTTTCCAGTTTATTTTTTTTTGTACTATCCTCATACCTTGGTACGCTCAATAAGCATTGCTGCTCCGAGTCGAGTTGTAGTAAAACAACAGCGCTCCAAACTCCTCCTCTGCTCGGAGTGGCCAACTGGGTAGATGGCAACCAACTTCGATTCATTGCCTCCCCCTTCACCCATAAAACATTAAGAATGTTGTACAGAACTCATGCACTACTGTACTGCGCATGTGGAGATAAAACCATCGGTATGTTTAACATGTAGAGATTGCACTCATCTTATTTACACGGTTCAGATAGTGAATCTGATAGCTTTCTTTAAATGCTAGTCTGTTTAATAATTTAAAGTAAATTTCAGTCTATCCTGATTTTAAATGCTAATGTGGTTAAACTTTGTTGCATGTCATCTTTCCGTCAAGACCCGGGCAACTATAGTCTTCATTCTGTCTCTGACAATTCCATAATGAACATGGCTGCTTTTGAGGAAATTCGCGATTGCATTGAATATGCGCTTCATGCTTGCATCGGCATGAATATAGATGCGATAGTACACCATCTAGAGGTCTCCGCGATCAATTTGTTCGCTGCATTTCCAGAGGAATACGAGTTTCTAACATACCTTTACAACGGTATTATAGCCTGCCTTGAAGCTGTAATGGAGGCTCAAGAGCAAGTGGAGCCAGATGATGGAGTGGACAGCGGCTTCGGAGAGAGTGACGGTGAAGCATAATGCTTGCGCCCTTGTTAAACATGGAAAATAGGCCTCTCGGGGAAACTCACCATGTATAAAAAAAAGGAGTTAACGCATCTAATGCTGTACCTCCTGAGACATAGTCTCTAAGGTGATGTGGAAAGCAGCATACCACTATAAATTCAAACACAAGTTTTTTTTTTATTTTCAGCTTACACTCCAGAGAATCTTCCGCCACGTCGAGACGAAGAGAATGAGACTACACATCATAGTTATAAATTCACTATCACTAAATAATAATAATGAGCTTATACTATTATTAAATGCACTACAGGAAAGCTAACACTAAAGTATGCCTATAAGAAAAAATTTCTTATGCCTGCTTCTGATGCATATAAAGGAACACATATCATGATCATTCAATATGGTGCACTCTGTGCATGTAAGGGAACAATATTTTCGGTGCACTCTGTGCATGTATTGGAACGAGTCCTTGGGTGTATCATGTGCTTCCAAGATGGTGGGGCTATTGAATCCAAGATGGCGGAGAATTGTTTAAAGGTTGTAATATTTTTTTAAATTTAAATATCGCACCCTCTGGTAGCAACACTTATTTCTAAACATATCGATTAGCATTCGACCTATCGAATGGTGCTGCGCCCTGGCAGCTGAAATATGAAATAAAAGTAAATATATCGATTAGCATTCGACCTATCGAATGGTGCTGCGCCCTGGCAGCTGAAATATGAAATAAAGATGGCGACTGTGGCATCATCTGGTATCGATTATATGAACTAAAAGATGGCGACGGTGGCACACTCTGGTAGCCAACTTGAGAATCAAGATGGCGGCGCCTCTGGCAACTAATTTTTGATTTTGGCGCCATCTGGTAGTCTGTGCTGGAATTAAAGATGGCGGCTGTATAATGATTTTAATTTCAAATGTGGCGCCTTAGGTATGCATTAAGGAAGGCAAAAATACCCTCCCCCCTTTTATCATAAACTTGACATCAGTACGTAGCATATATAGATTATTTATTCCACTATATCCCAACTGGTCTCGTGGTCCTGTGGTTAGCGTGTCTGCTTTCTAACCTCGACATCATCATTGTTTTCACGTCCCATGGATCGAATCCCAGCCTCGGCACTGAAAATATTTTAGTTAAAGGAAAAATAATACCTGCTGCTACCTGGTGGCGACCAACAGAACTATATGACGTCACACAAGATGGCGGCCTCCAGCAGACGAAACAAGATGGCGGCCAGGAAAAATCAAGATGGCGGCCAGGAAAAATCAAGATGGCGGCCTCCAGCAGACCAAACAAGATGGCGGCCAGAAGAAATACAAGATGGTGGCCTCCAGCAGACGACACAGAATCATAACGTCACGATTCGAAGTTGGTGGAAATTTCTAGAAATACAAAATGGCGGATTTGCGAATTTGCGATTTGCGGATTTGCGGATTTGCGGATCTACGGATCTGCGGATTTGCGGATCTCCGGATTAGCCACTGGATTATCGCATAAAAAACTGGATTTGCACATAAAAAACCATAAAAAATGCGTAAAAAACCATAAAAATGGGATAATCCCCGGATTACCCCGCTCCCCTTCGCCTATGTTCCAGAGTCGGCACGCTCTCCCTACTGGCATACGGAGCAAACTAGCAATGGCGTATGTACTAAATAACGACTTAAATCCGTTGTGACGATGGAGAGGGATGGGCCCGGAATATGGTTTGAATCCCCGGCGATAGACACCCGGAGATGATACTGCATTGGTTCTCCGTTGCCTTACGCTGCGAGGAGCTGAAGGAACATTACAACACCCAGTACTGAACCCGGGAAGGACATTTTTCACAATTAATAAATCTAATGTGAATCGAACCCGGGACTTTCACGTCACCAGCCAGGAGTTATAACTAGGGGAAGGCATTTTTCGCGAATAAAGCGGAATACCAATTAGACTTAACACGGCATACCCGCAGCAGTTGTTTCTTCCTTGTGATTGGCGGCCGTCGTTGCCTTGTTTTGCTGAGCCACACAGGACGCGTTTTCTTCCGCAATGAATTACTGTGATTGGTGTTTTAACAATCGTCGTGTACCTGAAAGAATCTCGCCCAATCACGAAACACAGACGATGCTACAGTGTTTTAACATTCAACTGGTCTCGGAATCTTTTCGCGAAAATATGCATGGCCCTAGTTATAACTAACTACAGGCAGATGTTTCCTCGCGAAAAGATCTACACGCTCATTAGACTGCAGAACGTATGCATGCCTTCGCCAGAAGTGTGTTTCCTCGTGATAACGGCCGTCTGCGAGTGAAGCCATTGCTGGAGACTGGAGAAATTCGCGGAGTCTGTTCGCAATAGGCTAGAATTGAAATACTTATATTTTTCTTCTGCTTCTGCTACTGGCTCACAGTTTATCAGGAGGACTCTGGGCCAATGAGGGACCCTCGGCCGAAGAAGTATGGAATCACATTCTCCCCAGCTGAGACGTCCCTCAGGTCAGCGACCAATGAGCAGGGGACGTTTGCTCGGGTGTGCAGTGGACTGAGGAGACTATTCTAGTAGTCACTGAATCCACGAATTTTTCATGTCCTTGGCCATTCAGAACGCATCACGCGCCATTTTTACTTCTTCATTTTTTTGGTATTACTTTTTTAAGAGCTATTTCTGAATTATTTTTAACTTTATACTACCCTCGCATTTTTTTTGCAAACCATATATTTTCAACAGATATTACACACAGTTAATATATGTCGAAAATAATTATGGCAGAACAACGAACGCAAAGTATGTATTGAGTTATAATCTTAGAAAAAGCCCTTGAGTAAAAGAAATGACGAGAAAAAAACCGTAAACATCAGCTTGGCGTGCGAGACTGTGCCTTAATGGCTGTCATTCGTGTGGCTGCAGTAGACACCTACATGGGAGGAACTCAACCAATTACGAAATAGACACAACGCAACAGTATTTTACCACTAAGCTAGACTCAAAATATTATCGCAGCTAATTATAAACAGTCTTTATATAGGTGTGTGTGTGTGTGTGTGTGTGTGTATATATATATATATATATATATATATACATACACAAATGGGTCCCTATATAAATACATTTTTGTCTGGGTAATTTTCATCACCAACGAGCCAAGCACCCGTCATATGTGACTTACTGTTGACCTTCATTTGTTTAATCTGGTATTTTTCATGCACTTTAAACATAATTTTTCTTGGCTTCGTGACAATTTAAGACTCATACAATTTGAAACCCACACCTTACCCGGGACTCGAACCAAGGACCTTTGTAACGGACAGCCGGCGCGCATACGTCCACGCCATAGAGTTGGTCACCACTGAGCGGATTTCGCTTGTAACTACAGAAGAGTCTCGACTAAATGAGTTAAATTAGAACGGCCAACCCGCGGATGTAGTAAAACAAATCGCTGTTGTTTTCAGCTGATCCAGTGAACCAAAAAATATTTTTCCGTACTGTTACAAATGATTCTTTTGGAAACTAATTGCCGAGAAACCGTTTGTAATACTACAAGAAATTTGTGCAACACATTACTATAAAATTACGGATATTTGCAAATTCGAACATTTACATGAAAACAACTAGGCTATAACACTGCAAAATAATGTTGGCAGTAATACTTGGTTCGGAATCTTACTCGGGAATTTATACATTGTGTTGTCCCAGTACCATCATCTAGTTAAAGTTATTTGTTAACCGTTCCCTGAATAGCTTTCCAGTATTAACTGCTCACATTATAACCTTGATACAACAAAGTAGAGTCAAAGTTTTGGATATTTGATTATTTTTTCCATGGTTTAAAAAAAATTATGCGTGAATGAAACATGAATTAAAATATAACATTTTGCGCCAATTTTCGTAAGAAATACTCAGTATTATCTCTAAATACGCATTTCATATATGTGAAAATCACCATAGCTGTGTTAAACAAAGTAACAATACCTTTATTGTAGTGTTGCGGACTATATCTTGGCAACTGGTTTCCAAAGGTATCTTTTGTAAAAGCACAGAAAATATATTTTTTTTCCCTGTGTACCCTCAAACCTGTTACCAGGAAACTGTCGACATCGACAAGTTAATTCAGTGCGACCCTTTGCGAGAGGATTTTCGAAGGGGAAACATGTAAGGGTTGGGGAGGGGAAGAAGCAATCCGGTGGTAAATTTCAGCGCGTAGCCTGCTGCGGTCTACAGCTGCCGCCAAGGTCTTCCGCTAACACCACCGCCCCTCAGGCCTTTATTTTTTATGCATCATTCTTCTTACCTTCCGCCAAATTCACATGCAAATTTTTTTTTCCTCCCCCGGGAGTCGCCATGTGTCGCGGGGCGAGGAGTCGGCGATGTGTTTTTAATCCCGGCCACGAGGCGTCGCTCCGCCCGACCGACGCGCGCCCTATTGTGTCCTCATCAAAACACCATTATAGAAAAAAACCACGCATCATTCGCGTCTTATTGTACTTTTTTATATCTACCCCCCTCCCCTTTCTCGAATCACCGTGCGCGTACCTTGCGTTTTCGGATGTCTGCCGCGGATTTTGAACGAAATATCCAAGTCACGCTGACGAAATTTTGCTGATTTTTTTTTTTTAAATTTAAATAAAGCATATGTTCACCTTTGTGACTGCAACACAAGCTATGGAAAATTTGCAAAGCGAATGAAAGGGTTACTATTTGGAACGTTGTCCATAAACTATCATTTTTCACGGATCACACCTACGAGAAAGGCAATAAATGACTAGAACTACACAAGAAAAAAAAAATGATGGAAGTCAAAATACGTATTTCAAACGAAAATTATTTCACCACATGATAATGTTGTAAAATTATTACATGGAATTTCCCCTTTTTTCTTCTAAGGGAATTGCATTGTATGAACGTGAGGGTTTGAATCATTTCCGATTCAAAAAAATTCATTAGGTAATTCAAATCCCAATTCGTTAAATGATTAAAATTGCATGCTCGTCATTAGTTGAAGGTGATTTAAAGTTTATGTGAACAAATCTGTTGAAATATTATAAATCACTGAGTGGTAAATGGAAATGTAGGCAATAAAAAAACATAAATGAAACAAAATCAATTGTAAAAATGTTTTCCTAATACTTATCCAGCTGCTGATCGTTGATATAAAAATATAGTTTGTGTCACATAACATGTCTGTAATCTTATAATCTTACAGTTCTCAGAAGCACTTGGCCCGTACAAGTCTTCACCATTTTGCGTGGTGTTATGTAGTAAGCTGTGTTTGAATTTTTAGAATCAATATTTTATTTATATTTTCCCCTTTCAACAACGATACACACATGGATTAGAAACACGAATCTTAGCACTGTCATAACAAACAATTCTTGAAAAAATCCACATAACTTAAAGTTATAACGATAATTACTTAGAGACACGTTACTTACAAATAAACAACGCCGATACACACAACTTAGAAACACCGTAAATTAGAAAATCATAAATTAGAACTACAACTTAGAAACTGTTATAGCTCAGAAACACGCAACTTAGAAACACACAACGCCGAACCAAAAAAAATTAGAAAAGTCATAACTAAGTAACACAGAACTTAGAACAGGCATAATATAGAAAATTCTATCTTATATGTATTATCCTAACGCCGCGGCGGATATTACTGTAGGGAACCTTCGAGGCTACAACGTTTTTGTCACAGTCTGCCGGCAGCAAAATCGTTACTGAAGTCCACGAGAACAGATCCATGCTTTTCGGTGGAGCAACCGGTGAGGCTGGCCCACAGCACCTTTGTCTCGGACAGTGTCTTAATATTATACTAGCTGCAGTACCTGGCGTTGCCCGGGCTGAACACAGGATTATATTTTGTCCGCGAGTTAAAGCAAAATGGATAGTTATTTTATGACAGTGTGGTGGACATAGGGAAATGAAACGCAATTGCTGTTTGTAGGTATGTTTATGATCTATGATTTTATATTTACCCATGACGATCGGTTGAACGGTTTAGTAGTTGATGCACTGCAGCGCCATCTAAAGGCGAGTTACAAAATAATGAATAGTATAAAAACTTTCTCCATGATAAAACACTTCGATGTGCCAATGTTCATGGGGATTGGTCAAACTGTATCAGAGGTTATCAACGTCATACATACCAACATCTTTATATATATATATATATATATATATATATATATATATATATATCTTAAGAACCCGTCTTTGCCAAGGCTTTAGTGAGATGGGGATGTTTTTACGAAATCTCTTGAAGACATCAGATTATATTTAAATAGTGTTACGATTTTAATAATCGTTGAGTGGGAAGAACTGGGTTCGTATAGGGATAGCCCAATTTTTTTTTTTTCACAATTTTATTGACGGCTAATATTTACAATACTAATACATAATCTTACTTAAAATGCCTACTAATAAATTACTCGCACTCAGTATCTCAAGTCCGTACACACCGCACACCTCGCTGGGCCGCACCCCTCGCACAACTCTCGCCGCAGCACCCCTCGTGGACCTCCGTCGCCGCCGTCGCACTTACCTTCGCCGTGTTACTCATTATAACTCGCCGAGGAGCTCATTATAACTCGCCGAGAAACTCCGTCGCCGAACTCTCGTCGTACTCAGTCGCCGCCGTCACACCTCCCCTCACCGAGGAGCTCACTCCAACTCGCCGAGCAACTCCATCGCCGCCGCCGCCGCCGCACTTCTCCGCACCGAGCCACCTCTGAGGCCGGCGTCTAGGCTTATATAGACCCTGGCGCCCTTCTAGAAGTGACGAGCGCGGTTGGGGCCAGTCGTGTCATCCTGTGCCGACCCGACACCCGAAGCATCGAGAAGGGCATTGACAGCTCGCGCGAGGCAGAGCACCGCGCGGGTAGCGGTGATGAGAAAAGGGGGGGGGGGAGAGGTGTTTGCATTGACCCTTGTAATCGGGCAGGCACGCGTGCCATGTCTTACGTCAATGGATGGCGCATGACGTCAGTGACCGTGCGGGGCCGCCAGCCAGCTCCGAACCTGGCATCGCGGTCTGGTCTCTCACGTTCGTAACAATAGGAAAAGAACCGCTAAACAAACAATACTTTTTATATATTTAGTACCTTTTATCAATATTTTGAGGGTAAATAATGTTTTTCATTTGTCCATCCGTAGTGTAAACAAACAAACTATCCGGAGTGCCGACTCTTGAGTTAGCCACGTATAGATGTCCCGTGTAAAAGATCCCTTTCGACACAGGCTACAGGTGTAGGTAGGTTTCGACGTACCTATTTTTCTTCTTCAAGGGTTTTGGAAACGTCCATAAACTCCTGGAACCTTATAAGAACTTAATGTACATAACAACCTATAGCCTATGTTCGCTAATATTAAAAAAAAGATCGATTTAACATTTTCGCATATTCCATGAGGCGAATATATTTTTTAATGTTTTTAACTTAATGCAAACAGCATTGAATGTCTTAATTTTATATTATGCCTACTAAGGTAGTTATGAAATTATTTTCATCATTCAAACACTATTTTTCATCCCTTGCAAAGATAAACATTAATTCGATGGATTTCATGGTAGGGAAGTTATATTTACTATCTTATTTCAGGCCCAGGTTTTTTCAACCCCTTGCAAAAATGGTTTAAGTTATTAGAAATTGTTTCAGACAAAATAATTGGATAAAAGTTATAATATATCACGAACACTTTGAACAGACTTGATCATTTACCTACTGAGGGATTTATGATTTTTTTTTAATTCTAACCCCTCATTTTTTCAACCCCTTGCAGCAATGGTTCGCCTTATCAAAATTTGTTCCCGACAGAACTTTCAGATAAAAATTATAAGATTTACGAACAATTTGAACGGATTTGATAGTGTACCTACTAAGGGAATAATGATTTTATTTTTAATTTTACCCCTTAGTGTTTCAACCTCTTATAGCAATTGTTTGTCTAATCAAAATTGTTCCAGACAAAAGTTTTGAAAAAAAATTATAATATTTACGAACAGTAGTAGGAAATAGACACTTCGGAACCAATGTATTTCTGATGGACTACAGATTGGTGGATTACTTAGTTGTGGTTTACCGATCGGCAAGGAATCGACCATGTTCGGGCGTGTCCGCCGCTCGTTGACTACGATCGAAATCTAGGCGGCCATCTTGGATGACGCTACATTCGCCATCTAGGAATCCGTCATTTTGAAAACCTGTAATTATTTAGCTAGATATTCGGAAAAAAATCCAAAATACCCTAACAAAACTTTGCTCATTACAATAATGATTGATTCGATTGAATTTTGCCCTTGGTTCGAACATTGACTACTGCAGAAATTAATTTCGGCTAAAAAATATTTTTTTTCAATAAAATATGACGAAAAAACTTAAATATATTAGTTAAATTCCTCATCCACCAAACTTCAGTAAACTACCGATGCCATCTTGGACGCATTCTTTGACATTCGTAATTATTAACCTATAAATTCGGAAAAAGTCATGAAAACATCAAAATTTCGCCTAAAAAATTTATTGATTCTATTAGGTAATTTTTTGTCCTTGTTTTCGATGCTTGACTGAAACAAAAAAGTTAATTTCAGATAAAAAATAATTCAATAAAATATGACGAAAAATCCTAAAGCATTCCTCATCCACAAGATGCCAGTAAGCTACAATGCCATCTTAGAAATTTGTTACTATTAACCTAGACATTAGGTAAAAATCCTAAAATTCATCAAAAAAATCTTTTGTTGGAATAATTATTGATTAAATCGATATCAAAAAAAGATGCAAAAAACAATTTAATTAAAATTACAAAACAGGTGAAAGGTTCAAAAAACTAATATTATAACAATTTATTACAAAATACCTGCAAGTACAAACAAGGAAATTACTAGTATTTCTCGATTCCTATAGACTCTTTAGAAGGCGAAGCTTTGCATGCCTTGACATGTGTTTTCAGGACATCTTCACGTGGCAGTCGATTAATCAGCCACGTCCAGTCGGTAAATAGGAATGTCTATTCAGTAGCTAAGCACGCGATTTGCGGAAGGATACATTTAGTTTGTGGCCGACATGTCCAGGTATCAGCTGCACGTGTACAGTCAGCAACCAGGCATGACCAGATGTTGGCTAGACACATCAAGTTGGTGTAATTGTACGTACAGTTGGGGGCCAGGCACATCTATTTAGTGGCCAGGAAAGAACGTCAAGTAGGTGGGAAGTCTCATCCAGTTGGTAGCTAAGAATATATATTCAGTAGTTAGTTACTTAATTGGCGGAAGGACACATTTAGTGTGTGGCTGACATGTCCAGGTGTCAGCTGGACATGTCCAGTCAGCGACCAGGCATGTCCATTTTTTGGCTAGAAACATCACGTTGGTGGAAATTTACGCCCAGTGTGAAGCCAGGCACATCTATTCAGTGTCCAGAAACGCATGTCCAGTAGGTGGCAAAATTAGTTGATAGTTTGGCATGTCTATGCAGTAGACAGCCTCATAATCAGTTTCCAGATGCATTCAGTTTGTGGCCGACATGTCCAGTCAGCGACCAGGCACGACCAGTTGTTGGCCATACACTTCAAGCTGGTGGCAAGGTACGTCCAGTCGGTTGCCAAGCACGTCTTTTCAGTGTTCAGGAACGCAGTCCAGAAGGTGGAAAGGCGCATCCAGTTATTCACGTATTCGATAGTCAGGCACGTACAGTAGGTCACAAGGCACTTCCAGTCGTTAGCCAGGCATGTCTATTCAGTGGTAAGGCACATATTTAGTGTTCAGGCACATTCAGTTTGTTGGATAGACACGTTCAGTTGGTGGTTATGTGCTTCCAGTCTGTGTCCAGGCTAACACAATCTGTTTTTGGTCAGGCACGTCTATTAAGTGGCCAGGCACATTCAGAAGTTGATGGCTAGACATCTATAGTCTGTGGCCAGGTACGGATAGGTTAGACAGACACATCAGTTGGTTGGTCATGCTAACAAGGACAGTTGGTGGCCAGAAACATTCATTCAGTGGTCAGCCCCATACAGTTGTTTAGACACCTCCGTTCTCTGGTTAGCCACATACATTTGTTGGCTAGACATCTTCATTGTGTGGCCAGCCACGTCAGATAGGTTGGACAGACATGTCCTTTTGGTGATCAGGCACATAGTCAGTAGCCAAGAGGTATAATATCTCTATACTTAATATACATTTCAAACAAGTTATGTACAATGTCGCATATTCTCCTAAATCAAGATCAGTAAATCACAAAAAAATACAAAGATATAATAATTAAAAAATTAACTCAAACAGCTTCTACCAGCTTGCGAATTTCTCCTCTGTTCAGCAAGGAGAGAGTTATAGCACAACCTGGAAGAAGCTAACTTTGTTAATTTTTTTAATTATTTTATTTTATATTTTTGTGATATTTAATTATCTTGATTTAGGAAAACATGTGACATTGTACATGACTTGTTTGAAAGGTACATTGAGTATAGAAACATTACACCTCTTGGCTACTGACTATGTGCCTGACCACCAAAAGGACATGTCTATCCAACCTATCTGACGTGCCTGGCCACAGAATGGAGGTGTCTAGCCATCAACTACTGGATGCTCCTAGCCATTGAAAAGACGTGTCTGGTTACCTAAAGATTGTGTTTGCCTGAACACAGACTGGAAGTACCTAACGACCAACTGGACGAGTCTAGTATAAAAAATGAAAGTGTTTTGACCGCTAAACACGTGCATAACCACTGAATAGACAAGCCTGGCTACCAACTGGACGTACCTTGTTTTACGTGCCTGACTATCGAACACGCGCATGTTGAATGTACTAAACTTCCACCGACTGGGCGTACCTTGCCATCAACCTGAAGTTTCTATCCAACAACACTGGTCGTGCCTGATCGCTGACTGAACATGCTTAGCTGATAACTGGACATGTCAGCAATGAACTGAATGTACCTGGCAGGCGATTAAGTGCCTGGCAACTGAATATACGTGACAGACCACCGACTGACTGTATACTTGCTACCAATTTGATGTGTCTAGCCAACAACTGGTCATGCCTGGTTACCGACTGGATGTGCCTACCTGATAACTGTACATATCGGCCACAAACTGAATGTACCTGTCCGCTGATTATGTGTCTGGCTACTGTATAGTTATGGCTAGCTACCAACAGAATGTGACTTGCCACCTACTGGACGTGCTTTCCTGGACACTGAATAGAATGGGCGTACCTTGCCACCAACATGATGTTTCTAGCCAACTACTGGTCGTGCCTTGTCGCTGACTAGTCATGCCTAGCTGGTTACTGGACATGTTGACGGCTAACTTCCTGGTCACCTTTTATTGTCTAGTTACTGCATGGTAATGGCTAGCTACCAACTGAATGTGCTTTGCCAATTGCCACCTAATTGTCGTGATCTCCTTGGCCACTGACCACTACACCAAAATGATGTGTCTAGCCAACAACTGGTCGTGCCTGGTTGCTGACTGTACATGCCCGTCTGATAATTTGACATGTCGGCCACATGCTGAATGTACCTGGCTTCAGATAACTTGCCTGGCTACTAAATATACATTCCTAGCTATCAACTGGACGTGGCTGGTTTAATCGACTGTCAAGTAGAGATGTCCTGAAAACATATGTCAAAGCACGCAAAGGACTCTCCTCGCCTTCTAAGAAGCCTATATAAATCGAGAAATGCTAGTAATGTCCTTTTTTTGTACTAGTAGAAATTTTTTATTATTTTTGTTTGTTTTTGTCTCTTACCGTTATTTTTTGTTATTTTAATTAAGACATCTTTTTTGTATACTGTAAGGATTGAAACAAGGACTATAGCGATTTAATCAAGCATTAATTTAACAAAATATAATTTTTATAAATTTTGGATATTTTACCCAATTTCTATGTTAATAATTTCAAATTTTCAAGATGGCATTGTAGCTTACTGATGGCTGGTGAATGAGGAAATTAACCATTTTATAAGATTTTTTTTTTCGTATTTTATGAAGTTATTTTTTATCCTGAAAATAGAATTATTCATCGTTAAAGGATAGAACCTCGGACAGAATTCAATCGAATCAATAAATTTTTAATAAACTAATTTTTTGATGATTAATTTGTGAATTTTCCCCGAAATTCTAAGTTAAAAATTATGGATTTCGAAGATGGTGGCCAAGATGGCATCGGTAGCTTACTTATGTCAGGTGGATGAGGAATTTAAACAGTTTTTAGAATTTTTCGTCATATTTTATTGAATAGATCCATAATTAGCTCATTCAAAGATAGAACAAAGGACAGAAATCAATCGAATCAATAATTATTGTAATAAATGAATTTTTTTGAGGGTTTTTAGGATTCTTTACGAAATTAAAGCTAAATAATTACAGACTTTCAAAATGGCGGATAAGGCTTCATTAAAGATTACCGCCGAGGTCTCGATCATAGTCAACGAGCGGTGGACATGCCAGAACATCACCTATTGGTAAGCCACAACTTAGTAAGCCACCAAACCGTAGTTCCATAAGAAATATACCTATTGTGCCCGAAGTTTCTATTTCCTACTTCCATAAACAATTCGAACAAATTAGATGATGTGCCTACGAAGAGCGTTATGATTCTTCTTCCCTCCATCCTTTGTTTATTCCACCCCTTGCAGTAATAGTTGGTCATATAACAATTATTTCAGACTACAGTTGTAGGTAATAACTTTAGGTTTTACAATAAAACCGAACAGATTTAATAGGGTACTTGGTACGTAATATATTTTTTTTAATTATACCCTTTATTTTAAAATCCCTGCAACAATGGCTCGTCTAATAAAAAATTCTTTCAGACAAAATTCTTTCAAAAGTTTTGGATAAAAATAATAAGGTTTACAAACAATTTGAACGGATTCAATATTGTTCCTACTAGGGAAAGATGATTTTTTTTAAAATTTTACTTCTCAATTTTTCAATTTATTTCAGTAATGGTTTTTATAATCAAGATTTGTTCCATAGAAAAGTTTTAAATAATAAGATTAATAGATAATTTTTACGAATTTGATGTTGCGTCTACGAAGGGAGTTAGGTACAATTTTTTTTATCCTCGAACCCTTGTTTTTTTTTTCTACCTCTTGCAGTTATGGTTAGTCGTATCAAAAACTTATTCAGACAAAAGATTTTGGTATTACTCCTACGAGTTATAATGCATTCCAACGGATTTGATATTTTCCACATTATGAGAGTTACAGCGAATTTTTCTTTTTTTCAAACAAGCTTCCCCATTTATATTATATCCCTTTGTTTGCATATTGCCCATTAACGAGCTCCACCGAGATTTTCCACTACTAGATTTTATGTATCATTTTGGTAGTTATTTGTAAAAATTGCGACAGTTATCGTGTCCACAAAATTGTGTTATATATAGATATATAAATATATATAAACTTTTGAGTAGACCATAGTTTTGTGGTCTATGGACCATGACACGAAAAACTATTTAACATTTTCCGAAAGTCGCACCTGGTAACGGCTACAATAGTTAGTATTTCTTTTAAATCTACCTAAAAAAAAAAGGCGTTTACAAATTAATATTTGCCGCACAATAGCATATAGTGAATGGGAGTTGGATAATAAACTGCACTCGCTTGAAATCGAAGGACGTATATTAATCTTGGGTATCAACGGCATGCGAGCGTTAAAAATGTATTCAATAAATTTTCATGGAGTATCGAAATTCTTTTAAGAAGGGTGGAAAAGGGCAAGAGGGGTTCTTTTAAAAAAAAATATCATGTAAACATTAACCTTCCTCTTGTTTCGAAGGTCATGTGTGCAAAATTTCGTCAAGATCGAAATAAAACTTTAGATTTTTATAAGAAGAAAGAGTTTCCTTTTGTTTGTTTCTTTCGAAGTTTCTTTTGAAGTTTCGATTTCGCCATAGAAAACTGAATCTTACAGAAGCGAAATGGCGATATGTATTCTCTGATGCAGGCATTCTCGGTCGGTTATTGGCCGCGTGTGAATTTAGGCAACAGCCACGCGCCTGATTGGTCATCCCACGACTGTAAACATGATCCACAAGGATTCGAACCTGTAGTCAGATCTAACTCATTTTGTTCCACGCCAATCACCGGGAAAATTATTCATTAGCTATTTTCAACAACCAAATTTTATCCTCTTACCAAATATCACACCCGAAATGCTTGATTTCAACTTCATCTCCAGTCAGAACAGTAACAGTTTATTTGATAAAGTAAACATAATTTCAGGTATTTAAAACATTAAATTTTTTTAAATAATCATAACTAGAGATAAGCGACCTTGGGACCGCGTCTTGGGAGCTATGACAGGTTTCCGAACCACTAGACCTGGCACGGCAATGATGAAACAAGATTTGTCTCGATGTACAGAAACAAATTTCTATACTCCTACAAAAGATTCCTTTGGAAACCAGTTGCCAAGGAATAGTTTGAGATACTTCAATAAATATATTGTAACTTTGTACGGTTATTTTTGCATAGTATATGAAGTACGTTTTTTGAAATAATACTTAGTATTTCTTACGAAATTTCAAGAAATATATTGTAACTTTATTCAACACATACGGTAATTTTTGTATATATGAAATACTTTTCGAGATAATACTTAGTATTTATTACAAACATTGGTGCCTAATTTTATATTTAAAATTAGTGTTTAATTCAATCATAATAATTTTAAACCATGGAAAAATAATCGATTATTCAAATTTTTATTTTGTTTTACCACGCTTGTTAATGTGCGCAGTTATTTTGAAAAAAAAACCTCTTCAGGAAACGTCTTACAAATAACTTTAACTATTGGAGGTACTGGAACAACACAAAGCATAAATGCCCGGACAAGAATCCGATCCCAGTATTACTGCGAACACTATTTTGTAGTGACACAGTTGTTTTTACATAAATGTACAAATTTGCAATCATATGTAATTTGATTTGTATAGTTTTGTTCCATTTACAAAAAAAAATTACAGTGTGTGCAACCTGTCCCTGTCTTGTCAGTGGCTTGTGCAGCTGGAGTTGTCACTGCCTGGGTGTTCTGTGGTGTCGTGCTTTTGCTGCTGTGCGTAGTCGTGAGACGGTGCTCTGTTAAAACTGCTCACCTTGTATTTACGAAGAATACTCTTTACAAATTATACAAGACTATTCGTGCATTTAAGTTAATTTTCGTAAATATAAGGACAGTTAATCTGATACTTTGAACATGAATTTAAAAAAATCTCTGAGCATTAACAAAACCTTCAGAAATTATTTTTGTCAATTTTATGAATGGTTATTTCATTGGCGAAGATTGATTCAAAATGTATTTTTGGGCATACGCCATTTTTGGTTACATTGTATGCCATAAGAAAACTCGACAATTAGTCAAAAATATTATTACAGCACATACGGACACCATGGGCTGATAACGACGAGACGGTAGCAACAAGAAAGGTAAATAAAGACAAAAAACGACCTTGGACATCACAACGACAACCAGAATAAACCCAACGATGATACTAAACAGATAAAATGGACAACCCAACGACAACGCAGAGACGCACAGACGAACCCAGCGACGAAGGCACAGACGAAAAAAATAAGCTTCCTAAAACAACAGTTGTTGCGACTTTTCGGGAACTGAGATGTTCCCGTCCTCAGACACAGACAGACTGATACAGGATATTAGACTTTGGTCCACCTGAAAAAAAAAAAAAAACCTCTTCTTCATTCCAAGTGCTAGTTTACTCCGTTCACAACAGAATCCAGAACTCGGAAGCCAAAATATGGCGTATTATCATTTTTTTTTGGCGAATTTCCAGCTAACTGAAACTACAAAGAACCATTCTTTTGTTTGAAATAATCTCTTATTTGAAAAGTCCGAAAATATATCTACTGTAATGTCCACCAGTGCAATGAATGTGTTCCTTACGGAAAATGAATTATTACTGGAAAAGTATTTTCGTGGCCACTACGCGCATTAGAAGTAAATCCAATAATCCACTTGAACGATAGAACTTAACAATAATGGACGATCACAACTGTTACAAACATATCGACGAGAAACCTGTAAAAAGTCAGCTGTCTGACTCTCTACTTAATTATCTACTAGCTGAAGTAACCGGCGTTTCCCTGGTTAAACACATCATAATATTAGGAAATCACTATCAAGTTTCAAGTCTATAAGACATACACTTGAAAAAACGGGAAATTTTGATTTTAAAGTCCCATTGATTGCACAATCTCGGTGCATTAAGTCTGTGCATCAGCAAAACCAGGACGCCAATCTTCAGTTTCATTTTATGGGAAGGCAGGTAACTCCTAGGCAAGACGTGACAGACGCACCAAACGATAGAGCGTTACAAATTCAAGGCAGTGACATCTATTGACGAAGTTGTAAACTAAACTGTCATTTGGGCCTTTATTTCGCTAGCACCCGCGAGCTTTACTAAGCGGATGGGTTTCGTCAAGGAGAAGGATAGTAAGTTGTCACACCTTAATATATGACCGTGTGGCGGACATACATAATTAGAAGTAATCTGTGTCACTATCCGGCCCATAAAACATCTATAACCAAAAAAAAAAAAATCATGTCAATCCGTTTTTCCGTTGCCGTTGACAAACAGACAAGCACACTTTCGCGTTTATAATATTACTAGCCGATACTCGCCCGCTTAGCAGATAATTAAGTAATGTCAGTTATAAATTTAATTTTTTGATTATGGATTTTATCATAAAATGAAAATCGTATAATATAAATCGCTGTCACGAAGACTTAACACAGTCGCAAAACAAAACTAAATCGGAAAAAAAAAAAATCGCAAGACCTGTTACAAAGTTCACGTTTGTCATATAGTTATGAGAAACTGGAGTATTTTTTTTTAATCCCTGACGATACACAGCTTATAATTTGCGCAACCACATGATCTTACTGTATTCCAAAATTTTCGGAACGATCGGTTAAGTCTTTTTGATTTATAAGGCACATATCGACAGACATACATGCACACATACATAAATTTTAAAAATTATACATTTTAGATCTTTGAGTCACAAAATTACTATTTCAAGCAAAATTGGTAAAATTACTCAAATTTACAGACGGACGCTGCAGACTTATATATATATAGAGAGAGAGTTCGTTACGCTGTGATGAGTCACCACTTCAACCAACAGTACCGGCGGAAGAGGTCTCACTTGAGACATGTCGGTTCGACTGCGACGAGGTGCGACTGGGATGGCGTGTACGCGTGAGGCGGGGTGACAGCCGCAAGTGTCGGCTGTAGTGGCGACACGCGACGCCGTGCGCGCGACGTGCAGAGTCGCTCTGCAAACAAGCGACTGTGGCGCTGTTCGCCCCCCCCCCCCCTCCCCCACGACCTTCTTTGCGGTCACGTGGTGGGAGAGGAGTTACAGTCACTGGCGGCACCTTCTCCTGGCACCTCTTTCACTCGCTCTCTGACGAGCTGACACTAGCGCCGTTGAGTTGAGTCACGGACTTTTTAACGAAGGATACGAACTCTTCTTCGTGGGAACCACGCCGGGTTACCACCTCCTAGTTTGTGTTCCATTGCAAACAAGCACTTGGAAGGAAGAAGGATTTTTTTTTATGTGCAACATCTTAGCTCTCGGTACACAGCGATTGGTGGGAGTCATTTTCGTGAATGGAACGGTAGTCACGCGAAACGGAAATGTGTAATCGCGGTGCTGCCATTTGTGGCAAAGCCGAAGGGAAACTGTTTAATGAATTTTAACAAGACGAGAAGTATTTTAATGAAATTTCTTGTCGAAAATCAGGTCCGAAGCCTCTTTAAACGAAGCCGTTTCATTGTATAGTTTAAAATTTCGCACTGCAAATCGAATCATTCGATAGTCGACGCAGCTGCTCCGGCAACGAATTCTAGCGGCGGGTGCGGAACTACGTGCGATTCTTGTCAAGAAATTTAGTTAAAAACACAATTTGCGTATACTCATCACTTTCGGCATTTATTTAAAGAATTCTACGTTACATTTCGTGTCAGTGTTTCACATTGAAGTGATTTCAACGACTTGTGTTTGAACTATCCGGGCACAGAGACGATTTCCTCTCATTTCCTTCCCTTTCCTTCACGTATGCTGTCACAGATTTTTTCTGTGATTTTACCCTTTTTTTATTGATTTTATCACTATTTTGTATGGATACAAAGAAGGAGTAAAATGAAATCTACAATTTAATTGATAAATTTACTTTTATTTGCACTCATTAATTCAAATATGTTTATTACTTTAACGAAGAGATTATTTTAACTATAATTTTTATACATGTTTGCTATTTAACTTCTTCCAATTTGTGTTATTCTGTTAAGGATAGGACGATGATAGGAAAAGTAGAAAACGAATGGGAATGTTTCAAGTTGAATGTGCCTCGAAAAAGTCAAATCGATCTTTGTTCCAATCGAGTGGAAGAGAGATAGATGCGGCGCAAGCGTACGATGAGCATAACGGGACACAGCGTAACGGGACAATGTACGTAATGGGACACTTTTTCGTGCGTGCAGCCGGCGTTCATCGATTTATTAGTCGTTGTCACGTCAAAATCACTCTGTCTTATTCTTCGTTCATCGATCTCTCTCGCTTTGCGATGGGGGAGGAATCATCGCACAAAGAGGAGAACGAAAACGAGCCCAGCAACAAATATAGCATTGTGCTCTCTTTATATCTCTTTGGCCAAGTACCTATTCTGTGTACTTTTTGCTTCAAAAAGTTTCTCAACAATGTCTAACGAAAACGTTTCATTAAAATTCGGCCTTGAAATTTTACTCTCATTGCGCCCAAAAAGTTTCACTTCAATAAATAAATAACTAGCAATTCGCCCCGAAACGAGACCCCACAATGTTCCGTTTTTAGTGACTGTGTAAATTATAATCTCATATCTAATAACAATTTATTATTTGCAATGTAATCGGCAACCTATTCTGAAATACATTTTAATGCCACGACCAAAACGACACGACAAATCCGATTAGGCGTCGTACATCGTTCCAGGACGACAGAATTAATAGCGTAGGGTCACAATACCACTATAACATTAACACGACGAACTATAATATGGCTGTCGGAATATCATTCCGAGGTAACTGCGTCCATAAAATGCAGGATGTCATGTGCCAAAAATAGTTTAGGCCCTATAAGAGTTTTTTTTTTAATTTCCTGTTGATAGCTGAAGTGCATAACAATATAACATTTAGTCGTACATATATTTCACAAATTGAGATTAAGTTCGTTTTAGATACAATGAAGTAAGCTAAAAAATTTAGATAAGCTACAGAAAATAAATCCGTGGTTAGCTATGCTTAAAACTAAAAATAAAGGTAATAAACAGATGAAGTAACAATACAAAAGTGAAAGTCTACCTAAACGTAAAACGAAATTTTGTTTTTCATCATGAAGATTTACCAAGTAGGTAATTATTTTTGAAGTTGAGTTCTGTAAGGTGTTTTTTTTTTTTTTGCTTTCCGTCGTGCGGCACGACACGACGAAATTAGAAATAGAATCTACTTCTTACGGGATGTCGAGGCGCATATTTCGTCGTGCTGACGTCACGGTGACCTTAGTAATTAATAAAACTGTAATAAATCTTAATTCGGCTATCCCTTACGAACCCAGTTTCCCCACATTAGTTTGTAACAATATTTTTAACGTGACTTGTCATATTATGATGTTTTTCTTATGAATAATATTATATTAATACTGTACGAACTTCGTTAGAGAAGTATTAAAGTCAAAAAAATTCCCCTTCCTTAGTTCCTAAGAAAAAATGTTATTATAATTAAAATATTAGTCGTTAAGACCTTAAAACTTCTAAAATAATGGCTGGTCGGTACTGAACGACAATGTTTTGCACTCTACAAAATAATGCCTTTTTATATTTGGAAACAAAAATTGATTTCTAATATAATTCAAGAAACATCATATAGGCTATATTAATAAAGAATTAATAAAGGTAACAGATTAAAGTAATACAATTCGATATTAAAATACATTAACTTAATTCCCGTTAAAAAACTTCAGATGGTCGGTACTGTGAGAGTCTTCCCTATTGTACTAGGTAGAGACTACCGGTGCCCACTCCCCCCCCCCCCCCCCTTCCCAAGAAGTCGATCATGGATCCGCCCTTGACGATGCCGAGCGTGATAAATATATGAAAAGTACTCATTTTAAGGAAAAACGGTAACAAATGTTCTCCGTTTTAAAACATAACTATAATTCTGTTTAAAAAATAGGAATATCGTTTTTGAAATTATACTTTTTTAGGCGCGTTGATGCTGAAATTTTAGTATGCAGCATAAATGCAAAGAAATAAGCGCGCATTACACAACGGAAATTTGACAGTTTGAAAGTCTAATGTTCATGCAGAAACTACTATAGCCACGAGCCGAAGTCAAGATGGTGGACACACTGGGGATTTACTAAGTGTATTGGCGTGCCAAAGTAAACTTTATGTAAGTGAAACTATCCTGTAATGCATTTTGTAAAGTTGAAAAGTCATAACAAACTATAGTTGCAACTTTAAAAATACCTATAATTTACTAGCCAGGAAAATTGTATTGGGTTGAATATGTAGTCAAACATACTTTATATTTAGTTGATTCTCTAAAGCGTTACGAATGTGGCGCTTTCATTTAAGTATTTTTCAAGCTAAAAGTTGCAGTCCAATAGATCCCGGATTTGACTTGTTTCTCGACAAGGAATTATATTATACTACTATCCATATTGTTAAAATTCATTATCAGTTAATACTATAAATATTACACACACAAATGTTAACCTGCAACATTTTAAAACACATAATACTAAGTGTATGTTTGTGTATTTGTTTTTGCTGAAACGACTAAAATAAGTCTGTAAATACTTCCTACAAACAAAGCTTAACATTATTTAGCTGATTGAACAATATTGCATAATATTATAATGTTATTAAAAAGTAAAAAATAATTTCTTTCGACGAGATTTGAACGACAGACCTCATTCTTAAAGCCCACACCTTCATCTGCTACCAAAAACATTGGAAAAAATCAGAAGAATATGTATTATAATAAATGGAAAGCCAGTTAGGTTTAAGGCATTTAAAACTTGGGATTATGTTTTACTATGATAATTTTAGTTTACCAAATATATTCCAGGGTAGTTTCATTATCATAAAGTTTCATTTTCACACCATTATGTTTAGTATGTGCCCTAATATTTACCAGTGTGGTGATATATGAGTTAATGTTGCTACACATGCGTCCGCCATATTTTCTGCGCAGTTGTAGCACCTTTGCCTCACATTTCAGTTTCATTTTCGCGAAACCACTCCTAACAAATCTATTTACCGAGAGCTAAGATATTTACACATCAAAAAGTCAAAAAATGTTTGTCGGCAAAACCAGGTCACATGATCAATTTGTATCTTACAAGAAATGGCAACTGTAATTCAACACGAGGATCATAAACCTTTTTTTTCCTGGGTTGGGGAGGTTCATATCTCCTCGACACTAGAGATGGTAACACACAACGACACAGAACAGTGATACTGGAAAGAGATCACCCATGGCCTAATTCGCTATTGTAATAAACCAGTCCAGCTTTTGCCTGCCACGGAGGACCTAAGCCACTAAGACCCGACCAGGAAACCAACCCGTGTCCTCTGTAAAATAAGCTTACAGTTCACAGGAATGAGAGCCACACCCGAACAGTTCCGTTGTTCTCCGAAGTTTTCCGATCACAAAAAAAAACATACTGCAAGGATTTATATATTTTACGGTCGTAGAGTATTTTTAATAACGATAATTTAATGTAACCAACATTTCATTTTAGTAACCTATTATCCTGGGAAAAAATATAAACTATTATTTATTACACGGACCGAACATAACCTAACCTTTTACTTCGCTGAACTTCGGAACTGTTCGGGTGATGGTTGTGGCTTTGATCCCTATGAACTGTAGGTTATCCCCTCTGTAATTAGAATCCATTATATATATGACTGCGCCACCTGGCTCCGACCCGACATGACGTCTCTGCCGGTGCGGTACACAGGCGTGTGAGTCGATGTGTGTGGGAACATCACACCACGTTGCTGAGCAAATGGCGGTCTCCTACGGGAAGTGTATAGCCACATGCTGGGTTCCCATCATGTCTAGCTCGGAGGGAACATAACACAGTCGCCCGCCCAGCCTGCGCCGTGTTGACACAGCCTCGTAGCTCTCTCTCTCTCTCTCTTTCTCTCTCTCTCTCCCTCCCCCCCCCCCCCCTTCACTAGCTCTATGGATCTCGTCCAGTGGCGTCGAACTAGTATCGGGAAAAAAAACTGGGCCCTCGCGCGAAGGAAGTGGGATAGTTGCACACACTCAGGAATAACGACAACGATCGGTAGGGGAAATTGCGCTCTCGCATAGAAAGTACACGTTATTTAGATGTCACTTGAAAATTCCATATACGTGTGCAAGCCGAACCCAAGCCGAACCGTTCGTTGAAATTATTTTCGCAACGAACTTCTAGGGATTCATAAATCATCAGAGCAGTCTTTCTGAAAACAAGTATACATTTTGTATAGTTAAACAAAGTTTAAAAGAAGGGAAATTAATCGACTATTTTTGTACTTATTTTCAATTATGAAGCAAATACAAACTTATAAATGTCACAAATAAAAATTACGTCTTGAATGTAAAGATTTTTTTCTAGGCAGGAGTTTATGTGCTTGTAACATTGTTATTATTATTATTATTATTTATATGGATTTTTTATATTTTACCTTTTCCTGTACTCTTTCAGCTTTTTTTAAAGTTAAACTTCTTTGAGCACGAGGAAGTAAAAATTCAAGGCTGAATTTTAAAGAAACGTTTTGGTGAAAAATTGTGAAACGATTTTTGACGCTAATAGGCTGCGAACGGTGTAGAAAACTTGTCGGAACCCGTTCCCTTGAGCGGGCTCCACGTGGCGGTGCGGCTCAGGTTGAACCCTGCCATGCTGCAGGGATAGGCGGGTCACAGTGGTAGGGATCCACCTGCGCCTGACGCCATCCAGACTTGCTGGCATATAGTAAGAGAGTATTTGGACAGGGGACAATACAACCGGGTTTGAACTTATTGTGCACCACGCCACTGGCCATATTCACAAGAAAATTGTATTATTTCAAGTACTTATTAATTTAATTACTTGTATAAATCAGTATTATGAAACAGTGTTATATGAGTACTGTTTTAGCTGTGTAACTAAGTTTTTTTTTGCTTGTATAGTTCTTTTCACGCTTTATTTGTACAGGGTAATTATTTGTCACGAATTATTATTTTATTGACTAAATCACACAACGTATTATAATTAGGGGCCCACGAGCGTGTAAATATGTTAAGTCCAAAATAGGAATATGCTAGCTAAATATGTTTAAACAAATCCCGTGTGTGGAATATTAATTGTTTTAATTTTCACTTTGTGGCAATATGGTTATATTGTAAGGAATTACCTTGAGGTAGGTCTGTGCCGTTTAGTTTTTGCGTCGCGGAGCGCAGCGGCGGACATGTTACTCACTGTTCATTCATTCGAAGGCAGAACATTATTAATGCTTATGAATGCATTTCAGTATGTCTATGTAGCCTTTTGGCAGAAACCGTTGCAATATATTCTCAGTGATAAGGTAATATTCAAAGAACTACAAAATTAGTATATTAGAATGCTCGATCAAATAAAACATATACATAATGTAAAAATAAATTACTAATTTATTGTAATCAACCCTAACTTTGATATTTATTTTAAAAAATTCTTTGCGGTATGAATATTTCACCAGAGATAATTTTTGAATCAGACACTTGAGAAACACCATATATCCACAAAAGAAAACAAAAAATAAATATAAATTAATATAAAAAATTGAAAAATAAATTAAAAATGAAAAATGACAAACAACTTCCGTCAGCTGGCGAACATCTCCTTTGTTCAGAAAGTATAAGGTTCTAGCATAAGCTGGAAGTTGTTTGCAATTTTTTAATTTTTATTATTTTATATATTTTTCTTTTTAAAAATTTAATTTTTTATATATTTTTAATTCACTTATCTTGCTATAGGAAAACGTGCGTTAGTTTTCTCCGTGTGCACCTGATAATTTCTGCTAATATTTTGTTAGTTTTCTCCTTGTGCTCCTGATTATTGCTGTCATTTATTTTTTTGATTTATCCAAGTGCTTCTGCTCGTTCCTGGACTTCTGTTGGTTTTCTCCGTGTGCTCTTGATTATTCGTGTCAATATTTTGTGGAATTTCCCCGTGTGCTCCTGTTTTTTTCTGGCGAGACCGGCTGATATTCACCTAGTGTTTCTGGTTATTCATGAGAAAAATACCTGCATGTATTTTTTTTTCTTCGTAATTAGACAAGCAAATTTATTCAAATTTCGTTTGATTTAGGGAATTACTGCTACCAAAACATCACTATCAATATTTATTATTAGGTGGAATTTAGACAAAAAAGAAATATTCATTACTTACGGTATTACTATGCCTTGAGACAGCTGAGAAACACTGACATGCAATACGAACTTCCTTCTCTTTGATGTCTAGCGAAGCCCTCCTTCTCTTGCTATCTTGAGTGAGCATCACGTATCCCAAATAAATAATAGATAATATTTACCTCAACACAACACGTGGCGACATCTATTGTTAAGAAACGCGACTACTTGCAAAAGTTCTTTTGCATGAGATAAATTAACTCTCGCAGCTGAACGGAGTCAAAGACAGCTAGAGCCAAGTAGTCTCGTAGCCTCGTAGACGTGTAGCCTAGTAGCCTCAGTCTCGTAGCCTTGGTGCTTTTTTTTAGCTTCGTAGACTTGCAGCTTCGTGCCAAATAGCCTTTGTTGGCATGTAGCATCGTAACCTTGCAGTCTTGTAGTATCATAGACTTGTTACTTCGTGGCCAAAACTCAGTAAGTCTATAGTCTCGTAGTATTGAAGCTAGTTGGAGCCCCGTAGTCTAGTTGCCTCATAGTTTAGTAGCCTCGTAGCCTTGTAGCTTCGTAACCTGTAGCCTCATATAATGGTAGCCTTGGAGTGGACGGCCTTGCCACCTATTGGACGTGCCTGACCGTCGATTACGTGCCTGGCTACTGAGTAGACATGCCTGGTTAATCGACTGTTATGAAAACACATGTCAAGGCATTCAAAAGACTAACTTCGCTTTCTAAGAAGACTGTAGAAATCGAGAAACTCTCTTAATTTCCTTGTTTGTGATTGTGGAATTTGTGCAATAAATTTTCTATTTTAATTTTTGATGATTTTTTCTCCAACCTGTCACATTTATGCTAATTTTAATTGAATTAATATTTTTTTACCTGAAATTATATTTTATGCATTAAACAAAATGAGACAAGGACAGAAGTCGATCGAATTAATCATTATTTTAACAAACTATTTTTTTTATGAATATTGGACTTTTTCCCGAATTCCTAGCTTAATAGGTAATTACAAATATCAACATGGCGGCCAAGATGGTCGACAAGATGGCGGATGTCATGACAGTCTGGTGATTGGTACTCTAACAGGTAAAAATTAAACTGATATGACTGCAGCGCAATCTAGAAAATGGTGTATCTAATACGCGACACTAGCACTCATTGTATTCGATTACTGTAAACAAGATGGCGACAACGCCCTCTAGCAGGTAATGCTGTTATTCTTTCAAATTAACAAAATAATAAAAGTCCGAATATTTGTTATTTTTATATACCTTACTAGCTGACCCGGCGAACTTCGTACCGCCTTAGCGTAGCAATGATGCACTACTTTATTTTGTATAGCTGACCTATCTTAGGTATGAGTACCTATTCAATTTGAACTGGAATCTATAATATCCTCCATATAAAAATGAATCCATAATTCCCTGGTATCACTATAACTGAAAAGGACCTTACTAATTTAATTAAATAAAATAACAAAATATATATTGTCAAAATAGTGTTTATTCCATAGGATTCAATAATTCCACTAATGTTTTAACAAATTTCTATTGAACAACTTGGCATTTTTAAGTAAACAATGAGCTCAATACCACGCGCGCTCTATAAATCAACTAATAGTCTCTGTACCCCTCACTGCTTCTCTCTACTCTAATGCTTTTTGATAAACTATATTTTTAGTTTTATGTTCTGGCGCGTAAATAAATAATGTTGATGGTTTTCCGACACGGGAACAGGCGACATATAATTGGCCATGTGAAAAACATGGATTTTCTAGGTTGATGCCACATACACTTAGCGACTGCCCTTGCGATTTATTTATTGACATTGCAAATGCAAGCCGCACTGGAAACTGTAAACGCTTAAAGCTGAATGTCATAAGGTTACTTTAAAAATATTTATATTGTTCAAAGTGTTGGGTTAGTTTGGAAATAATTTTATATATGGTGGTTCAGTATTCTTAAATTTTCTAATTTTCCGTTAAATTTTTTCTTTCATAAGAACCTTCTCGTGACAATAACAAACACAACAAAAAAAGAATTAGTGAAATCGGTTCAGTCATTTACGCGTGATGGCGTGACCAAGGGAAATAGGAATTCATTATTCTTAAATTTTCTAATTTTCCGCACAATTTTCTTAATTTTTTCTTTCATAAGAACCTTCTCCTGACCATAGCAAACACAACAAAAAAAAATTAGTGAAATCGGTCCAGCCGTTCACGCGTGATGCCGTGACCAAGGAAAACGGGTTTCATTTTTATATATATAGATTTATTTTAATTCTCTGTCTGGTAAATTTCTCGATGACCGTGCGGTAAAAGGAGCATGTTTTCCAATCCAGAGGTCCGAGCTATCAAAGTTCGAAATTACTCTTAGTATACACTCATAATCCACTCTTAGACATGATCGGCTGAGTTGATAATCAGGAGGTGGTGGGTAAGAATCCGCCCACCTCCAAACTATTTGTAACTTCTTTAAATATTTTAAGGAATGGCCATAAGAACTAACGTAAAACGATTTTTACAGTAGAAGTAGCCAATACCGAGAAAAATATTAAAAAAATATGACTATATTCACGATGGTAGTGCAAGTTGCAGGCGACACAAGCACAACTAGCGAACCATCGGTCAGAATCGCGGATGAAAAAGACGAATATTAACAAAGATTGTCAACGATTTTTTTTTCTAACCTAACTAAAACTAAGTGTATTTTGGAGGGGTCCGGGTTAGGGAGGGACCTAGGTGCGTCTAAGGCCGAAGCCTATACGCCTAGTCGTGCTGGGATTAGCCATGCAGGGAGAGGGTCGCATGCATCATGTGCGAGGAGGGGAATGGCCAGCTATGGCAGCGATTGGCGCCATGACTAACTCCCCTCACTCTTAAATCTAGAATATAACTAGAGATAGGTTGGGCCCAGGTAAAACCTGCATAGACACAGGTAAAACCCTGGGCACATTCAATTGTCGATGAGGTCCCGATCATAAGCAAGGATCGGCGGAAACGCCCTAACATGGCCGAATCTTTACGATTGACAAGCTCCTGCTAAAATTTTAGTCCCATAAGAATAACATGGGTCCATACTCGGCCATTTTATACTACTGTACTCAAATCACAGCCATCGAGTGCGGAAGCAAACGCGTCCTGATTGAGGCGGCTAAAAAGGACAATTTTTTATCTTTCAACGATCACCAATATTAAGGAAGAAACCACTAGCAGTCTAATGAGTGTTCACATTTTTTTTCTCACTATATACTTGACCCTAAGTATCATCTACTATTGTGATGTCGAGATGTTGCCAAATGTACGCATATCCCCGTACTTGAAACAAAATTCACGGTCGAGTATGGCGTAGGCTAAGGATAACGGTTTGCTTCCGTTTTCGTCCGACAATACGGGAGTTCTAAGGATAAGCTTTTTTATAAGAATTATTAAATCAAGTACTTGGTACGTGAATTAAATGTTATAATCCATTGCAAAATTGCAAAAAAGCCTTCTATTATTTTAATTCATATGTTTTCAAATGTTATTAAAATAATTCAAAATTATAAAAAGGCGTTTGAGTTTGAAAATACATATATCCTGCAAATACGAAATATCATCAGCAAGTTCCGAATTTACGTAACAGGCAGCAGTTAATCACTTCTTCAATCCCGGGAGTTTTTTGACAGTCTTGGGACATAATGAGCTCATTTGGAGACTCATGTTAAGTTGATTTAAAGTATGTAAACTACCAGAGCTATCAGAAGAAAATATTTAATTTAATTCCGTGCATTTTTTTTTACAAAGTACCTGTAGATTTTGGAAATTGTTTTCAACTAAAGTAGATCCTGTATAAAAGTTCGCTATACGATTTTTTCCCTTGCGACAACCGAAAATAAACAACTGTATATAAAATGTTTTTTTTTTTTTTTTTTACTGTTACAGACGCACTAAACATGAGACAACCATCAAGGCTTGCAAGTTTTTTTAAATGATAGGTTTAAGGTAGTAATTTGTCTGATTAGAATCTCACATTTAATTGTAATAATCACTGTGCGTAAATATATTTAAGATTTTTCACGGATAAATTTAGCAAACAAAATCTTAGAAGTACCAAGATTACAATAGAACTACCAATGCAACAGTTTAACCATCTTTCAAAAACAAAATTCTGACATGCATTTCAGTACCACCGCGGCAACGACGCGATGGAAATATAAAATATTTATAATCGGGAATTCAGTTGCGTCCGCCATTTTTGTAGCGCTGAAGACAGTTAATATATGCCTGTACGTGATTAGTTAGAAATATACATGTCGCTGCCGTCGCACTATTGTTATTCCAGCATTAGAAGTTATATTCATTAATAAAAGTTACATTTTTGTTTCTGAATTTTAATTACGTACTTTTTTTATTTGTTTCGGTTATTTATTTTATAGTTCAAATTTATTTCCAGAACAGTATTTTTATTTACCTTGATTGTATTACCAAAGTTTTTTTTTCTTTTAATGTAAATTATAGATGTTAATCTAATAAATTAACGCGTACGAGTTCATGACAAGATGGTGAAAGTAGAATAGTTTGGCCGTATATGGCGCAGGAGTCAGAATGAAGATAGGATTATCGTCCCTCTTGTATGAACTTTACGTTTGACCTTGACTCTGGCTGCCATCTTGGATACGTTACCTTCAATTCCGCCATCTTTTAGTTTATAAAATTCCATAAATTTACATTTTGAGTTCCACCACTTGTAATTACAGAAATAGGTCTTCGCTTCCATTTTGAACACCATCTTAAAATTTAAAAGTTAATAAAAAATGAACAAACGTCATCCATTTGAGATTACTTGGTTCCAAGCTAATATATAATTTAAACATTTTAAATAGAAAAATTAATAAATATTACAAAAAATATAAATATTGTTAAAAATTAAACAAAAACAGCACTTCCACCATGTCTTATACAGGTTGCATTGTAAATTATAAATAAGCTTGCTTTAGTTTATAAACTTATCGTTTGTGTTCGTAGATATAAATAGGTATATTTTTAATGCTGTAAAAATTTTCCTTCTCCAGACCCTAGCCTGACCCCTGTGGGAGTCATTTGGCATATATTCTTATATTGAGAGTATTTAATGTACAAAACATATTCTGTTTCTTATTTGAATATTTGTGGTAGTAGTATAAGGTCTACTGAGTTTTTCCATCGTAAGCCTTAGAAGTTTGGAGACCTAGTCTTATATTTTACAATAGGTCCTTTAGTATACTTAGAGTGTTCCGAGTATAAAACTATATTAAGCATATTGCCTGCCGATTTGGTCACTGAAGATTTAAATAATAAACACGTTCGGAGACTGTTGGTCGTTATGGAGCAAAGCACATCTTGTATGAGTTTGGAGTAAGTCTCGTGGTTCTGAAATTCTGGTCCTATAGACCTGTAAGTAACCTTAAAGTATGCCTAGTGATTCGGAGACTCTCACCAATGATGCTTGTAATTGGCCCTATTGAGCATGTAATTCGCACTCCGTTGCAGGTTTTCCGCACTCTTATGGGTCTTAACATGGGTCGAGAGCACCTATAACTTTGAATTCTATCCTGAGACCAGAGTAACCCGCGAAATTTCCGGGACTCTACTTATAATGAGCGTTACCTTTCTAACAAGTGTTATTTGTTATTGGCTTCTGGTCTCTCAAGGCGTGTCAAATAGCTAGAGACACGGAAATTTATTGAAGTCTTTTTGGTCGCAAGGTAGACTACAACTATTTTTACCTTCGAATGTCTTAGATGATTGGATCACAGATCTCTAGACACCGTGGGTTCATTTCGCGATATATAGGCTAAAATCCAAGCAAGCATATGTACATTTTTACTGTTTCTGTGATTGGCCCGTATTTTATCAGGGAGTTTGTGAGCCAATGAGAGACCCTCAACAAAGGAAGTGCTGAATAATGGAAAATCAAGTTGAAACTACTCACAAGTCAGAGCCAACGAACATTTGACATTTGCCGATGTATGTACGGGACAGTGGAGTCTATCTTAGAGGGTCAATAAGACCAAAATATTTTTGTCCGGTCTCTAATTGTGGCACTTTTTCGAGGAGGACAGGGGGGTATGTACAATTTCCATTATGGCACTTTTCCGCGCCCCTGGGTATCTTCAGTATTTTTCAAATCGCGTGGGTTTTTCTGAAGCTTTGCAGATTGTACGTGTGCTCAGGTAATGCGGGGCCCGTAAACAAGCTTCTAGCTACGGTTCATTTTGCTGACCAACTGCTTGCAAGTTCAGAACAGCGGTGAGCCTAACCGGCGGCCAGGAGGGTGACGTCACCCGCGCGGCAATCTGGCCGGCCGTATCAGGGCTCGAGGGGGCGTGGCCCGGACGTCGTGGCTTGGCCGCGGGAGGGGCGGTGGGGGGGGGGGGAGGAGGGTGGTCGCCGGAGTGTGACACGGCGACATATGTCGTCGGGGCAGGTCAAACGGCGCCACGCGGCGTGGCAGGAAGTGCGCGATTTACCGGCGGAAGTGGCCCCTGTGCAGGGTCCACGCGCTGATTTTCCGTTCCGCCTGCCGGAGGAGAAGTGAGGGGTGGGGGTAATGAGGCGGCAGGCAGCGCTCTTATCGCGACATCGTCACCGCAGTAAAATTAAATGTTATATTATTTACGACCCCCATTTCCAGCGTCATCTACCCTTTTTGAGTTTGTTGTGGTCACGGAAGGAGGGAAATAGTTTCGTATTTTTATAATTACTTCAAAGATAGAGTTTTTTTTTACGGAACTCATCAAATAATGCAGTCACAAGAAATCTGATATAATACTCTACGATAAATTGCTATTTTTAAATCAAGTGTTCTTTTAAATCCAAGCTTAACTATTTTTTTTATTTTTACAGTAAAATTAAAAGAATTATTTTATTTGTTGTTTAATGTCATGTTAAACTTCTGTTGTAAGAACGTAATTAATCGAAGAAGATCCAGTAATATATATTTTTCTCAATGTTATGAACGCAGACAGGACCGCGATGCGCGTCAGGTTCGGAGCTGGCTGGTGGCCCCCACATGGCCACTGACGTCACGCGCTGACAATTGACGTAAGGTATGACAAGTGTGCCTGGCCGGATTACAAGGGCCCTCGCTACCCCCCCTCCCCTCTCGCAACCGTCCCTCCTCAGGCCACTGAGCGGCATGGGAATTCTGCGGGTTTCCCAGGCCGCCGCGCGGAGTGGCGCGAATAAACACCGCCTTTCTGGACTTTTCGAGCGTCGGGTAGGCCCAAGGTGACGCGAAACTCCCCCCCCCCCCCCCCCCCCCAAGTCGGTTCCAGAAAGTCTGCCAAGAGCATAAATCAGCGACGCGAGAGTTTCAAGAAAAGAGCGAAGAGCGGAGCAGCGGAGAGAGTCTCCCCCTCGGGGAGTGATACTGGCGATACCCGTGCGATCAGCGAGAGGTGAAGAGGACAAGTGGCACTTGTCAAGGTCAAAGGTCAAACGTCATCCAAAATGGCCTCCGTGAGTCAGAATACAATATGGCTGTCGGCAATCCCAATTCACGCACAAGCTCCAGCCGCCGGAGCCCCAAAATATACTACTGCTAATATCTCAAAATTTGACACTATATATTTTTTTTAATTTTAGTTTTTTATTCAGAACCGTAATTAGTTGGCCTATCAATATTTCTTGACTTGACGTTGAGTTCTGGGGTATTCTTTATATGTATATATAGGCTATACATACACACTAAATTAAATTCCTTGGGGGTGAACCATGGAAATCAATTGTCCAGTTAAAATGCAAAAAAAAAAAAACCGCAGACTCATTTAATTTTTGTAATAACATGAATGTTTGGCCAACATCAGTTCAAATATTTGAAGATTTCAAACATTGAAAGTGTGAACTATCCTGTACTCTTGTTGGATAAAAAGAAACCAACAACTCGTCATAGTTCACAAAATTGTTTTAATCTAATGGACTTTACATGGTATATACAGATATTGTGAAAGCAACGTAGCAGTAGGGATATAAAATGATGACTGAATTCTATAAAACGTATTTAAAAATGAAATATACGGAAGGGAAGGGAATTAATAACAAATATCACTGTTAGAGTACGTACGAGTTAAAAAAAAAAAAACTATTTACTGCTCGGTAAACTGTAAATTTTCCTAAATGTTTAAAAACAGCCACGTTTTCCAAATGTTTCAAGACAAGAAAATTCAGGTTGAAAATAGCCTAGGTAGATCTACATAGAGAAGAGTCTCGTCGCTTGTCGAGTGCAGTAAAACATGTAATGTGTCGCTACGCGAAGCCTCATATTCGCGCACAGTACACACGACGAAAAGTCTGCACGCTGGTTCGTTGCCTCGTGCGTCGAATCAATCATGTTCTACGAGGGGCAACTCAAATATAAACCGTGGTGTTGTTAACTCTACTGCAGCAGTGGCGGGAGAATGGAGAGAACAGGCAACACTATGCCCTCACGCTCAGTCCGCGTGTCAGTGTGTCAGTGTGTCAGTGTGGCCGCGGTGGGACCAGCGTCAGTTGCACAGCGCGTTAACACTCGTCTACTCGCCAACGAAGGTGTGAAATCGAGTGAGCACAGTTGGGTGAAGCTATTCTGAGCAAAACCCAAGTGTTCCGATTGGGCCCAGAAGTTTCTAAATGGTCGTGATATAGTGGAACATCAAGTCCCCATGTGACTACCTTATGTTTGGTCCACTGAACCATGGGGAAGAAACGCTAATTGCCGTGACTGAGACCTAGTTTTTTCGAAGTAGTTTTTGGCCAGCCTTATAGATAGTAGCTTTCTTATATATCACTAGCATAGCTATATTGACTGTGAGAAGTATAATACATAAGCTATTATCAGGCATACAAACCAGTGAAAATTAATTTAGTGGCCACATATTTTGTGGTGTGGCATACCAGAAATTTTGCATCTCGTACTAATTTCTATAGAACATACATTTTTTATTACTGAACAGCATTAAGCGTTTCTAACACAATTTAAATCTCGGTTACTTAGAAATTTGTTGTCAAGTAGTTAAATTAACATTACAAACCTAACACTTTGGTTTTGAACCTTTCACCCTAGTTGTTTTCACTAGTAGTTATGGGACCACCCAACAGATAGCGTAACATGTCGCACAAAACATGGTTTCAGTTTCCACTGTAAGAGTTGTACTGTTCTATGCACTGAAGGAGGCATCAGGTGGGGAAAAATTTGAAGAAGACGCTGCGATCGAACAGTAAGTGCGCAAATGGGTGATGGGCCAACCATTTTTTTTCTATGAATGGATCAAAAACCTTTCTATTCGATGGAGAATACGTATTTGTGTTGAAAGAAACTATTTATTTCATAAGCATTTTTGTAAATCACCAGCAAATCTGTATGAAAATATTTCGGTTTATATTTGAATGACCCTCGTAGATCCGTGCGCTAGTGTTTCCTTTGTCGCGCCCACGCTACCGGACTGTATATATACCTATCTGACAATAGATTTGGAGGAGTAGTATTGAACAGAAAGTGGCTCCCAATTTTATCCATGAAATATATTTGGTCACATAACCTCAAATATGTTTTTTTTTAAATGTCACACTATCAAAGTTTATTTTTGTTCTGAGATATCTCAAACTTTTTAAGTTTTATCTCAATTTTGAAACTGAATAGTACTGAATAGAATGTTTGACCTCATTTTTATATAGAACCATCTTTATTTTTTTTAAACATGTATAAATTTAAATTACAATAATATTCGTTACATAATAAACTAAATGATCAGTGATTTTAGGTAGATTTCGAAGAAAGACTACTTATTGTAATAGTTATCATGGTGCGACTCCCGGAAAAATTTATATAATTTTTCGTTTAAGGGTCTATTGCTATTGACCCCAAAACCATCGTCAACTCTCTCTCTCTCTCTCTCTCTCTCTATATATATATATATATATATATATATATATATAACAATTTTATGGACAAGTTAACTGTCGTAATTTTTCACGAAAAACTTCCAAACTGATACATAAAAAAATAGTAATGGAAAATCTTGGTCGAGTTCATTAATGGGCAAAATTCAACCTAAGGGGTAGAAATAAGGAATGTTTTTTTAAAAACAGAAAAATCGCTTTAGCTCCCATGTTTACCTATAAAAATATCGCATCCATTTGAACGTATTATAACTCGTAGGAGTAATACCAAAAATTAAAAATTTTTGTCGAAATATATTTTTGATACGACCAACCATTACTACAAGGGGTGAATAAACAAGAGTTGGAGAACAAAAATATATATAACTTCCTTAGTAAGCACAATATCTAATCCGATATAATTATTTCTAAAGCGTATAAATTTTATCTAAAACCTTTGTCAAAATTTGTCTAATTAAAATAATAATTATTTCCATACCACGTACACTATCAAACCCGTTATTATTTATTGTAAACCTTAAAATAATATCTCTACAACCTTAGTCCGAAACAATTTTTCATATGACCAATCATTACAGCAAGGAGTGGGGGAAAAAAAGAGTTGAAGAAGCGGTTCAAATTGTTTGTAAATCTCGTAATGTTTATGTAAAATTTTCGTCTGTAACAATTTTTGATCAAACAAACCATTACAGCAAGGGGAAGAAAAAAATACGGGTAAAATTAATTTCTGTGCCATGTACATTATTAAATCCGTTCTTATTTTCTGTAAAAGTTTGAACTATTATCTACAACTTTCGTCTAAAATATATATTTTTTTGATGACCAGCAATTATAACAAAAAGGGGGGGGGGAAACAAGGGATAGTGAACAAAAACAAATATGTACAAATTGTTTCTAAATATTATAATTTTAATATAAATCTTTTGTCTAAAACAAAATTATGATAGGACCATTCCTGCAAGAAGGATTAGGGCGGCACGAGCTCCCCATCCCCTGCCCCCGCACCATCCTTCCTCGAAGCTGTCGTTTATCACTTAACGGCGTGGAAATTCCACAGGCTTACTGAGGCCGCCGCGTGGAGTGGCGTGAATAAGCGCCACTGTTCTGGAGGCTTTGAGTGTAGGGTTGGCCCGGGATGACGCAACACGTCACAACCACTCCAGTCAGTTCCAGAAAGACGGTCAACTGGTATAAAAGCGGGAGTTTTGTAAGTAGTTGAGTGAAGTGCGAGTTCGGCGGAGCGACGGGACTGAGAGAGTGCGACCGAGTGGCGCCAGGCTGTGTGTGTAGACAGGTGCGAGGTAAGGGGCGAACCACTGTCGAGTATAGCTCCAGTGAGGAGTATGAACTGTGGACTCAGCAGATATTTAGTCATTTGTGAACAGACATTAAGAGTGTTGATTTAATTAGTAATGTATATATTAGTAGCAAATAGGACTGTGTATAAATTTAATTGGGCTATCCTCATAAACATTATATAAAAATTCATTGTAATCTTTTAAAAATTATCCAAAACTTTGGTCTGAAACTATTTTTGATAAAACGAATCATTACTGCAAAGGGGTTCTAAAAAAATCATTGGTTGGACAAAATATAAATGAAACTTCCATACCATGTACACTATTGAATCCGTTCTTGTTTATGTTAACTTCCTAAATTTATTCTAAAACTTTTACCTAAATTATATTTTTATGTAACCAACTATTGGCTGAAACAATTTTTGATGTTAAATATTTAAATATTTAAACTTCCTTACTGTCAAATATGTTCAAATTTATTTTAAACCATTTTAATATTATCCTAAGTCTTGGTCAAAAGCAAATTGTTATACTCCCACGTATTAATGCAACAGATAAAAAATAGTGTTTGATGATTAAAAAAATTCACTACTACCTTAGTAGGTAGGCATAATATGAACAATCGTTCTACGCTATTAAATGCTGGATGCACATAGTTAAAAACATTCGAAATATATTCGCTGCATGGAATATGAAAAAATAAAATTCCTTTTTTTTAATGTTCCAGAATTTTCCAGAATAATTCTCGAATATACTTAGAAATCTACCTACGTCTGTAAGCTGTGCCAAAAGAGATTTTTTAAAGTTATAGAAGCATAAATTCATTTTTACACATAACATGTTTTACCATACGTCATTCATATTACCATTATTTTAGTTATTTAACTTTTATAACGTCTTTAATCGACCATGTGCTTTTTGCCATGTTAAAGAATCGTTGTGATGGAAACGGATGACATTTCCGTTTTTGCTAGGCACGATTTTTATTGGCCGATTGCATCCGACATCCAACATATTTATGCAAAATTATTTTGATGGAAACTCAAGTCATCCAAATTGTCAAACAAACATCGCTGTGCATGTGACGTTTTCGGTGACTTTATAACCCTCCAACTTTATTTGACACTACATATTGGAAGGTGTTGGAAACGAAAATTTGACAGTGTGACAGGGCCTTGTGACGTGACAAGCAACTCAGGCGAGACAGGCCCCTTAATTCGGAAACGAGATCGTTAAAGGAGTTTCGCGTCTTCACGCTTCCCGAACGATTATCGTATAAATTAGCTAGGTAATTGAACTCATTGTAATGCGAAACCTCGCAATAATTGCACACATTTAACGATTTGAAACGTTAATCAGTTTCACGAGGTTGACACATAAATGGATATCACTTGGCCTACTTCAGTATCAAATTTTTATATTTGGTGAGAAAATATTTGTTTAAAAATTAGCTAACCATCATATTTCCACCGAATTACTTATTTAAACTTTTTTTTTCTGCAACCACTAACTATATATAATCATGCAGCTACGTAGACACACACACAAACACACGCACAAATAATGCCCCTCAAATAATCAAAAGTTCTTCGAAGTTCTGGATAACTGGATTCAGTCTTCCAATTTCTGTGTTCTATGTAACCAGGGTAAAATTGCAATCGAAAGGAAGAGTTGAACAGTTTCTAAAGATTCTGTCAATAATCCAATGTGATCATTGCGAGTCATGTTAAATGTTAACAGAGTACCTGTAAATATGCAACGAGTGCTGAATGATTAGTAACAAGGAGCTACTATTCGGAGACAAAAAGTGAAAAAAAAAAAAAAAGAATAGAAAAGAGTGAGCGATTTTTACTCGCCAGAGATTTGTAACATCTAACATCGGTAACGAGCAAATTCACGTGTTCTCATGTTGAAAATACACTTCTAATACGCAACTCGGACAAGGAAATTAATGTAGAATTATTTAAAATATTGCCGAGCGTGATAAATAGGCTATACGCAATTGTGTTTTCAACTACGTACATTTCTTGACCCGAATCACGCGTAGTTTCCGCACCCGCCGCTATAATTCGTTGCGGGAGCAGCAACGTCGACTATCGATTGATTCGATTTGCAGAACGAAAAGTTAAACTAGATAATGAACCGTCTCCGATGAAAGCTTTGTACCTGATTTTTGACAAGGAAAATTTATTAAAATACTGCCAATATTTTTAAAATTGTATTTAACTGTTGATACTATAAAAATTATCTTTGGCTTTGTGAACTTTGGTTCACGCCATCCGCCAAAGATGTGTGTTTACAATTTCCGTACCATGCGACTTCCGTTCTATGCACGAAATTACCCTTACTGAATGCCGTATACCGAAAGCTAAGAAGTTACACATAAAAAATCAACAGAGAATTCGCTGCCATGCACAATGTTTTAAAACAATTAAACTACGTACTCCTAAATTTATAGCGATATCTGAAAATTAACGAAGATCCCAGGATATTTTATAACCAGCGTTTTTCGTAAATTTAAAGTGAGCATTCATCTTAGTTCTCGCGTACGGCGTTAGGTACGAGTAGGAGTAATTTCGTGAATGGAACGGAAGTCCCATGGAACGGAAATGTGTAAACACGGTGCTGCCTTCTGTGGTGGATCGAGCGAAATAAAGTTCACAATGTCAAAGGTAACTTTATAGTACTATTAATTTTCGTTGAATTTTAACCTAATAGGCAGTATTTTAATAACGTTTCTGTCGAAAATCAGGTATCAGGTTGAGTATTTTTTTTGAGGTTTTTTTTTTTTCGCTTTTATAGGAGCTGTTTCATTTTATAGTTTACTCTTTCGTTCTGCAAATCGAATGATTCTGTAGTCGACGTAGCTGCTCCCGCAGTGAATTCTAGCGGCAGGTGCGGAAACTACGTGACTCGCATAAATAAATATAGTTGAAAACAGAGTTTGCTTATATTTATCACGCTGGGTAGTATTTTAAGGCATTCCACGTTAAATTTCGTGTCCGAGTTTAGTATTATAAGTGTATCTGCAAAAACAGAACACGTTAATTTGCTCGTTACCTTGGTTGGATGTTACACATCTCTGGCGAGTACTGAAAGACACGCTCACGTGTTTTTTGACTTGAAAACGTCTAATAAATCGATGAACGCCGGCTGCACGCACGAAAAAGTGTCCCGTTACACACATTGTTCCGTTACGCTGTGTCCCGTTACGCTCATTGTACGCTTGCGCCGCATCTATCTCTCTTCCACTCGATTGGCATATGCGTCCGAGGAGAAGAAAGACAGCGGCAGCACACAACTTACATCTACACGTGAACTGTTTCGTCGACTGTTTATAAAGTGAAGTGAAAAGTTAATGTGGTTTTAATTGCTTATTACAAAAACAATTTCGGCAATAAAGGTTTATTATTCTTGCATTTTAAAAATCTGATTACCAGTATAATTTCAAGTATTTATTATTTTATTACTAAAATAAAAATGATTCAATTTTATTCATAAAAGTATGCAATCATTTCATCGATGTTTTGTTATGGCGTTGTCACGTTAAACTATCGTCCGTAAACCGACTTTACAGACAACCAATTTTTTTTTTTTAATCGTTTAAGGAACACTTTCGTTTCAGATTCTGACACTTAATCACAGCTAGACTTGTTTCTCTCCGAAAGGCGTGTGCTGGAGCGTGAGCTGTTGCGCCCGGCCACGCGACAGGGCGAGGCCCGCACGCGCCGCGCTGCATCGAGCGGGCGGCTATCCGGGCGTGCGGATCGGTCGAGGTGTCATTAAGGGCTGCTCGAACTGCAGGCAATGAGGCCGGCGTGACAGCCCGGAGCTGCTGGCTTGTCGCCGTGCCGCAGCACCCACAGTGCCCACAGCGCCTACTGCTTTCGTGGCGTGCGCTCTTTCCCCCCCACATTTCGACCCCCATCTAACATTAGTTACAAAAAAAAACTTTGCCGCTGATCAACATTTTGATGTGTCAGTTTCTGAGGAAATGCCTTTTAAGATATATATATATATATATATATATATATATATATATAAAACTGAAACATGAATTTAGATTTCTATGGCGTCCTAAAACACGAATTTATTAACAGAAAAAAAAATCTGATTATAATACCCCTGCAGGTAATTTTTTTGAAGTGATAGTGTTTGGAATTTACTTCAAATAATTCTTAATAAAGAATTATATTTTTATTTTTTTTATTTTTCCGGATTATTAAAATAGTGTTAAGTATGCAAAATATTTGTCTCTTTGTACATATTTCGATGCTATACAATTTGCGAAAACTTTTAATCCAAAAATAAAATACAATTAAAAATTCTAATGGTATTCTACAGCGCACGTAGAAACAAGAACAGCACTAACGGCAATCTCCGCATGTTAGAAAGAGTCCATTTACTTCCACACTGCAGTCTAAGAGTGAACGCTCTATAGAAAATGAAGGCAAAATGAGAACGACCTCCTAACCAACCGGGGAAATAATTTTTTTTATAATGAAGTTAAAGGCTAATTCCTTGCTGATGGGTTAACATCTTTGTTTAACAATACTCACTTCATGGTGGCGTTTTTACGATTCTTGCTGTCGAGTTTCTTTCAAGCTATTAAACAGTAGCAGTAGCCTTTATAATGCTTTTTTTTTTTTGTTTTCTAGCCAATTGCTAACCAGAATGACTTCAACTATAGGACAGACAGCCACTCCATACACTAAAACCTCCGTGGTTTTTACTCCCCAGCTACCATGAAATGCGAAACAGCTGCTTACAATCGATCGACGGTGATATCGGAGTCGAAGTGTGCCTACAAAAGGAGGAAGAGGGATTTTTTTTTTTTTTATAAAATCCACAGGCTAAAGTGAAATGCAGTTTCAGTAGTTACGTTCAAAAATAATCTTAATTGCATGACTACAGCATCAATTTCCTCACCCTCAATATAAAATTTTCCAGTTACTAGGTATTTAAATGCCTGATTTCTCGAATAAGTTCTATCGCTGATTCAGACAGGCAAAATTTGAAAAAAAAAAAAAAAAAAAAAAAAGACCACTATGCAGATTTTTCATTTATTCCTAAGTGAGTTAAAGATTTTTTTTCAATTCAAAAGAGACTATTTTACATAATTTGTACTTATTGTAATTTGCCAACTATCATACACTGAAATCAGTACTAATAGCAATCCCATTAAATATGAAACTGTGAAAACTACTGCAGATCAGTGAAATCTAATTAGAAAACAGTTGAGACTATTATAAACTGATTCATATTGGAGTAGGTGTAACAATATTTCAGTCAGATTTGGCTCAGTCCCAGAAAAATGATGAAGCTGTTTCCATTAACTTTTACAGTTTCATGTTAAGCGTGTTTGTTTTGTGAAAACATAACATGACATAATTGATTTCTTTTTTCAAACGAAACTTACGTGTCCATTTTTTTTTTTAGGCAAGGGTGATAATCATTTTTTCTTGCCAAAGAATAAAAAAATATGGTTCAAGGTCACCAAGTGCGTTGGAAGTGATACTTTGTAGATAGAGGGATAGGAAATTTGTAGGCTACACAAATATTTGAAACATGTGCACAAGTGTGCTAGCCAATTATAAATTTTATTCTTGATTATCTGTATTTGTTTTTAAATTTTGAATTTATATTGTGTAAATTTTCTCTGTAAGTAATCAGACCACCATAAGAGCACACATTGAAATATATATTAATTATACTTTTATTTTTCGTGGTTAAAAAAAAAGAAAATACCAGGAAATTTTGCAGAATTCTTAGGTTGAAAGGAAAGTGTCATCATATAGGCCTATATCTTCTCACTGCAATGTCCATCGGCTAACAGTTCTTTTGACGTGACCGCGAGCGAAGCAACTACAAGCTAACTCCAGAGTGACACGGGATCACGTCGACTCTTGACAAAATAAGTTAAGAACACGACGTGAAATCAGACAACGGGAAGGCAGTTGAAGTTAAGGGTATTCACACGAATGAATCCTCGCAATATCCGTGTTGTATATCTGGTCGTAAGCGTCGCAGAGGGCTCGATTAAGGCTCGGGGGTAGGAGTCAGGTGCGTCGACTCGGGCTGGCGGCCCACCTGCGCTCCCCCCCCCCCTCCTGGCTGGAGAACCCCCGGGTGCGTGCGCAGTCGACCACGCCCCCTCAGCGGCCGGACACGCCCCCCTCGCCGCACCGTGCGCCAGGAGAAACACACTATTCACTAACCTCGAGTCATTATACGGCACACGCACGAATAACCCCAAAAAAAAAAAGCCCCTCGAAAGAGTCCGCTTACTCTTGAGAAACCGTAATTTATGAAACGGAAATGATAAACGTAATTCTGCAACCCCATCTACTCCAATTCGCACCCTGTACATATATATATATATATATATATATATATATATATATATATATGTACATATATATATATATATATATATATATAGGGACTAGGGAAAATACGCGGTTTCGATGACCTTCAGGATAGACTATACAGCCCTCTGCTCACTCGGGCAAATAACGTCAGTTCATTGGTTAATGACTCGGGGGTACGTCTCAACTGGGTAGCCTGTGATTCGCTACTTCTTTGGCTGAGGTTTCCTCATTGGCTTCAGAGTCGTACAGATGAACAGTGAGCCAGTTATTTGTAGTTGAATTTTAGCATATCACAAAAACTCCGATTAGGGACAAACCGTAATGAAGACACGGTACGACCTGAAGTCTAACTCGACCGGATTTCAGGAAGGCGATTTGGTGTAGCTATACAACCCACAACGTAAGAAAGGCAGGTACCCTATGCTTCAAGCGTCATAGAAATACCCATATGAAGTGTTGAATCGACTAAATGATGTGGTCCACCACATCCAAAGAGGAAAGAGGGGCGAATGAAAGTGGTACACCTGGACAGATTGAGGGAATAGACCGGAAGAAATGTGCTACCTGTTCGGGACGAACAGGTTTCAGGAGGTGCAGTGTAACGATGGCATGTTTACGTTAAGTGGCATAACTAGGTCTTTCTCCGAAGAGCTGAGAGATCGTTTACAAAACAGAGCTGAAGGGTATATAAAGGGCAATGTTGACCTGCGAGGGCAGAGAAGTGAAGAGACGAATGACCTGGTGAGCGAAAGTGGACGACGAGCGATAGACTTTCTGTGTCTAGACTGGTGCATCGGGGACCAAAACAGCTGGAACTGTGTTGTACTTATGTGCGGTGGAAGAGTGAGTAGTGCGAGGCAGTGTGTTGGGACAGAGGTGTGCGGTAAGAGACGAGCGGTAGGGAGAGCCACTATCGAGCCGAGCTCTAGTGGAGAGAGTAATTCGAGGACTTAATGAAATCGTGTTTAATTTGTGGCAAACATTTAAAATTTCGTATATATATAACTCATAGTGTTACTATTAGGTAACAAATAAAACTGAAATAATTGAATGGGCTACATATAATTTATGAACCCGTTTTCCCATCCGATTTTATGTAAGATTTTTCCTAGCCAAATATTTTGTACTATCAACAAAATGTTCGTAGCTACTACGCAGAATTAAAATATTGTCTTATTTATAATAAACATTATTTTAAGTTATACAAAATTATTTTGTAATACCACCAAATGTTTGGTAGGATGAACAATTCGTGATGACCACCACAAAACCTTTTTCCAGTGTTCTTTGCGTATTTTTAGTTGTTAGTACACCTGCCCTTGAGTCACCAGAACGATGAACTATGCACACCGTGATGGCCTCTGTTAGCAAAAGGTTTTTTAGTAGGTATGCTACATCATTAGTTGGAACTAAGACTAAAAGTACTATGGCTATTAATTATATGTTATTTATTAATCAAGAGTCTACAGTCTAAAGCGGAAGGAAAATCACTTCTGAAATTAAAAAAGAGCGCGTGTAACTCAGTACACGTGATAGAAGTGAAACTTCTTTGGAAATACAAACCTTGACTCGTAAATATATCGTAATGGGTAAAACGGCAGAGAGCGAGAAAGAGAGAAAGAAGAGAGTTTTCTAATAATGATTAATTAGCAATACATATGACTTACTGTTGAAGTACTCACACGATAAAGAAAAGCTGTGCTTGTTACGGTTTCTTCAAACAATTATGCCATTTGGAACAAGCCAAATCTCTGAACTAAATATGAAATTCATAACAAGTAGCACTATATATGCGGGAAATACAGGGACTGACTCAACAGCGCTATCTGCGCTGCTGGTTGAACAAGGAGGAACACGATCGCGCTGGCAGCAAATATAAAATTCAGGGCATTCGCAGGTGATTTTATACGATACATATATTTTTTTTCTGTACAAGTGCATTCACACATTCTCTGTCGTATTATTTATTCATCCATCTCTCTCAGTTCTATTATTTGTACGGTGGATGAATCATCGTACAAAGAGGAGAACGAAAACGAGCCCAGCAATGTATATATCATAGTGCTCTCTTAATATCTCTCTGGCCAAGTACCTAACCTTTGTCCTTTTTGAGCCAGAAACCTTTCAAAACAGTGGTTCACGAAAATGTTGCATTGAAATTTGGTCTTGAAATTTTACTCTCATCGCGCTCAAAGAAGTTTCACTTCAAAAAAATATTCAAAATAACTCCTATTTTTTTAGTGGCATTCAATTAAGTACAACTTTCGAGATAATTTATTAACGTCTATGTATTGAAAGAAAATACTCTCATATCGTTTCGAATATATTTTCTTCAAATAAATTTTTAAAACTTTTACTTCCACGTGTGTTATATGTGAACCGACGATTATTCCGCGGATTCATTTCACTCCAGGCTATAGACTCAACTTGCCTGTGTAAAATATCCGATTATTTTTAGAATACTCTTTGGTAGATGTATAATAATAGCACATCCTTGGGCAGGTTGTACGTGATGAGTTATACACATTTTCTCCTTGTGTATAACTGGCTCTGGGTCGTAAGCAATTTGTCATATATGATTCAAGTCTACTTTGCTACCCCATGAATCCGGGAAATATAATTATAGTTATAAATAATTCCTAACCATAACATTTAATTTCCCACAGAGACAAGCAACGTACATTTATCGAAACTGTTCAATGTTACGCCGCAAAACCACAAAGATGTAAGGTTTTAAGTAATGCATATTGTATAGCGTGCATGCATATTATATGCGTTGCGCTTTACTTGTTTTTTCGTGTTACAAGTAAGTTATATATAACTAAATATCCGTAAATTTACGAATGGTTTGAAATTAAAATTTTAAAAAGTCTGTTAGTTGTACATATAATTTAAACTGCAGTTATTTTTGTAATAACTCTGGTATTTGCTTTCCTATCGTGCCAAAAAAAAAAGTCCTAATATTTCTCATTCGTGGTCCTATAACACTATAGAAACATTTTTCTTTTAATTTGGCACCTTAAAATCTTAAGTACTTATATTTTGAAATAAATGTTTTCTATTGAAGCTATACACGTCTTCAGGCAGCCAGAAAGAGTCTAAACTGTTACAAATTGGCGTAAATTTAAGGACTCTCCAACGACCGATGCCTCACGTGTGAACGAAAAGTCATATTAGTTCCAGATACTACGCGGGTTTTCCGTCTTCCTAGTTTTTGTTACGTCCTAAACACTGTAGACATGCACGAGCAAAAAAGAGAAGTGTTTCATCTGTGGACTTAATACACTTTTAAAGGTCTCGTTGACACTACAAGATAATTCCTGTAATTCCGTTTTCAAAATAAGGAAACTCAGCACCCATAAACTTACGAAAATAACCTAACATTTATTAAGATCTCTAGGGAATTTTTAACTAGTGGCCTTCGCAAATTTTAGGTAAAGATTTATACACTGTAAGAGTAAGACACTAAGCATATTTCTGCGCCTGCGCGTCTTTTTAAGTAGTCTGTCTCACACGCCATGTTGATTTTTTTTTAGATTTATCGTCATTGCTTTTATTTAAAAGCCTTTTTTTTTTATTCTAACTCCTTACATCCCTTGCATTATTTTTTGCCACCACTATTTTCAAAAGGTATTCACGTAGTGTAATATCATGGGTGTAAAAAGGTGCGCAAGTGATGATAATTTCGAAGACTTGTGCGCCTTTTTACCTCTATGATATTAAACTAAGTGAATGTATTGTTACGAACGCGAGAGTCCAGACCACCATGCCAGGTTCGGAGCTGGCTGACCGCCCCGCACGGCCACTGGCGTCACGCGCCGTGTCACGTGCCATTCACTGACGTAAGGCCGGATAAAAAGGGTCGTCGACACCAACACTCCCCTCGCGCAACCGCTCCCCGCGTATAGACCTTCCTAGGCACTGTTATCCATCGCTGAGCGGTCTTGGGAATTCCGTGGGCCGCCGCGCGGAGTGGCGCCAATAAACATTGCCTTTCTCGATGTTTCGGGTGTCGGGTCGGCCCGGGATGACGCGACTCGTCGCAGCCGCTCTCGTCACCGGGATTTCCGAGCGAGTTCCGAGATTTCGGAGAGTTCTGCGAATGAAGGGAAGTGCGACATCGGCGAAGAGGGTGAGAAACCCTCCCCCACCCCCCTCGAGAGTGGCGCGACGCGGAGCGACGGTACCGTGAGAGTGCGACTGAGTGGCGCGAGACTATGTGCGTGGACAGGCGCGTGGTAAGGGGCGAACCACTGTTGAGCCCAGCTTCAATGAGTGCGAACTGCGGAACTGGACAGACATTGAGTGACTTGCGAATAAACATGTTTAAGTGCCAGTGTTTGTTGATCGGAAATTTTTAAGTACAGTTATTTATTAGTAATGTAATATTAGTAATTAATAAAACTGTAATTGGGAAACTTAATTGGGCTATCTCTTACGAACTCAGTTTTCCTCCACAGTAGATCGTAACAGTATGTTGAAAATATGTATGGCAGAACAACAAATATAAGGGAGATATCGAGTTAAAATTTTAGAAATAACCCTTAAAGAAAGAAATGAAGAAAAAAGATCCTAAAGCAGTTTAGCTAGGCTATCTATCGTTCAATTGTTTGTTCTGTTGAAAAAGGAATAATACTAGTTACAAATTATACAGTGATCTTCGTAAATTTGCAGGCTCGAGTGTACTAACTTTGAGCATTAAACTCACAGGAATTATCTTGCAATATTTACAAAACTTCAAAAACTTGTTAAATCTTCTGTAGAAACACTCTCCTTCCTTTCAAGAGCAAGTTTACAATGTTTACAACTGAACACAGAAATAGAAAGTCCGAATCGGCGTAGATTCTACGAAGATCCAGTTACGAGGAACTGTGAACCACTCTTCATTTGTTAGAGTTTCGTTCAGTTTTAAAAGACCGTTAATCCACTTAAACTTCTAATAGAGTGGAAACGTTTACCATAAGACAAACGCAGCTGTTTGTACAATTCTGAGCAGCAGTCAGATCGCTAATTTGGGAGGTCGCAGAATGGCAGCTCAAACAGAAAAATTTGAATTTAATATGAAATTTACGTTCTCTTCGTAATAAAATAAAAATTGTCTTTTAGGACATTGATAAAAAATAAAATACCTAAAAATAGTAAACATACTACACGTATGGACGAAAATTATTAGACACAAAGTTTTTCACATATCATCTTCTAGCTTTTCACAGAATAAAGGCGTAATACATATCAACGCGAAAGGTATAAACAATAGTTTATTGCTAAAACTAATAAACCCAAGTAGTTTAATTAAATATATTACTTTAAAAGGCTATATTTTTAAAATAGTAATTAAAATTTAATGGTTTTTATAACAAAGTAGAAAACTTTGGCTGTTATTAAAAATAAACCATTATCTAACTGATATTTTTATGCAGTCTCTGTAACGAAAATACAAGTAAAATACTTGCATTTTACTACAATTGTTGATCAATAAAGAATCAATAGACAACATAGCAAACAATTTCCAACACTCAAATCTGAATCTTATTATTAAAGAAATGTTAAATTATATTGCTTTACGAACCATTTGAATGTAAACAACTATTAAATAGTTTCATAAAATTTCAATATATCAAAACATTTAATATATTGCAAGCAAGAGAGTTATGGACATTTTTCACATTAAAAAGTCAAGACCAAAAATTAAATGTGTTCGTAACATTCATAACAACATTTTTAAGAATTGAAATATGCTTCGATATAAAAAGCACATAAATCAGTCAAAAATAAATTCCATTTTGAATCGAATATGAAAAAACCCGTAAATACTAATAAATGTAGTAGGTTACTGTGTTAAGTGATCTAAACTATAAGAGTTTTTTGGATCAATATTATGTAAATGCATATTTTTAGATATATTTTAATATGTATTTTACGGCTTAATCAGTAATAGAAATTGTCAATTATTTTTCGGAAATAGTTTATTTTGTCTCAAAGTGATTAAATAAAAATAACTTAATTTAAATTGTCTTAAAAGGCCAAATATATTGGTTTTAAATCTTAATTTACTAAACAATATACGATTTTAAGTTATTCTTCATAGAGTCTATAGTTAAAAAAATTTATTCTATGATGTATTATGTGATCCTTCATTTTAAGGTATTGCTGGTTTTGTAATTTAGGTATGAAGTAGAATGTCAATACCATTTGAAAATTGACTAAATATTTAATTTCACTAAAACTTTTAAATTGAAGAAGTAAAATAACGTATTTAATAAATAATGGCCACGTGCTTTAAAAATCATCGAATAATTCTAATGGTTACTTTTACAGCGGATAAAGATGGTAAAAGTTTTGATCATATATTTTTTTTCGATGAGATTAATAATTTTGTAGACATTGCCAGTTAAGTAATTTTTATGGCAAAATTTTTTTAAACATAAATATTTTATTTTACTAATTTATATTAACTGGCAGGATAAAAATAATATACTTAAATTTTGAAGGCAAACAAATTATGTTTATCCTCGGTGAATTATTTTGTCTTATACATTTTTATACGTTTAGGTATATTTAGGCCAATATTGCAGTAGATGTTACGTATTATAGGCCTTAATTATTGAGTCAGCTTTTGACAAACAATTAAGTTTAAACTTTAAAACACTAAATAAAATATTTAATTTAATAGATGAACTGGAAGGTTTAAAATTACATGTATAAAATGGGCTAATATTTAAAATAAACTTAATAAATTATTTAAGGTAGTTTATAGAGAAAAAAATAACAGAAAAAAATTATCCTTTAAAATTTTGATGCAGTTATCTACTATTTTTAAACTTGTTGCATATGAATTAAATTATGCCTTACTTTATATATATATACATACTTATAGGTGTGTGTGTGTATGTGACATGACTTTTAGTAGGCACTCAATAATAAATAAATAAATAATACGATGTTGGTATGTATGACGTTGATAAACTCACACTCAGTTTGACCAATCGCCATGAAAGTTGGCACATCGAAATGGTTTTTTTTTTTTTTTTCATGGAGAAGGTTTTTATGCTATCCATTTTTTTTGTAACTCACCACTAGATGGCGCTGCAGCGTATCAACTTTTAAACCGTTTAACCGATCGCCATGAAAATTGGTATACATAGATATATGAATACGGAGAATATTTTCACGATATCCATTTTGCTATAACTCGCCACTAGATAGCGCATCAACTTCTAAACCGTTCAACCGATCGCCATGGTAAACAGAAAATCATAGGTCATAGACATACAATCAGCTATTGGGTGTCATTTCTCTATGTCCACCACACTGCCATATAGCGGTATCCATTTTAATTTAACTCGCGGACAATATATCACCCTGTGTTCAGCCCGAGCAACGCCGGGTACTGCAGCTAGATACCTATATTTTTAGCATGTGTTAACCAAGGCTGACCAAAATTCGTTTTTACAGTGAACACATAAGTTTATCAAAAATTAATAAAAATATTGAATTTCAATAAACTATTTTTATTAAAATAATTTAATAGAAGGTTTTAAAAAAATAACAATGGGAAAATGGTTAAAATCCTTGATAAACTTTGAAATTATTCTAATATAAAACCAAAGCTATAAACATTTTTTCACACACCATAGTTTTATATGGTGGGTATTTTGTAAGTTGTTGCGAAATTTTTAGTTAAGTATTTAAATAAAGTATGTAACATCGTTTGCAAACAGTTTTGACCAAATATGAGAAAGTCAAATCTGTAATATAAGCAGAAAAAATTATCTTAAACGGTTATGAGGGAGACAAGTTATTTCGAATAAAAGGAGGGGGGAACGGATAGTTGATTAATATACATACATGAAATTACGACATGAATGTGATTTTTAGCCTATTTTCCTTAAAAGTAATACTCTGAAAATAAATTTCTAGTAAGTTTAAACATCTAATTCAATTATTTACAATTATGTTTCCTTACTTGAACAAAAACTATTAAGACACATTTTTATTGTTCTAATTGCTGTAGAGCTCTAAGCTTTGATTTCTGTGCTGGTTAACAAAATTAAAAATAATTATAAGGTAGTGGAGGGTAAGTGTGCGCATTTAGTGGAATATTTGGCATAAATATTTATCAATACGCATTTGAAGGAAATTAATAATACAGGATGATAGAATAATTATTCGAGAATGTCCTGGAGAGCCCAAGTAATTGTACAGCAGGAGATTCTCTTTTAATGAGCAAAATGGTAAAAGTCGGGATTTGCGCACACTTACCCTCTGTGGGAGGGTAAGTGTGCGCAGCATGTCGGGTAAGTGTGCGCATAATTCTTATCAGTTGTACATTGTTTACTTTATATTTCTGTACACACTGTATTCACTTTTACACATATAATCGTACTGGACGAACATGTATACATTTATATATAAATGTAACATATTATTTTGATAATTAAAACATTTAGAATTTCTTTTTATACAACCAATAATCTAATGCTACAATTCCCTACACACGCTACTCGCACCCAGTCAAAATCATCACATATTCTTTAAACTATAATCATAATAAAAAAAACTCCGCACCCTTCATAAGATGAGCAAAGTTCATGCCACCATTCACTACACTTACAACATTGCACCCAGTCCTCATCACTGCATGATTCATCACATCCAGGGCAGATGTAGTCTTGTGAAGGGGATTGCTGATTGGACGCACTTCTCGTATTGAATGTTAGTATGCGTTTGGCTGAAAGTAACTTCGATGTTTCACATTTCTCTTCTTTGTTGTTTTTCAACAACTGAGTGTTTGACTTGATTAGCTTTCTTTCAGCTCTTGCTTTCGCATTTTCAGTTTTTCTTTTCTTCCTCTTCTTTAAGTTTCTTTTTTTCTAAGAGCAAGTTTTTGTAAGGTGTTGCAGTTAAAATCTCATATTTCTGCCCAATTATTTTCCTTTTGGTTTGCTTTTGAGCTTTGGGCAAGGGATAAATCGCTGTGACTGAGACAGTTGGTCCTGACGAAGTACCAGCAATTGGAATGATTTCTATTTGTGACACGTTTGTGTTTTCTTGCGTCTTTGTTTCTTCTCCTGTTATTTTGTCCTCCAATTCTTCATTTGGTCTCCCCTCATTTCGTACATTCCCATCTTCAACTGGTACGATGAAATCTGATGAGTGGTCAATGCCTTTCGCAACTGGCAACTCAATTTTCTCTTATATTTCCCCATATCGAGTGAAAACTGTAAAAAATAATATGAATTATAATAGGAATTATGTAATAGCAAAATACTAATAGTAAACTAATTGAATGTATTTTTCGGGAACGAGAGGCAAAGTGTACGCAGGCGGGTAAGTGTGCGCATTAACAATATTGGCGCGCACACTTGCACGCCTGCAACACTAGTTCATAAAAGTCCAGCTAGATGGCATAAGAAGGAACATTATCACAAGTGAGCTACAGCAAACGTATGCTACGCCTGCCAGTTTTTACGCGACAACTGCGAGAACACGATTGAATTATTTTCAAAGGCTTAAGCCCTTATATTAACATACCAAAATATTACATTATATACAGTGAAAACTAGTATATTACCTGTAAAAATCGCATAATTCGATTAGGAATCTTCGCTGTTCATTCTTCTTGCTTCTTTCCCAACTCGCTACAATACTAGCATGTCAATTGTTGCACCAGTGTTACCAATTACTGAAAAACGTCACTGCGCACACTTTCCCGCCTGCGCACACTTACCCTCCACTACCTTACATATAATCTTTAACACAGCCGCTTCAGACAGAGACAACGCGCATGTTGCTGTAAGCTGTTTGTCCTGGTTGTAGTGCCAAGTGTCTGCCATTCCTGAATAAAAATAACTCGAAAAGAACCCGAGAAATTATTCTGTGGGTTTCTGCCCTGGTACGACATCAATTAATATTACTTTGCAGGAACAGTTTAGAAGTTACAATTAAATATAGTTGCTGTGGCTGAATTATGTGAAACCAGAATGCCTCTCCAAATAAAAACAACAAACAAAATTAGTATAATGAAAGTGTCTACAATTTTGAAAACTTTTGAAAAGAAGTCCATGTCTACTTAAAATATTCTGATTTTATCACCACACCATACCTATGTATAGGATCTAATAAATAAAGCACATAAGTCATAATATATGGCTAAGCTGCAGGGTTAGATGTATGGCTGTGTCAGAAATATTTCAGATTAAAAATACTAAATGTTTCCAAGAGTGTCACGATGATATTCAACCCACATAGCACCACCTATTCATGAATTTAAAAAAAAAAACTACTTGTTTGCTTACTCTAGGGATAACTTTCCCCTACAATCCCTCGCATTTGTCAGGGATGAACTGGAGAAAGAAAATTCTAAGTCGGAACGCGTTTCTAATGTTTGAATAACAGTCATTCAAATAAGAATTAGTTTTACTTTACAAATTTTATGAGAACAAGACTAATATTTACTTATGCATGTAAGTAGTCTTGCAACTGTGAAGATCCTTGAGATGATGGACACATGTTTGAAAGACTGTAGAATAATACACGGTAACGTAGCATTAGATGTCAAGGTTGTATACTCGTTTTAGCACCGCTGGTAACTCAGCGCAGGGGTTAAGTTTGAGTGACGTAGTTTGGTATTCCTTACGATGTTCTTATCAGTGATAGATACCACCACTTTTTTTTTTTGCAGAAAGTAAGTGATTTTAGGCTTGCCTTACATTTTTATATTTTGTTGCTAAAATATTATTTAGACGAGAGTTTTTTGTTCTGAAAACCTAAAGAAAGATAACACTAATACAAGCTAACTGAAAAATATGTTTTACACTCCAATTTTTTTCTAACTTTGTTTCATCTAAATTGGTTTGATGAATCACGATTGAGGATGTCTGGTGATTTCCTTTGCCGGATACACGGAGGAAATTATATGAGACAACAACTTAGATCGGAGTTCGTCATAATTGTTAGCTCGAACGCAAACTGACTTTGCGTGCTGCAGTGTGTTAACAAGTCTGTAATCTGCGTAACCTTTTGCCACTGTTGTTTTGTCAACTGCGTTTGTTAACAACTTCCCGCTGTTGTCAAGAGTTCATAAAAAAAAACATGTGATGTTTTGCAAGCGACTGTTGGGAAATGTTTTACCACTATTACTGCCTTCGAAAGCCGCCAAATTTCAGACAAGCTACTCGTCACATACTAAAGCTGTCTAATGGTCAGGTACAGTGATTTTTCGCGAAAAGATTTTGAGACAAGCTGTGTGTTAAAACATTGTAGCATTGTCTGTGCTTCGTGATTGGTTCAGTTTCTTTCAGGCGCATGCCCATTGTCAGCTTACGAAAACAGCAATTCTGTTGCGGAAGCAAACAATCTCTAAATGGCCTGGTCAAGTCAGGCAATGGCTTCTCTTGCAAACGGCCACCAATCGCAAGGAAGAAATTACAGACGCATAAATACCCTATAGCAGTCAAGTAAGCGAACACATTGTGCCGCTACTAACGGCGCAACTCGAAATTGGCAGTTATTTGCACTGCGGCGAGAGAAAAAAAATACGGACGGTTTAATTTTTGCGCTAAACAGACACGAAAAGCTTGAGTCAAACTTCGCGCGTTTAAAGTGCGCAGTAAAGTCACGCAGACTGAACGTTGGAAAATATTGAAATGAAAACGTTGACGGGCGCGAATGTATTTACTTAACACCAGGCTACCCTTCAAACATTTTCTGCGTTTCTCCACCTTGTGTGATTGTGCCATCGGTGGCACGACGCGCTTCAGAAGACCTCTACACTGTTAGATAGGACAGTAAGGTCACGGGAGTCCCAAGGAATAACGCTCATCAAATAAACGAATAAGTTCTTAAAAGTGCCAGATAGATGTATCTTCGTAATAAATAAATACAAGATCCCGCCTTTCCAGTTCCGTGTTCTATTGTAAACGGAGTATACATTCACGAAAAGGCAGAAGAGTGTTTTGTGCTAAAGATATGACCAAGTTTAAAAGATTTTACTAACAGGGGTGAAAGCCGGAGGGATTGATGGAGGGGGGAGGGGAGTGATTAGGGGGATTTATCCCCCTAGAATAAAAAAAATTGTCTCATTCCCACCAACCAATGAAAAGAATTTGAAATCAAACAGCGGGAAAAGAGGTTCCATCCCCTCCCCCTTCTTCCTGAATAAAATTAAATTTTGTGTACGTTCCTGTTTACTAATAAATAATCGAAGAGGATGTTTGTGAGTTTATAGTCACAGACAGTAAACTCAATGGTTGCAAATTTGAGAACATATCCACAAATTTACTATAAGTCACTGAATAATCTATAACTAGAGTCCCGGAAATTTCGCGGATTCTTCTGGCCTCAGGATAGAATTCAGAGTTATAGGTGTGCTCGACCCATGTTTACTTTCCCGAGCGGTCCGAAAACGTTCTTATTTCGTTAGAGGCGCCGGCAAGCCTCGGCCTATCACGAAGCACCGCACAAGAAATCAAAAGAAAACGGAATTTAACTAATATAAATGTGAATAAAATAAAAAATTAAAGAAGTATTGTAGCGGCAATGTCTCTTAAATGTCATTAAATTATGTTTGAAAACGAAACAAAAGTTCGTAAACAAACATTCTGCGACTGTCAACATAGCACTTTATGACGTTTTGTCGCCAGGCAACGGTGATTGAAAACGTAAATAAAACAAATATGCACAGTTTCAATATTCTGTAATACTGCAATATTACACTATCTTTAACGAGTAATCTTCATAATTTCAACTTAAACAATTCAAGGAGTGAAGTCAGTGGTAAACATTCAGCTCTTCGGTGTGCTGACCCCGTATTGAACAGTGGAAGAGGAAGAAGATCTCTAACGAAAGTGGCAGCCACTGATCCTTATAGGCAGGGATTTTTCGCGAAACAATATGTTCGCTTAATAGACTACAGCATGATATTTCTGCGTCAGTAATTTCTGCTTTGTGATTGGTGGCCGTTTGCAAGAGAAGCCATTTCCTTATTTGGCCAGGCCATTTAGTACGTGTTTTCTTCAACACAGAATTGCATGTGATCTGTGTGTCGAAAGTGGGCACGCACCTGAAATAAACTGAGCCAATCACGAAACACAGGCGATGACACAGTGTTTTAACGCACAGCTTGTCTCGAAATAGTATCGCGAAAATTACTGGCCATATTGATCACTTTACTATCCCTCGAGCGGGAACAGAGCTGTGGATTACAGTCTGGCAGTTAAATAAATATACACTTAGATGACAGACTAAAAGATTCACGGACTCATTGCACTCGTGGCAGGCTGAAATTCAAACACTGATAGTAGTTTGATGCTTCTTAGAATGACCCACGCCTCATTTGGAGACAAATCTCTGTAACAATAACAAATCTGCCGCTGAAACAGAACCGGATCACGAACGACCAATAAATATAATATTTTTGTCCCGAGTGCCCACAGGACTACGGATTCCAGCCTGCAGATAATTGAATCCACGAAATTTCTTGCTGGTCCTGATGTGTAGAGACCCGCGAAATTCACGTTATTATTTCGAGAGAGGCTGGAATTCATACAATTATACAATTGAACTGAGTTCTCATTGGCCCACGTAAGGGCTGGAAAAATTCGTGGGTTAAGATATCTCCAGGATAGACTTAACGATGCTCAGCACACTTGGCGAAACGTCACCTGTTTGTTGGCTGCTAACTTGTGAGGTGTCTCAGCTGGGTAACGTGTGATTTGATACTTCTTTGAGTCCTTTGGATTAATAGTAATACAATAGCAGAAGCAGCATAAAGGTTTAATAATTTGAATGTTAGAATATATCATGAAATTAATCCGCGAATTTTTCAGCTCTCTAGCCATAAGTATTTTCAACCCGCCCTGAAGAACAAGAAACAAATCACCATATTATTACATTCAAATGACTCAATCACATGCAGTTCAGCCGAATGGTAAAATGTGGAAGAATGTACAAGAGACGCTGACTTATTTATGCACAAGTGTGTGGATTTTATCCTGGTGCCAGAATATATCACGAATTCTGCAGCTCTATATACTAATGACATGGCATGTCTGTGCCATGTAACGAGAATCAAATCTGACGGTTCTCTCAACAGTAATACCTACCAATGGTACACGTATCATTCTGGCACTGTTTTTATTTTGTCAAAACTGTGTTTGTAAACAACATTGTGCGGTTGTTAATATTCGTAAACAAACATGTGTTGTTTTGCAAGTGGCATTTGAGAAAATGTTTACCACTGTGCTACTTTTTTAAACTTGAGACACGCTGCATGACTAGAGACTAGAAAAATTCGCGGTTTCAGTAACCTTCAGGATAGACTCCAAGAGCCGGACAAATACATTCTCGGACCAAAGTCGCTTGTTCATTGGCTGTTGACTTGTGAGGCATCTCAACTGGGTAAATTGTGGTTCATTTTTTCTTTTATTGATGGTCTCCAACTGGCCAAGAATCGTTCAGATTAACAGTGAGTCAATAGCAGCATCAGCTAAAAAGGAAAAGTTAATTGGCTTTAAGCCTATCACGAAATGAATTCGCAAATTTTTCCGGCCTCTATGTATATTGCCATGTATTTTCAAAAAAAAAATATATATATGTACATGAACACTCATTAGACTGCAATAAGGTATGCCCGCCCCAGAGGTTTCTTCTTTTGTGATTGGCGGTCTTCTGCAAGAGAAGCTATTGCACTGTTTGGCCACGACATTCAGAGCTGCTTGAAAGAAACTGGATGAATGACTGAATACAGACGATGCTACAGTGTTTTAACACTCAACTAGTATCGAAATATTTTCGCGAAAAATACATACCTAGAGTCTGAAAAAATTCACGGATTCATTTCGCACTAGGCTGTTTTTTGCTGCTGGCTCACTATTTATCTGGAGGGCTCTGGGCCAATGAGAAACCCTCAACCAAAGAAAAATCCAATCTCAGACAACCCAGTAGAGACTGCTCACAAGTCAGCAACCACCGAACTGGCGTTATTTACCCGAGTGGACAGAGGACTGTGTAGTCCACCCTGAAGGTCAATGAATCCGCGATGTTTTTTTTTTTCAGTCCCTATACATGCTCCTAGTCATGTTGCCGAAAGTAGTAGTAATGGTGTACGTGTCTCCAGCCACTGCTGTAGGTGTTGTGAGCGGTGTTTGTAAGCAACTTTACGTGGTCGACAGTGTATGCAAATGGCTCTCGAGGAAGTGGTCCAGGTGTCCTGGCAGCGAGCTACGTGACACAGACTCGAGCAGGGCGGCCAACTGTCGGCCCGTACTCACCTCAGGAGCGGCGCGGCGGACTGGCCCCGCCGCCTCCAAGACGCGCGGTCACGAGCGCAGCCGGCGGCCGCAGGGGGAGGGGGTGAGCGGGGCGGGGACGCCGCCCGGCGTCGCGACGCCCGGCCAATCGGCGCGCCGCTCCTCGGCCATAGGGCGCGCCCCCGGGGCCAATGGCGTGGTGCCCCAGCTGGCGTGGGAGAGGGGGAGGAGGGATCGCGCCGCACGTAGGTGATGCGGGCGACACCCCGGTTAACCCAGACATCTCCCCCCCCCCCTTCTCTTCCCCCTGCAGGGGCTAAGCGCCGGCCCCGCCGATAGACCGCGGCGCGATTAAAGCGCGCGGCCAGTTGCGGCCTCGGACAACAGCGGCGCAAGTCCTCGGCCGAGCGCTGGAAGCAGACAGACTGGCCCGAAAGAAAAACCCTGCAACCCAGTTCACAGAACATATTAAATGTACCACTTGTTCAACAAAGTAAGGTACTATTACCCCCTCTTCACATTAAACTCGGATTAATGAAGCAGTTCTCCAAAGCACTTCCAAAAGAAGGTGACTGCTTCCAGTATTCGCTAACAAAATTTACGAAAATTTCTTATGCGAAAATGAAAGAAGGGGTCTTTGTGGGACCGCAGAATTAACCCTGTATATACAGTGAATCCTGTGGAAAAATTGTCTGGGTTTTATTTTAATGAAGTTGTGGCCACCTTTTTAAGTAACAAAAAAAAATACAGAGTACAAATGAATGGTTAAATAGGTAAATGTTGGAAGATTTCATTAAATTAGGATGTAACATGAGTGTGAAACTTCACTTCTTACATTCACATATTGATTTTTTTCCTGCGAATCTCGGGATGCCAGTGAAGAACAACGAGAACGTTTTCACCAGGACATAAAGGACATGGAAAAGAGATATCAGGGAAGGTAGGATGTAAAGATGTTGGTGGACTACTGCTTAATGCTTAAAATATATGGCACTGTTGAAGGAAGACAATCGAGGAAGAGAAGTTTCAACTCACGTTAGACAGATTTTGAAATGATATCAGTGAAGACAATTAATTAAATTGTCAGATACCGATATGTTTTCGTAACAGTCATAGAATTTTTAAGTGAGTATAATATATTATATTATTGTCTACCGTAATGCAAGTGCATTGCAATAGCAAACTGGGTTATAAAATACACGAATTGTAAATGAAAATCAAATAAATTGTTCACTGTCCAAAATTTTCATTTATTAAGGGGTTTTATTTACCCCTGGTCTGAACAAGCGTTTTGGGATGCTAAATAGCGCATAAATCTTTAGTACTTTGTTTATAATTAAAATTTTACCATATAATTTAGATAATAATGTAAATTAATTATTAAAAGTGAAACCATTAAAAAATATTACGGTACAAGAGAGAAAATTGGTGAAAACCAACTTAATTTTAAGTTTTCAGCCATTTTATCTCTTGCAACGTAACATTTATTAATGGTTTCATTTATAATAATTCATTTACGTTATTATCTAAATTATGTACCACAATCGTCATTATAAATACGGCATTAAAGAAGTTATGCGCAATTTAGCATCCGAAAACGCTTGTTCAAGCCAGGAGTGTCTTACTGCCCCTTAAAAAAAACTCAAAATTGAATTGTATACCAACCTTACGTGTTACAGGAAAAATAAAATCATATTTGACATCTGCATAAAAAATACTTCTAAAATCATCTTCCAGTCTCAAAACATCGTTCCAAAAAAATTTAAATGGCTCATAGTGTATCAGACTGACTCCTATTTCTACAGCCACCACTAAGACGTACATTACTGCCGTCAATGTGACGGCGTGTCAGTCATATTAGGTACCATATGGAACCTTCGTTTCGTCTGCTAGAGTGTACTAGTGTCGATCACTAACCTGCTTCAATTGTTATCTGTTAGGGCACACTAGTGTCAAACCCACCAAAACTTCATCTATCATAGCGTCCACCATATCGTCGGCTATCTTAGCCGCCATATTGAAACTATTAATATATTAACTTAAAATGTGTAAATCCACAATTGTAAAAAATTTAGTTCTGTCTAATTTATTTATTTTTTTGTTGTTGTGTTTGGTCCTACCCTTGTCAGTGCAAAATATAATTTAAAATTCTTAATGAAAAGGAACTTATACCATGACAGTCTTGATCCCAGATTTAACTCATGGTAAGATCACAAGTATCAGACACAATAAATAAAACAAAAAAACATTTGACAAATTATATATATTGATCAAATTCTACTCTACTAAAAGTACATCAACTCATTGATTGCTATGCATAAGTAGGAAGCCAATTATTATGTGGACTATTCCTTCAGTGACCAGAAGAGGTTTTTTTCTCAGCTTCAATCGAGCCACATGGCTATATGTTCATTCCTATACATTTTGCCTGAATTTGCATCTTGAATAGTCTTTTATTTTCTTCATGAATCAGCTCAGGTATTCCTTAATTGAATTCCAGCTGCAAACTTTACTTCAAAGAACGATACTTTTTCTAACATTTTTAAAGCTGATTTGTCATCAGCCAGAAAAAAATGAAAGTATTTTTTTTCAGGCAATATCAAATAGGTTTTCAGATACCCACATATTATGTACAAATCCTACTATAAGGAATATATTTTCATTATGTCTTAATGCACCGAGAACAATGTTTCACGTTGAGACTAAATAGAGGCTGATTGCTACGGATACATGATACAGCTCGAATCAGTGTGTGTACGAATTTCAACCCTAGTTTAAGGAGCAAAATACAGTAATATCTGGTCCACAGAAGACATTCGAACCTCGCCTTTATAGTTCTCCATACATCTATGAAAATTATCAAAATGTGTTAGCCACATATGACATCACAGCCAAATTCCAAGCATGATGGGTTCTTAGCATGTTCTCTCTTAGAATGTCTTCGCGCGACGTGAGAAAATGCAAATATCTTGCCACAATTGTTACAATGATGTCTAATGATTGATTTCGTCAATGCTCCCTCTATTCTTCACACACATTAATTAATGCGCAACCATATGTTTACTGCGATGACTGAGCCTATATTTGTCGCTTGGTAGAAAAAAAACTCTTTTTTGCAGGTTATAACATGTCTTTTCAAACTATCGTTTCTAGCAAATTGCTTGCGACAGTTCTTGAAGCTTAACTTTACAAGATATGAATTCTTCCGGCATTCTATCATCACGTATCGCTTGACATTCAACAAAATCTTTCAGCAGTGACAGCGAAGCTTTGAAGATATCTCGGGGAGCCTCCGGTGGCAATCTTCAATGTAGATGGATCACCTAGGTTGAATTTGTTAATGGTGCTATAGGATTCGAGATCTCCTCTACTGGAAAAACTTAATTCATTGTAATCTCCTGTAATGTAGGGTCTGCAGACTTGTTGGCGTTGCTACCATCAAGATCTACGCTGTTGTCGACGTCGTTGCCATGGTAACTCCATTCTCAGCGGTACACCTTTCATTGAGGCTGACATTAAAAATGCTAATTCATCGACCTATTTATATGATGTGTAGCGAAGAGAGTTTATCCGCATTCCGCCAAAGAAACAGGCGAACCTCGGGGGTTGCAACTTCTGGACCATACTTACATGCTCACAGTCACTGCTCTAGCAATCTCCTGTATATGGGAGTCAAAGCAACAGCATTATTCGTTAGTTAGAGTTGATTCCTCGCAGCTACACTTACAAGCATTTGCTCACAAACGCAGGCTACATACCTATTTGGTTCTGCATACGGCTACACACTGCTACACACGTGGAAAACGTGGCTACACGTAGCAACACATTAGCTACATTTTAATTCAACATGGCAGTGTATATGTTATTTATTGAAACCCCCGTGTGGGATGCATAGATGCTTAGAAATAAAGGTTAGGTTTTGGTGTAGAATTTTTTTTTTTTTAACTGAGTGACTTAATTTAACTGCGTTTTGTTCCAGTTTGGTGTTCATAAAAAAAGGTACATACTGCAGCAAGACAATATGACGTAACTCACGTAGAATAAGTGGCTACTCTCAGCCATCCATGCTTTAATTTGTTCTTCCTGAACGTTCATTTCTCTGTAATATTCATATCTCTTTTGGTATCATATTTGTTTACTTTTGCGTTTTCACATTTTAATATAAGAATGTACATTAAAACTATTTCCTAGAGTGAGTGATAGCCGCAACTCGCATCGCGACTCTCTCCGTCGGCTGCTCACCCGCGCCGCTCCTGCTCCAGTCGTCGTGACGTCACACGCGCGCTCGCCGCCGTCCGGCCGCTACGACACGAGCACAGCCAAGCCCGGACAGCCCGCCAAGTCATTGAAACTGCTTAGCTATGTGCATACGTGCATTAAAATGCGCAGGTGTTCACATCCCCTCAAGATGGAAAGTTTTAAGACACATCAGGGTAAAAAAAAAGGCCAAATTCAACCACGTGTGTCAAAAATAGACGGCCTGATAATTGTGAAGATTAATTTTATCGTCGTGAGAAAACAGGCGAAAAATTACAAATGTTAAAAAAATTTTGTTAGTCTTTTACAGGATAATTATAAACATAGTAACTAACATTCTGACTGCAAAGTATTTTAGATCATGGTACACTGGCATCGTTAATATGTATGGATATTTCATTCAAATTACAGTTTATATTTTACATAACCAAGTAAATTTGTTATTCCCAAATATTTTAACTTGATTTTCCCAAGAATAAATTACTACGGACCGTTTGACAGTCCTTAGAAATACTTCGGTGAAAACTACATCGTTTAACTTATCGCTAAGAAAAGTGAACATAGAAAAAATAAACTCAACATAACAGTCAAGAAGTCCTATGTGCAAGTTCACAATATTGTAGTACCCAAACTACAATACCAGCAGCGGAATAATCCAAATTCAGAACATTCTAAACAGCAGCTTATAACATTTCCATGGTACCTATGGAACCAGCAACCCATCAGATATAAGCCGCTATATTAACAGTCTGTAAATGTGGTACAAAAAATTTAGTTTTAAGAGTTTAACTTTTTTATCTGTGTATTCTTCTCTACCAAACATTCTGCAGTTTAACACGCCCTTAGAGTAACTTTCGGAATTAGAGATGAGAAACAAAATTTAATAGATTTATGTAAATATCTATAAATAAATTAAGCATTGAGTTTAAAAACCATACAAATCAACAATTTCTTGGTTCAACAAAACTATTTTATTTCGAATACTACCATCTTATGGCATTCATTTTAATGTGAATCTGGTTACTTTTAATTGCTAACCATGTGGCACCCCATCTACAAACATTTATGTTATTAATTAGTAATTAACTCATGGCTACCCATGAGTAATTAAGTAGGATGATGAAAAGGAGCTGTTGTTTGCTACGCCTGGAACAATTTATGAAGACTTTCTCAAACAAAAGCATCGCATATTTAAATGTTTCTAAAAGAAACTGATCTCATATATATATATATATATATATATATATAAACCCAAATAAGTTTCTGGTATTACATTGTAAATATAGCTACTATTAGCGTACATGTATGTATTCCGTGCCTCCAGAACAAATAATAATTTCATCAAAGTTAAAAAAAAATAAAAATTGCTGTCTCACATGAACTGTCGCACTCTTGACACACATTACGTCATAGTCCTTTTCCGGAAAGTGAACACTCTCCTAGTGTATATACGATGATGAGAGCTGTCGTGTATGAGAGAGAGCCTAGCCAGCCAGGCGTACAGATCATAGCCAACTATAGAGGCTGGTTTGTCTTTTATTTAGGCAATAGTTATTGATACACAATATATTTTATTGTGCATGATTGGTTTCGGAGATATAATTCACTACCTTAGAAACCTAATTACAATTTATTTTACCATATTTAAGTTGAATGGGAGACTTTTTTCTCTCATAAAATCAAAATACACCATTTGGACCGCTTATGGAATCTTGTAAAATGACAAAAAAAAATTTTGTAGAATTTGTATGATTACTATTTACACCTTAATAATTAAAATTTACTTATTTAGCTTTAGAGAAAGTATATTTGATTAAATTTAAAAATAAATTTGCACACGCACCTGATGAATTTAACTACGAAAAATTGCGGAAAAAAAAAGTTTTTTTTTTAATTTTAAAATTTTTATACAATATAATAATTTCCACTTTATTAACTTCGGATACATATTTTATAATAAGAAAAAACATCATTTTGCACTCTTAGAGGAGGAATTTCACAAAAAGGCAAAAAAAAAAAAATATTTTATTATTCTTAGAAAATTATTCACACAATACTTTATTACTTTCCGAAAAATATTTTTTTTTTAAATAAATCGAAACTAATCCCTTTTTCACTTCCTTAAAGAACGAATTTCAATTAATGGAATCAAAAATACAATATGTACCTACGTAACTATACATACATGTTTGATGTTCTTTCTTATTAACTTAATGCTAGTTAAAATATATTAGGAAGTATGCATTTTCCATTTTTTAAACAATTCTTACATTTTCTACATTCCTAAAGGGTTGTGATTAGCAAAATGGTAAAATCATTGCGTTTGGTAAATTTTATGTTTATTATTGATACCCAAAATATTTTGTTATTCTTGATTAGCTTCGGAAATATACTTAATTAGTTATTTTAAAACCATTTAACCACTTTTTCACACCTTTAGGCACAGCATTCTATAACTATATATATTTTTAAGTTAACCAAATATATTACTGATAAAATAAGTTTCATGAAAATTCGTTAAGAAGTTTTCGATTTGACGTCAGAATAAACAGTCAAACAGACAGACAAAAATTTAAAATATATATTTTTAAGTTCTAAATAATATTAATATACATTTATAATTTTTTTTTTCATTTCCTACAATGCACAGACTTTTTACCTCGAATAGTTTTGTTATTAGAATAGATTACACCATTCGCTTGTTTTTTTTTTACTATTTGGAATTAAGATAACCATATATACAATACCGTAACTAAACCTATTTTAAAACAATACACAATGAATCCTTGGAGAGCGTATTTATCACTTTTAGTTCACTTTTTAAATAATTATGAGATTATATTTTTTACGCCGTAAAAATCTGTGGAGTTACTTATATACAACTGATTTAAAAGATGCTCAAAAACATTTTTAAAATAGATTTCGTTTTAAGTGAAATATAATTCGAAAAGCTTAAAGTACCCAGTGTTATACAATTTGGCTAGACCTTTTTTATATGTGTGCAGACCATTAAAAACTCGGCATGATTTTAAATCATCAAATATAATTTTATTTTTCAAAGATTTCAAAACTTTTCCTTTCCTTTCCAGTGGTCTATGGTAGCTGTTTGTATCTGTGAATAAATCACCAGCACAAGTTCGCCCATGTATATTACCACGACTGGGTGTCTCCACCGTGTAGTACAGCAGTAGTTCACGGTTATGGACGTGTTATAAGGTGCGTTGACGAGTTTTCTGTAAATAAATTTAATATATATATATTAATGTGTAAACATCTAAGCTTTTGGTATACGGTATTTTCTAGGAGTAATTTTGTGAAAAGAAACGGAAGGCAATGAACGGAAATGAGTAGAAAGATGTCGGATCCTCGTGTAGCAACATAAAACCATATATAGTTACTTGCGTAAGCATTAGGGGATGTGTCAAACGTATTGTTGTGCCAAATGAAACTTTATGATAGTAAAACTACCCTGGAATATATTTGGTAAACTAAAATATTTATAATAAAAAGTAATCCCAAGTTTTAAAATACCTAATAAAACTGGAAATTCACTTTGGATAACACATAAGCAGTACCCGAATGCATAGGGATGCGTCCATAGCACACACCTCCATGCAACCCTTAACAAATACAGACACAATGTAAAGGACGCATTTCAAATGAATGGATGGTATCATAATACTTTTACTGATAGCATCTCCTGTTGACAGTTGGTCGTACTAATGTGCACGTAGCAATTTCGAGTCGTGATATCTACAAATATTCAGCCAAACGAAAATAACGACCAATTAAAAAAAATATATATTAATGTAGTGTGACTGTTTAGAAGTGTGACTCTTACAGTGGAAACTGAAACCACTATGTTATGTTCGGTATGTGACGATATTTGTTGGGTGGGCCGATAACTACTGGCAAAACAAAAAATAAACATCGAGCTAGAGGTTTTAATCTAAAGTTTTAGGTTTTTAATGTAAGTAAGTCGTTTATTGACACAGAAAATATACATAAAATGGCGCCTAGTATGTGAGGCTACCCTTGATACAATGTGAATCATGACATGCTCCAGCCATATGGGCTCTTTCATGTGACCCGTTAGAAAACGAGACTCTGCAGAAAAAAGAATAAAACAACTTATTCTGAAAATAATCAATAACATTTTTTAAAAAAAACCTGATTATCTAGATTATCATTCTTATTCTATCTATGGTATGAGGAGGAAAGTTCTTGTTCACTTTATAGGTATCTGTATGTACATCACATCTGTGACAACTGAGTACATAACAACAATAAACGATTGTTTACATCTCGAAAACAAAAATAATACATTAACATGTGAAAAAAATTCAATTATGTCCTTTAGAAAAACCTTTTTCATGAAGGTTAATTTCAATTAATTAAATAGTGCAGGCATTACATAAACCACACACTGTTCTGAAACATTGAGAAATTATAAAGTCCTATGGAGGATAAAGTTTCTTGTTGTCTAACATTGTCCGATGTTTTCGGGGTTCAAGACACTTATCTTGAGACAGGTCACAAATTAGATTATTATGTCTCGAAGCTTTCCAAAAAATATTTCCTGGCATGCTTGAAAATGGAGTCTTGCAGAGCAGGTAGCTGGGTGTCTTCTAGTAAGGTTCTCGTTGGAGTATGTAATGACTTCCCCCCGAAAAGTCTGAGCGCCCGAAGATAGCTAGTCCGTGTAACTTTCCACACAGAGAGGGAGACATAGGCCCGCGTGGCTACCGTATACAACTGTATGGGCAGAACATAAACATGAAAAAAGGTGTAAACGCTCACTTAGCGGAAGTGCACTCCTGGGTTGTAACACTGGCGCCAGTGAAAAAAGAGCATTGTTGGCATCCATGGCACTGATGGTGCGGTGGCTTGTCCAATTGGTTGTTTGGTCCAGGACCGCGCCTAATACTGGATCTATGTTTGTCAAGGAAGTGAGATGTCCATGAACAAGATTTTATTGGGTGGAAGATGTATCCTTTTTTGTACAGAATATTGCTTTGGATTTAGCTGGATTAGGTTTCAGTTTCCATCGGTTACAATGCAGTTGAATTTGGCGTAGGCCAGTTTTGACCGTGGCAATTAACATGTTGGCGTTTCCCCTGTACATGACAACAGAGTGCCATTAGCATACAAATAATGGATTGGGAACATAGAGTTCCGCTATATATATATATATATATATATATATATATATATATATATATATATATAGCGTTTATAATGTTAATTTAACTACTTTATGAGTAAGTTAATTGCTTAGTAAAAGAGATTTAAACAGTATGAAAAACACTTAATGCTGTTTTGTAGTAGAAAAAAAAGCATGTTCCGTATAAATGAGTTGGAGATGCAAAATTTCTGGCATGCCACACCACAAAATATGTGGCTATCGAAATTAAGTGAATTAATTTTCACTGGTTTGTTTGCCTGCATTACTTCTGACAATCAATGTAACTATGTTAGTAATAATATATTATGAATGCTACTATATAGCAGGCGGGCCCGGAACTACTTCAAGAAACTAGGTTCAGTCTCGGTAATAAGAGTTTTGCCCCCATTCATGCAGGTGCCGGAACTTGGACGGCGAGCCTAGTTCCAGGTCTTAATATATCTAGGTGGCAGGGTGACGGTATTTATATCATACATTCGAGGCTTGGAAAAACATTATAAATTACCGTCAGAAAATAAATAAAATAAATCATTTAAGAAATACTATGCAAACCTTCGCTACTCAATATCCCTCGCTACTCAATATCCCTCGCTATTAAATATCATGAGTTTATGAAGAAAGTTAACTTTGGTTAAGTATGTTTTCCGCGCGCTCATAAAATGCTTGCATACTTTTGTTATTTATAAATAGAAACTTTCGTAAAAATTAATCTTCCGTGTGGTACAATTTAATAAATTAGTAAAATTGTTACAATTCATAAACCTGAAATTCCTGCGATATTAAATAATGTATCTGGTGATAAAGCAAACAGTAAATATGTAGGTGCCATTATGTGCACAAAAATTATTTTTAGCCAATGATAGTTACAAGACAATATATTTTGTTTGTTAATATTTTTATTTTATAGAATACATTTTAAATGTGTATAAACTGCACCTTTGTAAATCAAGTACACATTTCACTTGGCGTACAGAATTTATGACGTCACAGAACAACGGCCAATCACGCGTGTCCTTTCGACCTGCTGACGACCGTCTAACGGCCTCAAAGATAAAAATGGTCATCGCGTACGTAGTGTCACGGCAAACCTTAGTAACGTTACGTCCAATCAGCTTTTAGTATTGGGAACAGCACATAGCATAATGTCCGACGAACTTAGGCTCGTTCTACAATAAAACAGAAACGGAGACGGATCACGTAAACGGAGATGGATCTCCCGGAACATTTCACTACCGCTTATGCTGCGTCCACAGTGCACGGAAACGTAAAAATGGCAACCAAATAGATTGTATTTCAAGTTTACGAAATCTTAATTTAATTATAGGCTATAATATATTATGCTTCGAAATCATAGCACGGGCAGAATGTACGTATACGTATAATAAAAGGAAACGACAAAGTAATAATAGAAAACTAAATGTTATTTAACTTGAAACAATTTTTAACGTATTTAGAACATAAACAAGACTACCACCACAGCCAAGTACTCGGCTTCTATCGGTCGCACGGAGCAACGTAAACGGAAGATCTGAGCATTTCCGAGCTAATCTAAATGGGTGCGTTCCCGACTACGTGCCGTTGTAGAATCTCTGGTACGGGTGATCCGTCTCTGTTAGCGTAATCCGTCTCCGCTTCCGTGACTTTGTAGAACTGAATAAACATTTTATATCTAGTTGTCTGTTTCGGTCTGACGCGCGTCTAAAAATGACATGTTCACAATAATCGAATATTTTGCGCTAAGTTTTGCTGTTGTAGTCTCGTACGTCGTGCTATTGTGAATGCGAAATTTATAAAATTGCCAACAGTTACTTGTAACTCATGTCCCATTGATGGCGTATTTTGAAATCCACTATGAAGTTATATATATATATATATATATATATATATATATATACATACACACATACATACATACATACATATACATATATAAACTAAAACTGTTACCGTGTTAAGTCGATCTGCTCTATGCACATATACTGGCTACGAGATCACGCTACCGCATTTGCTTGACCGCCGTGAGAGACTAGAATATTATAATTAAATGTCCGCTGAGATTTCGCTTAGCATTCAGAGTGCTCATAACTTGGTTGGTCTCTTGTTTATATCGCGTGCTCTCTCTTCCTGCCCCCCTCTGTTTTACTTGTTCGCTTTCTTACAGAGTGACCTACTTCAACCTTAACTTTCACAGAAAGCAATTCAAGTATAATTCCTCTGGTAGCTCAGTTGGTAGAGCGGTGGACTGTAGATTGAGTACATGTAGATATCCATAGGTCGCTGGTTCAAATCCGGCCCGGAGGAGTATTTTGTTTTTTGTGTTATTTTATAATAATTAATTTATCTTAAACAGATACGTTTCTTTTGGAAAATAATTTAATTCAGCTGCACGTGAAACTAAAACCTTACTGAAAAAAATTAATTTCAAAAGTAAATAGCTTGGTAAATACAATGAGTAGGAATAATACTGAATTTTCTTAATGAATAGATATGTTAGGCTCACATGGCATGTTGAAGGTTTGATTATTTTTTAATGTGTTGCTGTAGTCTACATATAAATGCATTACTTTACTATATTTACGTATGTTCAAGACAGTTATCAAACTACGTTTTAAGAGCTACAACATTTCATATTATAATTTTCGTTCCAGGCTAGATTAAACTATATTATACGCAACCAAGTCACCATATACTTGTTTATATGCTTCCAGTATATTTTGTTACTGCATAAAACGTGTAAAACTTTGCTTTCATGACTTTCACGTGTGTATACGCCAGTTGAATTTCCCTCATTTCTAAGATGAATGATATGCCTATTTGTATTTTATATTTGTGTTAAAGTTTAGTATGGTATTTTTAAGACAGCATTTAAACTTATTTAGCTATACAAGGCGATCAGTGACGAAGTGGAATGATTGGTTACCAGACTTCACAGTATGTTTTCAAACACACCACCTTCGGCGGCCGTGCGTTCCGCCGCACTCATGTGAACTGTGCTCGTGTGCTCTACGGCGACCACCGCTGGGCAATGCTACGCGCGCGCTTCACATTGGTGCGTTTTGGCGCATCGTCATACTTGCATACGCATTGCGATCACACCCCATCTTGGTATAATATTTTTATGACATCGACGTCAGTCATCAGATCCTTCGTGATTCGCCAAAAAAAATCGCATTGTGGGTCAGCACCCGGGCATGCCCAGTTAAAACTTCAGTTCAACGAGTTAAATGAACAGGTGTTGCCGCTCAGCAGATTCAATTCTAAATAGTTGAGGAAATTGACACGAAGCAGGCGTGAAATAGTTAACAAGGCGATTGAGGATAAGGAGTAAGTCAAGACTTTTTGCTAAAGTATTGACGTTAAGATCGCTGAAACGTTCTCGGACCACAAGATACATTAAGCTGCCACGGCTGTTACAAAATATTTTAAGATGATTAAAAAATGTTGCTGTAGTAATTATCTAGTAATAACGTAACACATTAATGGCATACACATAAACACATTTTCCTAAATACAATATCAATATTTTATTTTGTTTATATAAATTACTAGTAAAATATTTTTTGGGGGAAATTCTGATAATATAAAATTAATTTGCATTGCAGTTTTATTATGCGAATCTGAAAGCGCAGAATACAAATATTTACTTTTTTTTGTAATGTTGGTGGTGAGCTTAGGGGTGCTGCCATGTTGAACCTTTCCCTCCGGGTATCGCGTTATTTAATTAGCTGTGTTTTCAGGTATTCATAATTGACTTCTAGTCCTCCAGGGCATGTTAAATTACCCGTGAACCCCTGACAAGGGTCATTAAAGTGAAGATACAGACCTTTGAAATCTAAAGTGATGCATGTCTGTACATGCGCCTATTAGAACTAACGTATTGGGGCAAGCAGTTAATTTTTAGAACGCCTTCATGGGTACAGTTAGGATTTTTTAATTTTTTTTGGAGGGTATTGGAAAAGGGAAATTAAAAATGAAGATGCTCAAAAACGCATTTTTAGGCTATCTGAGGATCTCTAATATTTTCTTTTAAAACCCATTACAGGGTGTCGCATGGGAGGGGGAGGGGCGAGATAGGGCGATGCAACTACCCCTCCCCCACATAAAAATCTAATACCAACAAAAGGTAATAAATTGGAAGCAAACAGAAGGTAAAGTAGTTCTGTCCCAATTACTCCCTCCCATTTTTTTTTTTTTTCGAAATTAAATTATGTATACCCATCTGGATTCTTACTCTACCACTTGTTATGATTATGTTTTGATACTTGTTTAGAGAAGGCTAAACACTTATTTTGCATACTCGGTGGCATTAAATGGAACTATATTTAGGTCATGTTGACGTAGTAAATGAGTTGCATTACTACTGTAGGGAAGGCAATGACGACGAGCTGGAAAGTGCGATGCGCAGGGCGCCTCCCTGGCGTCTAGACGCTCGGTAGACTTCTTCCTCACCGGCGCGGCGTCGCGACCCCACCAGACCAAGTGCCGCAGGAGGGAGGCGGGGGGGGATGTCAGAAGTGTGGAGGATTTGGAGAGGGAGAGGAGGTTCGCTCTTAACCCTCCCCTCCCTTCCCTCGATAAACAAATTCGGGTGACACGACATCGCCATCACGGCCCATTATCACCGACACGACCGCGCGCGCCCTTCTTGCGATCGGCAGATGCTGCGGCTCCCAGCGTCCCGCGCGCCGGGCCGCGTGCCGAGCGGCGCAACGCCGGCCTCGAGCGACCCGGAGGCCCCAGAGGCCGCGTGAACAGCTTCCTTGCCCGCGGCCGCGCGTGATCACAGACCGGGAAGAAACTTCGCGGTTTCATTTCGTGATGGGCTTAAATCCAAGTAACTATACCTTTGAGCAGATGCTGCTATTGGCTCACTGATAATCTGGACGACTCGTGGCTAGAGACCCGGGAAATTCGCGGGTTCAATGACCTCCAGGATAGACTCCAATATCCTCTACACACTCGGGAAAATGCCAACTGTTCATTGGCTACTGACTTGTGAGTCGTCTCGACTGGGTGGCCTGTGATTCGACACTTCTATGAGCGAGGGTCTCTAATTTGCCCTCAGTCCTCCAGATTAACAGTGAACCAATTACAGAAGCAGCGCTAAGGTATAATTATTTGAATTTTAGCATAACACGAAATGAACCCGCGAATTTTCCGGGTCTCTACTCATGGCCCAGCTGGAGACCATCAATAAAAGAATAAATGAACCACAATTTACCCAGTTGAGATTCCTCACAAGTCAGCAGCCAATGAACTGGTGACGTTGGCCCGATAATGCGGAGGAACGTGGAGTCTATTTTGGAGGTCATTGAACCCACGAATTTTTTTTTCCAGTTTCTGCACGTGATTTGAACAGATGATAATTTAAGAGTTTTGGCATTGGTGTCTAGTCCTTCAAAGCGTTTCAAATAGCACGTGATCCAATGAAAAGGGTCAGTGAGTGTTAAAACATTTGCATTCTAGACTGGCGTAGATGATTTCTCTCTTTTTTTTTGTTCTCTAACCAATACTTAAAAAAGCTTATGTGCTGAGACAATATTTATTATTATTTTGTTAATAAAATACTTTTTTTTTAACCATCTGTGAAGGTGTGCACATAGTTTGGCACCAACTACACACACCTTGATGCTGACTGGGTTTAATCCACAGGGGGTGAGCTGTGTGGATGCGGACAGTAGCGAGGCAAGCTCGCTCCCGTTTGGCACGCCACCTCGAAGAGCTCCGAGCCGCGAGGCTGAGCCGACAAGAAGGCAGCGCGCACAGCAATAATTACTCATTAATTAGGCCACGCTATTTGTAATGAGGCGGCGGAATGACAGCAATTAACAACGCCAATTCATCAACTGGACAAATGCAAAACTGTAACAACCAGCACGGTCCGGAAAATACAATACCTTATATTATATTAAGCAAAAAAAATATTTATTTTTGGGAAATAACGGATTTGGAAAATAAGTTTTTATTGTAGTATTCTTCCTTGTTATCATATTCAAAAATTTTGAGTCTCATGGTATTAAATCGCGGCGTGAACGTGGATAAAGGTATGTTAAGTAAAACAATTTTTTTTAAATTTGAGAAAGTCTTTCAGTACTTGCCAGTGATGTGTAAACATATAACCTCGGGAAAAGAACAAACTCATGTATTTTCATGTTGTTTATGTTGCAAATAAATTTATAATACGAAAATTGGACACGAACTTCAAAGTAGAATAGTGCCGAGCGTGATAAATGTATCTACTAATCAAAAAAAAAATATTCGCTTTTCAAGTAGGTACCTACATACCAAAATTTCTAGACGTGAATCACACAATTTTTGCACCTTACGCTAGAATTCGCTGCCTGAATCGTAAACGTTGCGTGCCACCTCCACGCACAGATAGCAGCACGAAACAAACGGACATTTTAAATTATTAGAAACGGCTCCGATAAAAGATAAAAAGGCTTGAGATATTCCTAAACCCCGGCTTTGGAACTGATTTTCGACAAGGAATTTTATTAAAATACTGCCCATTTGTTAAAATATACCAAACATATAATACTATTAAGTTAACGCACACGTTAGAAGTTATACTTCCATGGTATTACTGAAATATTAACCTGAAACATTTTGAAACAGATGTTATAACACTAAGTATATGTAAGTAAATTTTGTTCTTGCTTAAATGTCTTAAATCAGTCTGTAAATATTTCCTACAAAAAAACCTTAACTTTATTGAGCTGATTCAACATAATTATTGTATTATATAATTATGTTAAAACACGATTTAAAAAATGAAAGAGATTTTCATTAACGAAATTTTAATCACATCCCTTCAGGTTCGCTTTACCGATGTGCTACTAAGTCCATTGTAAATTTAGAAGGAAAATATACAGTACGAGCTGCAGTACCCGGCGTTGCCCGGGCTGAACACAGGGTGAGGGGGACCTTTTTCGAAATCAGATGTAGTTAGTAGGCTAATTGTCTTATTAATTTGAATGTCAAGTGTGCAAAATAATTTATATCACTTTCAGATCCCGACAGACGTTGTTCTGCCAGTGTAAAGTTATTTACCAGTATATATCTAAAAATTGGTGGTCTGTATGTAATCTAGACTATATAAAGCACTATAGAAAAAAGCTGAAAAATAAGAGATTACTAATATTCAAAATATTCCACTATCTAGCTAATGCTCGGCATGCATTGCAATGCCTCATTCAGTTTTGTTTTGTAATATGTTTGAAGTAGTTACACATATACAAATCATCTATCCATCTCTCTAAATATATATATTTATCTCTATCTACATCTATATATATCTATGTATCTCTCTATCTCTATTTATCTCTCGAAAGATAAAAGATATTCGAAATTTCTGAAATCTTCAAAATTTTGAGGCTTTGTCCCTAGAGGAGAGGGTATGTTGACGACCCTGAATGGCTCGGAAACACTCAAAATCTAAAGAGAAAAGATTTTTGAAATTTTTGAAACTTCAAAATTTTGGGGCTTTGACTCCTTGTGGGGGGAGGTTAGTTTGATGACCCCTAATGGCTAGGAAACACTCCAAATAAAAAAAGTATACATTTAAGAAAATTTAAATTTTTCGACATTTTGGGTATTTGAATTTCCCCACCCCCCCAACCCCCTTCCACCAATTTCGATGGAGAAGACGTCCTTGGGTAAATTTTCCACCATGCCCCGGACACTTTAGTTCATAATGACTTAATTTTAATACAATTTCCTCCAATTTTTCGAAATTTTGGGGCTTTCACTTTTGAGAGGTTCAGGACCTCGAATGGTTCGGAACACTCCATCTCGAGAGAATAGATATTTGACATTCCTGAATTTTTTGAAATTTTGGGGCTTTGTTCCCAGAGGGGGAGGGGTGATTTGAGGACCCTGAATGGCTGGGAAACACTAAAAATCGAAAGAGAAAGATTTTTGAAACTATCTAAATTTTGGGGCTTTGACCCCTGAGGGGGGGAGGGTAGTTTGAGGACCCCGAATGGCTCGGAAACACTCCAAATAGTAAAAACGTATACTTAAATTTAAGAAATTTTTGAAATTTTTCGAAATTTTGGGGTTTTGCATTTCCCCCCCCCCCCCCCTCCCACAAATTTGATGGGGAAGTCGACTTTGGGTAAAAAGTTCCACCATGCCCCGGACACTTTAGTTCGTAATGACTTAATTTTAATACAATTTCCTCTAATTTTTCGAAATTTTGGGGCTTTCATTTTGTGGTAAGGGGGGGGGGGGGGGGGGGGTGGCGGTTCAGGACCTCAAATGTTTCAGAACACTCCATCTCGAAAGAATAGATATTTGAAATTCCTGGAATTTTCAAAATTTTGGGGCTTGGTCCCCAGAGGGGGGCGGGGGGTTCGAGGACCCTGAATGGCTCTAAAACACTTAAAATCGAAAAAAAAAAAAAATATTTTTAAAAAATTTTTAAACTTTCGAAATTTTGGGGCTTTGATCTATGGCGGGGGTTGGGGGGGGGGGGGTGATTTTGAGGACCCCGAATGGCTCGGAAACACTACAAATCGAAAGAGATATAAAGGAATATAAGAATGTATGCATTTACTGTACTCCTATCTACCATAATAACAATATTGACAAATAGAAAAACTTATTACCTACCTATGAATAATTTTCTAAATAAATTAATAAATAACTCAATGTTTAAGAATTTACGTACATACATAATATTAAACTTCAAACTATACACACCAAAAAAACTAAGGATGTTTGTGAAACTATTTTTTATTTAAGTCATAATGTTTAAAACTTTTGTAGGATTTGTTTATATGTATAACTGTGGTGGCCATATTCCGCTTATCCAAAGGAGTATAGAAATTAATAGAGATTTCACTCCCTGTACACACCAAAAATCTTTGAATTAAAAAAAAAAGAGCTCAAAATGAAACAAAAAGTAATAATAACGACCAATTTGACAAAAAAACTTGTACTACTCGAATGACAATGTTAACATCCACCTGAAATTTAATAGAAGTAGGTAGGTAAGAATATCTATATATAAGAAATTAAATTAAATTAAAACATAAATAAAATTATCTCACACTCAACCAAACATAATGTTTAATTTGAAATAAAGGAAGGCAATTACACGTAACTACTCTAATTAAAAAAAAAATCGATCTACCTGAATAGTACAATTCAAATTTTTCAACAATATATTACATAATTGACCAATATTTCTGGTCTTCGGTCTCGGCAGCCCTAAGAGACGCTTGAAGCTCAGCAGATAAATTATAAACACTAAACCAAACTCCTTGCAAATAAGTAGGTACTGTAAAAAAATTACAATATTGACAAATAGAAAAAATTAGTAGGCCTACCAACCTATGAATAAATTTCGAAGAAATTTATAAGTTTAAGAATTTATTTACCTACATAATATTAAACTTGACTCTATCCACACAATAAAAACCTAAGAATGTTAGTGAAACAAATTTTTTTTATTTGTCATAATACCTAAAAGAAACGTATGTTTCCAAAATGAAACAGAAAGTATAAATAATGACCAATGTGACAAAAAAAAATTTACTACTCGAATGACTTGTAAACATACACGTGAAATTTCAAAGAATTATGGGTGCCCTAGGTAGGGAGAATATATAGAAGAAATTAAATAAAAAAACATATATAAATAAATTTACCTTGCGATCAACCAAACAAAATGTAACAATAGAAAATTACGTATTTTTAGAGGTATTTACAAAATTCCACTGGAACCGTACATAAAAATGAGCCTATGTCACTCTCCAGCCCATAAATTATCTCTATGCAACATTTCATGGCGTAGCAAACAAACACTCGCTTTTATAATATTAGTTAGGATGTGCAAACTGTAAAACGATTAATATAAAAACTAACAGTGACATCTACTGGTGTATTGAGGTACTACGATGCAGAGCTTTAATTATTCTTACTCTCTACTCAATTCCTTACAATAGCAAAACGTAACGTAATGGCTTGAAAGCTATCGCTCGGCAGACATAGAGGAATGACACTAAAAGTTTGTATATCTATGACACACATTACATAAAATTAAGATATACATTTTTTTAACCCGTTTGATGATTAATTTTTAGACAAAAGATAGCCTATGTCCATCCCCAGGATATAATCTATCTCCTTGCCAAATTTCATTACGATCCGTTCATCCGGGAAAAGGTAACAAACAAAAAGACATACAGACAGACAGAGTTACTTTCGCATTTATAATATTAGTATTGATTATCATTATAATGCCAGATTTCTTCGTATTTCAAAACTTGTGATTAGTTTTTACTGTAATTATATTTGTTTTCCAAATATATTCCGGGATAATTTTATTAATATAAAGTTTGATTAAACACACAAATACGTTTGGTATGTCCCCTAATGTTTACAAAAGTGATTATATACGGGTTTATGTTGCTACACGTGGGTCCGTCATCTTGGTTACGCATTTCCGTTCATCTACTTCCGTTCCATTTTCACGAAATTACTCCTACCCAATCCCATATATCGAACGGAAAGATGTTTACACATCAAACAATTGTCTTATCTTAATTTGATATTAGCTCTTTGTGTATGCATGAATGTATTGGTCTGTGTGCGTGCCTGTCCTTCCGTCATATTGCTCTCACTTAATCTATTTCGAAGTAATTTAATCTTTATGCTTAATGCGATTCTATATTGCATTTCGTTATTTTTTTTGTAAACATTCTCACTTTAGTCATAAATTATAGTAATTACAAACTCTGTCTCACATCGAGAAAATTTGTACACCTACACTGTAGTTTTTTTTGTAAATGTGGAACGCAAATATTAATGTATAATTACAGATATTTGTAAAATTAGTGCATTTACTTGGAAACAACTGTATCGTTAAAAAATAGTTTTCGCAGTTATGCTGAATTCGGATTCTTACTCGGACATTAATGCTTTGTGTTGTTCCAGTACCTACACTAGTTAAAGTTATTTGTAAACCGTTCCCTGATTAGATTAGATTTTCAGTGTTAATTGCGCATAATAAAACAAATAAAGTAAAATTATTGAAAATGCTATCATCTTTTCCACGGTTTTTCATGCAAAAGTAACCACCGTCGTGTGTTGTGCATAGTAACAATTTTTTTTGTGGTATTACAAATTATTTCTCTGCAACTGGTTCCAGAGATATATTTTCTTAAATTACAGAATTTGTTTTTATGCACTATAGAAAGTGAATGTAATATGAATGTAAATGGATGTTTCCCGGTGTCTAACTGAATCATCGTGGCCGTGGTTGGATCACTAACCTGCCACAAAGGCAGTCCAGGTTAGATTCCCGGCGTGCTTGAACCCGGGAACTGGGACCGTGCTGGACTTTGCTGTGGCCTGGAGGGTTTCTCGGGGTGCTCCCGTTTCCCCGCGCCCAGTCATTCCGTCCATGAGCAGGGGAGGCGGGGGAGTCCCAGGACTATGGCTACTGCGGGGTGGAGAGGGGTAATGATTAGAGACCCGTGAATTTCGCGGATTCAATGACCTCCAGGATAGAATCCAATATCCTCTACACACTCGGGCAACTGCCAACTGTTCATTGGATGTTGACTTGTGAGTCGTCTCGACTGGGTGGCCTGTGATTCGACATTTCTATGAGTGAGGGTCTCTAATTGGCCCTCAGTCCTCCAGATTAACAGAGAACCAATGACAGAAGCAGCACGAAGGTATAATTATTTGAATTTTAGCATAACACGAAATGAATCCGCGAAATTCACGGGTCTCTAGTAATGATCATCGTTGGTAAATAGTGCCCACCTTAAAGGGAGTAGGGGAGGGGTCAGTGTTGTTGACAAACATATGGCTTGTGGGTATTCAAACAAGTCGTCTGCTGACCACCATTATGCTGGTGGTCGCCATCTTGTTGGCGTCCACAATTTTGTTTCCGAAGCTTGAAGGCAGTTGGCGCCAGTGGTTTGTAAAAAAAACCTGGCGGTGGCCGAGATTAAATCCGGGAGACGTGAGTACATCGAGGTGATAACAGATTCCACGGCCGCTGCCTACTGCACGAGGGCCGTCAAGCGACCGAATCGTCGTTGGGCTTACACACTAAGCATTTAGTGGGATAAAACATAAATTATAAATGAATGAGCGTTGACTTCCTAATTTCACGTACAAGTTTTCTTCCAACTTACACTCTAGAGAGCCCTTTCTCCGCTTCAAACAAGAAGAGATTGTCTACACGATACTATAACATTTATTATTAATATTTCAGTACATTACAACTGAAGAGAGATGTTGGAAATTTGCATACTTGTAGTTTTTGATTACTAAACACAAATACTTAAAAAAATTATAACACTATAGACACTTCTATGGAGAGGGATTGCTAAACAAGTATGCCTATTACAGGAGAGCGAACACTATGTGATTTACCACTGTATAATTAATTAACAATGGATAACTAGTACTATAGAGGTCCTACATAAGGCATATTCAAAATAATACACTATAACATTACTTATTAAAACTGTTTTCATTATTAATGTATGTTTGAATATACAACACAAAAAGAGCAGAACACTATAAGACTTTATGCTACATTCTATTTTAAACTATGTCTATATGCATCCCTGGTTATGTATATGCATACAAGTTTTAATTTATTAACATACTATGTCTATATATTTATAATTACTTCTATCCTTACAGGCATATGTGTAAGGATTTTAACAAGCAATATTTTATGCGTGCTTCTAACGCACATAATGGAAATTATTTTTAGGTGCACTATGCCTCTCCATCCAAGATAGCATCTAAGACGGTGAGAGATTATTGGTGTGCTCTGTGCGCATAAAGGAATGAGTCCTAGCAGACGACAAGCACATCAAAGATGGCGGGGGATATAGCAGACGACAAAACATCCAAGATGGCAGCCAAGATGGTGGAGGATACTTAAGGTGTTTCTTTTTCCTAGCGGACAACTCTTGCACTAAAGATGGCACTCTCTGTCGATTACTTTTTGAATTTTATATATGTGCACTCTAGACCAATTTTGAACTAGCTGGAGTTCTGGAATGTAACATGTTGTATGTTACTGACTGAGGCTACCAGTGCTTGTTTAACTATTTGCAGCAATCAATTGCGCATGAGTTGGTGTATCATCGTGTCTCAAAGCTGCAGCAAGTTTTTCTATCAGTATTATTTAACAACAAGAAATTCCATTCTGCCATTTGAAATTCCTTTGCCTTAAAATACATTTAAATATATTTGCACACTGTTCCACAAACTATGTGAGCCCTGCCTCTTTGTAACTGTTGATGAAGGAAAAATTCAAAATCTTCTGCATTTTAATAGTGGCAGTCACGCCTAAAATTCATTCATTTATTTTCCAATAGTTCCCAAATTATGTCATACTTTTTATCAGTTACAAAGGCATTACTAACAAATTCACGAGCTCTATCCTTAAGGCAAAAAAGAACTTCATGATTTTTTTTTTTAGTTTTATTAAAGTTCTGGACATTACCAACAATAGAATAAACAAGATTTTGAACAACCTGTCTATTCTGCACCAAATATTGGCACAGGGTTACGTGTACCAGTCAGAGAGTAATTAATGTCTTATGACAGAGGTTAGAAAAAAAAAGAAAGGTGCACAGCATTTACAGACAATAGAACAATAAAAATTATAATATATACCTACAATGAGAATTACAATATTGTAAATATACAACATTTCAGTTATAATGTTTAAACAATAAAATTTTAAATGTTATATCTTATGTTTGTTTTTAAAGTCTTGGTTGTATGTCATTAGCTGAAAAATTTTCCCGATTCACACATATAAATAAAATACGATACCTATATTTCATTTATATAGCTAAAGGAATTAATCACCCACGATATCAGTAAAATTTATTGATAATTGTATACAGTTGTTTAATAATTAATAACGAATAAAGCTGAACTGAACTGGAGCGCGCCTTCTTCCTTGCATAGGCCATCGTGCGACTCAGTAACGGTCGTTGTACGGGTACTCTGGATGACGTAACATACTGGAAAACATAAGTAGAACAACAATAAGTATTTGTTAATTAAACAGAAAATAATACAAGCATTTAGTTTTCACTTTGACACCATCACTAACTTGAGCAAATATTTTTTGCTGTATTTATTTAACTGGTCAAAGGTTATCGCATTGCTATGATTGCTCGAGTATCTCCCTCCTGTAACTAGGTCCAAACATCTGACATGACATTAACTTACGCTCACTTAAGCTGAAACCAGGTGGCTCGGAGTCCACTATAATATTGGATAAGTTATTATTCGGCCTTTCTAAGGATGCAATACTAATCACTGTCTTCACCAAATCATGTTACTTTAGATTAATTATTGAAAGATATGCCTGCTTGAACCTTGTAGTTTTATTGGAAACAGAGGTATGAGGTGTTGTAATTAAAACAAATAATAATAAATGATAAAGCAATTTCACATCACAAAGTTCTGCACAGAGAATCAAAATTATGAAAGAGAACTCTTAACCATTTGGCTGTTGATAATGTGCTCTTAAATTGGAGTTTCGCCGGAGGGAAAGTATTAAACTCATGACCCTCGCAATATCAGCGTGATACATAAGCAATAACGATTACAGAATACCATGTAAAATTAGGGATTATATTAAATCTATATATATTTTTTATTATTTGACCAGTTGAAATTTAAAAAAATTTCAAAATTGTTAACCTGTTGTGTTTAGACAATAAATTTATGTACCTTTAAAGCATATATATCAACACAAAAGCCATAAAGTTGTTCAGTTACAGTAACAATTTTGATTTGTTCAGTAAAGTAATAAAAGAACGTCTCACATACACATGTAGACAGTAGCTATACAGTTATGTTAAAATCATGCAAGATGATTATAAAAAGAATAATCAATCTTAAGTTGGTTATGGTCCCCAGGCATCGTGAGGGAGTGGTGTCAGCCGCATGAGTAAGGATGACCTGATGGGATGATTTAAACAGGTTTGACATTGCTTGCACAATGTGAAGGCAAAAATACGACACCGAACCCTTTGCCGAATCTGAGACACAAATTCTTAATTCTGAAAAATCATTGATCAAGCTAAGAACAAAAACTGATGACTTTGGCTCTTCGGTCAGTCTTCCTGACTTTTGGCAAAAAAAAAAAAAATCACTGATTTTTTGGCAAAATTGTTTGTCTTAAAAAATTTTCTATCTGATTCTGAGGTTGATTTTCAGCAATTCAATATGCAGTAGGTCAAGAAAGTAGGATAGAAGCAGGATCACTCACTCTTTCCTCATGTTCCCGCCGAAGACCCGAGCCTTGGGACCTTTGTCGAGCGCGTCCAGCTTTTCCAAGTCATCCGCGTCGAGTTCGAAATCGAAAACCTGAGGACACACATCTGGGTGTCAGGAAAACAACTCAAACACGATAAGCGCGACGTTCGCTGGTATTTCTAGCGCGGTATAACCTCTAAGCGCAAGGCTCTGAACTGGCGTAACATTACATGGCCGAGAAATGAAGATAAAGGTGCAATGCAAGTCCCTTAGGTGCTTTAAAAAAATCTGTACTGGTTTTTCACGCCTAAAAATTACTCTGAAAACGTGTGTTTTTTTAGCAATTTCAACTCTTCAAAAAAATACAGTTTAAAAACTTAATCTGAAATCCAAAGTACATTTCGGCCCTCATCGAACTCTTAAATGCTTTTCGTAAGTAGACCCCATTCGGATATCTTGAGTACATAGTTTAGAAATCGCGTTGTTTTTCCTGAAGCTCTGTACACTTTATGTGTGCCGCGGGTAGGCGGAGCCCTTAAACTACAATTCATTCAACACATATCAGCTTCCCCCCCCCCCCCCCCAACTCTTTGCACAAGAGACCTTCATGGATTCCAAAAATATCAGTGTAACATGTGTATTCAACCCAGACCCCCCACATCATTCTGTGGGCCCCGTTGCTAGAAGTCATGATGCCTCCCCCCCCCCTTTTTTTCTAACAGAGATAAAAAAAAAGTTTTTCCTTTATGTATATTTTTTAGTTATATATATTTTTTAACCTTTTCACAATTATTTTTAAAACACATTAAAACTAGTTTTAAGTCAGTGTTTAAATTGTCAACGTAAATTGATTTCGAATAATGGCAAATAAATTAGTGTAAGTGTTCTGCACTGTCAACATGGTGTCACGTCAATTGGTGGTGGTTTCGTTACTCACAGTTGTAGATTCAGACGCGTTCTGTGCGCACAGCATATTCCGAATAATATTACTCTGGTGTAATATTTCATCGGTGACTAAATTTAGGCCTTATTGTTTAATTGTTTTCTATGATTTATTTAAAAATTAAGTTTTTTTTTCTTTCCTTCGCAGGACCCCTAGACCCATGGGGCCTCGTTGCCATAGCAACGGTAGCACCGGCCATGTGGGGGCCCCCTGATTCAACCTGCCTGGAAGTTCTCCCTGATGCGCTCGGGGTTGGAGCTCTTGGGGATGGCGACGACGCCTCTCTGCACGACGTGCCTCAGCAGGACCTGCGCCGGCGTCCGGCCGTGCTTCTCAGCCACGCCCGCCACCACCGGGTCGCTCAGCGGGCTCAGGATTGGCGTGCTGCGCACACGTCCCGCCCCCCGTGTCTGACATCTCTCAGCGCAGCGTTCCAGTCCCATTAAGGCCCGTCTACAATAGCAATGTCCTAAACTGTGTCCGAAGGACACTCGTCGCTGATTGGTCCACGTGACCCTCTGACGTCATGCGTCAAGTGGGCGAAGGTCCGAACCTACCTGGTCCGAAGACATTCGTCAATTTGAACTTTTTGTCCCAACCTGTGTACTTCGGACACAGAAAAAAGAACAGAACACTCACGATATTTGAATTTCCGGTTCCCGTTTTTAGCATTTACATTTGCAGCATTTACATTTGCCACTTTGCCTTACTGAATAAACATATAATATTGAACTCCCACAACTTTCATAAGTTCAATCTCAAACTACAAAGCATCAAAACAATAAACAAAAACATTTGGTTCGGCACATTTACTGCGCTCTGGCGACAACTTTAGAAATCAATAAATTCGGACATCGGACATCGCAACTGTGGGCAGGGCAGTTTTCGGTGAGACAACGTGACGTCACTCACATTCGGATGACACGGACCACGCACAGGTTCGGACTCTTGTAGACGGGCTCTTACTGTTACCTTTCCGCATCGCTACACACAACAAAGCTGGCAGGAAGGTTTTTAAAACATTTTCCAGTTTTCATAAAGTATTTAGTCTTAATCGTAACAAAGATAAAGGAGTTTTTTACATAATATTTTGTCTGCCTAAATGTAAGTTCATATACAACTTGGACCTAAAATGTCATAGGGTCTAACCTTGATGTTTTATTAAAAGTGGTAGATAGAAACAGTTAAATACTATTTTGTATGAACCAATATCACCAGTTAGCCGATACTGAGAGTATTACTTTAATACTTAAAGAACAATTAAATATTCAACTCATGCAAAAAAAAATTTAAAAAAATAAAGTACTCCGAAACTGAATTTGAAAGACTAACAGTGTGTATTTTCTATGAAGTTAAAATTTTGTGTACATCGTACATGCATCGGTATAATTATTTGATATTAACTTTGACTTTATAGCCGTTACACTTTTGTTACATTAACGAACCACAAGTTTATTTATGACTGTTAGTATGAAGTCAGCAATCACGGACTATTAATTAAAGTATATTACTGTATATTCAGCTTAGTGGTAACAGAGTACTTCATTCCAAGAAAGTGGGTGTAAATATCTCAATAATTAAATTATATAATAATATATTTGTTATTTTGCAAAGCTTAACTAACGAAGAGAAGGAGTAGCCAGACCTCTGGGATAAAAAAAAATGTACCACAAGTGGTGGACAAAAAGGAACTTTAGACAACTTGTGATACCTTTAAAGCAGTAACATTTAACTTTGGGGAATAGCTGATTTCATACCTATTTTTCTTATAAATGACAGCAGAATAAAATATAAATTTATATATGAAAATATTCACATAAAATAAATCATAACTAGCAGTGGAGTATGACCATAACGTGAACTATCAATTTAAATCATTAGTTTCACTCCAGCTGAATTATTATTCTGATCTCGCGAAAGACAAAAAAAACACAAATAGCTACAGGACGAACCAACCTTTAATTAGTTCTCAATACTAAGAACTGTTGCAAGCAAAGCTGGATCGCCGTCTTCGTCCAGAGACACTTTATGAAAATGTCTGTGACATCGGCCGTGGACAGGATCGAGTATATCAGAACTGGATCAGCGTCTTTCACCGTCGTCGTTATTTCACATCGGCAGCGTCAGTAGAAGGGACTCTGGTAAATCTTCGGTAGCTCCTTAGTATTCTTAGATGGTATTTTACAATTTTTAACTAACTTCGTAGTTCTTGAGGTAGGTTGTAGATTTACATGTTAGTACATATTCCACTTGATCGGAATGTTATAAATCTTGTCGAAGCTGGAGTTCAAAAGTTGTTCTTTCAATTTCCACAACAACTATCAATAATTTGGATAATAATGATCTTCCGGTGTATTTCAGAAACTTCTCGACCTCAAATCCCGGAAGTCGTCATGCAGTTTCTCATCGCAGTATGAGACAATTCGTTATTCTAATGTTTCCAACATTAGTTCAGAACGTAGTTAGCGCTCCTTAGTTAAATTAAAACTTTAACGAAGAAATCTCCCATTTATATTCTTTTCTTCTATAGAATTCTGGTTTCGTAAGAATATTCACATATTTTCATAAGACGTAGAATCACTCGCAGAATCGTTGTCAATTAGTTAACTTGTTGACTCTGGTCGAATTATATTCCAATTTATGGAGTCAGAAATATATGAATGCTTCCTGTAACGTTCAGGAACTAATGGAAAGCTTCCAATTCTTACCTTCTTGTTGATCCGTCCGGCAATGTTTTTCATATATATATTTTTTTAATAAAAACAAAATAAATTTAAAGTTGTCAGAAACTAATAAAACGTCAGTGACCAATCATAGCCTACGTACCTAAAAAGTTCATATTTGTACAACTGCGTTACTAGAAACAAATTATGTTGTAGGACAAATTTTGATAGGTACTAAATAAAAATATTTTAGAACAAACATGCAAAGATAAATCCTAAAGAAATGCGTTAAATGTCAAACTGCTAGAAATTAATAGAAAATAAATACATATTACAATTCCAAAACAAATGTCATGAATTAATATATAATCGTTCATTACTCTTAAAATATTGAAGGTGAGAGTTCCTACCTTCATAATGTGATCACACCTTGGGTTAAAGATGTCAATTACATACTATTTTGCTGAATCGTTAGGAAATTTTGGTAGTTCAATATCGAATAGCTATTGCAGTAAAATAATTTTTTTTTCAATTAAATGCTATAGTCTGTTTCGATGAACGGTAAAACCAAATAATTTAAATAATTTTATATAAATGTACTGTACAATTTGATGTCATGAATTGCAATTTCGGTGAAGCATTGTGTGGTTAATTAGCTGTTTTTTGAAAAAGGAAACGACTGACAACTCACTCCGACAGACTGTTGCCGAACATGCTGAGGAACTCCGGGAAGGCGGGCGACCCCAGCGGGGCGTAGGCGCACACGGTGACGTCCAAGGCCTTGCAGAAGGCCACCAGCTCCCGCTGCTGGAAGTACACGTTCAGCTCGACCTGCAGGTTGGCCGGCGGGATCCTGGCCGCCTGCACGATGCGCTTCACCTGGCGCGCGTTGAAGTTGGACAGGCCGATGGAGCGGGCCCTGCCGGCGTCCACCTGAGCCTCCATCGCCTGCGACAACCAGTCAGGGCCGGTGCGAGGTAAAATGGCGCCCTAGGAGAAAAAACTTAATGCCTCCCCCCCCCCCCCCCGGCCTGACACCCCAAAAAAAATTTCCTTGCCCTCAAAATACATCACGTAAGCCTAAGATTTTGTCGACAATCGAATGTAAGCAGGCTTGTTTTTTTTTTTACTTTTCTAATTATTAAAAATCATAAACAGGTCACTGTGGACTTTAAATAATTACTTATATCAATATAAACATTCCAAACTGTTACAAAAATCCATTTTCATCTTGTTTCAATAATCGTTAAGCATATTATATCTGCTGTTATGTGTCGTGCTGCGCCGCCCCCAGCTATATGGCGCCCTAGGCGGTTGCCTAGTTCGCCTATATTGACGCGCCGGCCCTGCAACCAGCGCACACCACCACTGCTTGCAGACTAAACAGATCAAGCTTACAGTATTGTTTTAGATGCAACAGCTGCTACGGTGTTAGAAATAACAGTAAATTTACAAACTTTGCAAAGAAAAAAATAACCTCAAACGAAAGAAAAGTTCTTCGTAAATTCCAATAACGGAATCTTCTTAGAAATTACGCCGTATTTTGATTCCTGAGACATACGTTTTGTTCTGAACGAAGATAAACTAACACGTGGACAAAAGAGCAGTGTCCGTAACAAGTTTTTTTTAAAGGTTTGTCAATGTACCTAGAATTGTCTATTGGATTCATGTTCAAATAAAGTGATCTCAGTGTCTGTAAATTTACGAAGATATCTGTATGATTTGTAACCAGTGTTCTTCGTAAATTGAAGGTGAATTTTTTTTTACTTGTTTAAGGATCAGATGGAAATTTTAATATTAGATAGGAACTCTTTTACAACTTCGATTTCTAGACAATTACACAATTTCTGTGGTGCATATCTCCCTTGTGACACACGACTGCTTGGCCATTAGTCATCAGTTTCCTAATTTAATTCATTCCGGCTTTTCAAAGTGTTCGTCAACAAACAAGCAGCCCAAACTCCGACAGACCTGATACTGTTTAACTTAATATCTATATTGGAGTATAAAATGTGATTGTGTTTTAGGCGCCTGGAACTTCACGAGAATTGTATCCTATCAAGTGCCAGAAATTTTATCTGGCCTTAAAATGGAATCACGGTAAAAATAAACCAAATACGTCATAAAACTTGTGAACATTTCTGAACATTGTCATGAAAATACTCTCAAACGTTCGTAACGCTATGGGAATGTATCCAATGCTTTAACAATTCTTGCAATAGTAATAGATCATTAGATAGGAAAATCTCAAAGTATGTCTTTACAAACAAATTTTGTAAGGACCAGGAAAGACTATAGCAGTATTGGACTATCAAAATACTATATTTTCTGTCCCAAAAAACTTAGCTCTGTAATGGTGTTGATAGAATTCATCATTAAAATATATATTGGTCTATTTATATGGACATTCGTTGTACAATAATTGGCATTTTAGTGTAAAGTTTTAACTTAGCCAACATGTTTAGAACTTTCATCCCAGCTAAATTTTACTCAAAAATCTACACTGCAAAGAATTTTTGCGAATTCTAAAACGGTTGTTGTTTCAAGTGGCTGTAGCGGCTAGGGATTGTTTTAAAAAAAATCATGAAACTGGTTGTTTTAAGTAATTCTGTAGGATATAAGTGAGCTTGATGGTATTACAGGCTCTTCTCCTTGTTCTACACAATAATTGTCTCAGGAAACATAAAATGATCGTAACTGAACTGCTTCTATCCTGAATCTGAATTTTTTTATCTCAGACTTGCTAGTTCTCGCCTGTACGAAGACATCGGGAGAGTAGCCATTTTTTTCTTGGGGTGTTTTTGATGTTACATTTTTACAAATGACTACCATTCATCACATTAGTTTTTTTCACATTAAAAATCACATTTTTAAATTACTTCAAATACTACAATGTTAAGGTAATTCGAATAACGACAATGTCAATGGAACATTAGAATAACATTGGTATTACAAGGTCATTTGGACTTTGACAATATCACTGAAGCGAGGAAAATGTCTCTGTAACTAGGAAATTGTTTTTGGTGTTATGACAATCTTGCAATGGCTGCATAAACATTAATCTGCGATAGCACAGCAAGGCTTTTAAATAAATGCAATATTCCAATATTCGTTGAACAAGCCATTAATTCTTCTCTACCTTCCAGAGGCTGATGTGGTCTGTGGACATGTCGAGCTCTCGGTTGAACGGTGAACTGTTCTCCTTCTCGAGGTAGCCGACTGCGCTGTGGACCAGGTAGAGGTCCACGTAGCTCAGTTGGAGCGCCTCCAGGGACTTCTTCATGTACTTTTCCACGCTCTCCGCCCGGTTGCCGGTGTTCGGTAGCTGGAACGTCAACCAGTAGATAGGAATGAAACACAGAGATCTTTTCCCTTGGGGCAGGAACATTAATTGCAAAATTCAGGAAAAGGTTATCATAAAGGACGAGTAGTTTAGTCTCTCCAACAACCAATAGATTACCAGGGGTAAAAATAGGCCAGGACATTTGCAGGTTTCTTGTTGCTAAGCAGCATGTCTAACTGCAGGTCGTTGGGCTTTCTTGTGAACTTCAATCTCCGATACTCCCTGGTGTATGATTATTCATTCTTGTTCCCGAATTTACCTCTTCCCAATGATTTAATTTACAATATACCCAAGATCAAGCGGTTTTTACAACTATCGAGAATTGATTAAGAGAGATTTCAAAATATTCCGTTTTAAAGGTCACACCAAAACTAACATTAATTTACACTGAATTTGTAGAATAATAAGGTAATCCAAAAAAGTTAAATGAAATGAGCAACTTTATTCAGCTATAAAACTGTCATTGATTGCATTATGTGATTGTTATTATGTGGTTATTAATTGTAGGTTCTATCTAAAGACTATTATTATCATCTAAATTCTAATATTCATCGAGAAAAAAAGTCTAACAGTCTTTTTATTGCCTTATCTCTCCCAAAAACCTTAATTTATCTCCTCACATTAATCAAATTGGTTTTAATTTAGAGCATCTTGATATTTGTATTCAATTAGAGACAAATAATTGCAAAATATCAGGAAGAATATAATTTTTCATTATTTCAAGCAGGCCAAGATTTATTTCTTTAACGTTCACCTATCTTGTAATAATATTAAACGATAGAAAACTAATAATATTACATTTTGCACTTTCAAGGCGAAATAATAATGCGAATAACAGTAAGTAATCTAAAACAATGAAGCAAAGTAACGTGCCTCATTTGAAACACAGTGTAACACTAACGTATGGAAACCAATAGTCATAACAAAAAAACTTAGCTTCCAATAAAGCAACCTTTGAAAGGCTATCTTAAAAGGAAATATAAACACTCGGGAATGTCTTAATGTCTTAAGGCTCGTGACATAAACTACTTGTAAAATAATATTGTACTTAAAACATTAAACAATGTTATAAATGTTTGAATGATATTCCACACGTTATATCACATTTTTTGTACTAGTTTATAAGGGGAAAAATTAATAATTTTGTAGTTCTTGTGGTGTTTAATATGTGTTTTTTGTAATATGTTTAACATTTATCATATCAGCAGTCCAGTTTAAAAACAACGGTCCGGTACACAAGCGGACGCAGAATTTAATTTCGTGGTTTAGGGTGGTTGGGGTTGGGGGTGGTGTAGTACCACTTTGCACGCTATTTGCTTTTAAATTCTTATCGCACTTACTAACACGATTCTAAATTCTTTTTTTTATGTACTTATTTCAAATCGAGGTAAAGTAAATTCAACATTCCTAGTTCTAAACGCGTAGATACAACTTAATCGTGTCAGTTTTATTATTTAAAAAGTAATGTTTCTGTATAGGCATTATTGTTTGCGGGGATCTCTTTGAAAGTGCAAGGGAGACCATTTTTTCTGCACTTTAACAAACAGCATGTAAAGCCAAACGGTTCACAAATTCATATATCTGGTTTACGATTGGCAGTCTTCTATCCTCTCAAACCCTCCCCTGCAAATCCCCGTAATAGATTAGGTACCTTGGTGACGACGAACAACTCCTCCCTCTTGAGTCTGCCGTAGTCCAGCCACTTCTTCAGCGTCTGGCCGATGGCCGCCTCGTTGCCGTACAAGTAGGCTGTGTCGATGTGTCTGTAGCCGGTCTCCAGGGCCGCGTCCACCGCCTGTCCCACCACCTCGCTGGACGCCTAGCAACACGCAACAGACTCTCGCACGGTCGGCTCGTCACTGGACGCCTAGCAATAAGCACCAGACTCTCGCACGGTCGGCTCGTCGCTGGACGCCTAGCAATAAGCACCAGACTCTCGCACGGTCGGCTCGTCGCTGGACGCCTAGCAACAAGCACCAGACTCTCGCACGGTCAGCTTGTCGCTGGACGCCTAGCAACAAGCACCAGCCACTCGCACGGTCGGCTCGTCGCTGGACGCCTAGCAACAAGCACCAGATTCTCGCACGGTCGGCTCGTCACTTGACGCCCGGCAACAAGCACCAGCCACTCGCACGGTCGGCTCGTCGCTTGACGCCCGGCAACAAGCACCAGCCACTCGCGCGGTAGGCTCGTCGCTGGACGCCTAGCAACAAGCACCAGACTCTCGCACGGTCGGCTCGTCGCTTGACGCCCGGCAGCAAGCACCAGCCACTCGCACGGTCGGCTCGTCGCTTGACGCCCGGCAACAAGCACCAGCCACTCGCGCGGTAGGCTCGTCGCTGGACGCCTAGCAACAAGCACCAGCCACTCGCGCGGTAGGCTCGTCGCTGGACGCCTAGCAACAAGCACCAGCCACTCGCACGGTCAGCTCGTCGCTGGACGCCTAGCAACAAGCACCAGCCACTCGCACGGTTGGTTCGTCGCTGGACGCCTAGCAACAAGCACCAGACTCTCGCACGGTCGGCTCGTCGCTGGACGCTTAGCAACAAGCAACAGACTCTCGCACGGTCGGCTCGTCGCTGGACGCTTAGCAACAAGCAACAGACTCTTGCACGGTCGGCACGTCGCTGGACGCCTAGCAACAAGCACCAGCCACTCGCACGGTCGGTTCGTCGCTGGACGCCTAGCAACAAGCACCAGACTCTCGCACGGTCGGCTCGTCGCTGGACACCTAGCAACAAGCACCAGACTCTCGCACGGTCGGCTCGTCGTTGGACGCCTAGCAACAAGCACCAGCCACTCGCACGGTCGGCTCGTCGCTGGACGCCCAGCAACAAGCACCAGACACTCGCACGGTCGGCTCGTCGTTGGACGCCTAGCAACAAGCACCAGACTTTCGCACGGTCGGCTCGTCGCTGGACGCCTAGCAACAAGCACCAGACTCTCGCACGGTCGGCTCGTCGCTGGACGCCTAGCAACAAGCACCAGACTCTCGCACGATCGGCTCGTCGCTGGACGCCTAGCAACAAGCACCAGACTCTCGCACGATCGGCTCGTCGCTGGACGCTTAGCAACAAGCACCAGACTCTCGCACGATCGGCTCGTCGCTGGACGCCTAGCAACAAGCACCAGACTCTCGCACGGTCGGCTCGTCGCTGGACGCCTAGCAAAATGCACCAGACTCTCGCACGGTCGGCTCGTCGCTGGACGCTTAGCAACAAGCACCAGACTCTCGCACGATCGGCTCGTCGCTGGACGCCTAGCAACAAGCACCAGACTCTCGCACGGTCGGCTCGTCGCTGGACGCCTAGCAACAAGCACCAGACTCTCGCACGGTCGGCTCGTCGCTGGACGCCTAGCAACAAGCACCAGACTCTCGCACGATCGGCTCGTCGCTGGCGGACCGGGCGATGACCGTATCTCTTGTTAGCAGACAGGCCATGCTGGGCAGCGCTTCAAACACTCGCAAACTGAGTTCGTGTGCAAATCCACCTGAGGTACATATTTATAAGTACTTCACCCAACAAATTATGTAATGAGGGCCATTAGAATCGAAGGTGAAGTACATAAGGTATGTTCTGACTACTTTCAGATACTTCCATTTTGAGAAAAAAAATGTTTCTGTATGTTATATTTGATAAAACATTCATGTAATTTAAAGAATCTGAAAGTAATTTTCAATTTTTATTTTATAGGTGTTAAATTGATTGAAAAACAAGTATTTATTTGTAATACTAAGAAAGTAATAACTAACAGATGCACATGCATACCGATCTTAACTACGAAACAAAAGTAGAATTTTTTTTAGGAATGAAGTTTACGAAATTACTAATTTTACTTAAAGATTGTTTTCCAAAAAAAGGTTGAAAAAAAACAATTTCAATAACCTTATTGGCAATATAATTCTATTTGTAGATGCCAAATATCTTACATTTCCGAATCACTATAAGATACCACAATGACATGTAATTCAAACACGGCCTATGTTTGTGCTCCTGCAACTGAGGCGTCAGTTTATCCTAAAATACAATAAAGACTCTAAGCCTACAGTTGACCTGCAATGAAAGAAGGTTAGGATCACACTAACTCTTTCCAGACGTATTACCTACTTTACGTTCAGCAGTAAATTATAAATAAGGGGCTTCATAGCAACTATCTTCGTTAAAAAGATTCAAGTTCTGATTTGTTTATTTTTTTTTTACATTCAGAATGTTATTATAGTTATCTGCTATCCACTCTCTGAAATGGTATCACTCTGGATATTTGTTAGAAATTTCTTAGTAGGTTACCTATCTTCTCTGTATATCTATCAAAATATACTTTGTTTTATTATGTAATAAAGTTATGTTGTTGGTGTGAGAAAAATAGTAATTTGTATATAAATATAATGGTGTCCTGTTAAATTCATTAACTTTGGTATTACGTATTTCGTATTATTAACTTTATAAACCCAGTATTAAACATCCAAAGATCGGACATAAATCTATGGTTTTTACTATAATCTATTTTATTTAAGAACATAACACTCATATACTTAAAAACTGACATGCACAATAAATTTAATACACCGTTATATTGAATAGAATTACAAGTATTTTAAAATAATATTATATATATATCATTCTTGTTATTTAGAAAACAATACTTTCCATGTTAATATAACCAGAAAAATATCGATTCCCGAGTTAACAAATTACGCTGGTGTTCTGTATTTCAAAAGTTCAAACTTAAGTTAAAATTTATCATGAATCTATTTAAATAACGTTTGGCACTTGATATTAGTATGATGTCACGGCGTTAAAATTTGAGAGTTGGTTTTTGACGTGGCAACGTCTAATAAATCTATGAACGCCGGCTGCACGCACGAAAAAGTGTCCCGTTACGCTGTGTCCCGTTACGCTCATTGTACGCTTGCGCCGCATCTATCTCTCTTCCACTCGATTGGAACAACCATCGATTTGACTTTTTCGAGGCACATTAAATTTGAAACACTCCCATTCGTTTCCTACTTTTCCTATCATCGTCCTATCCTTAACAGAATAACACAGATGGGAAGAAGTTAAATAGCAAACATGTATAAAAATTATAGTTAAAATAATCTCTTCGTTAAAGTAATAAACATATTTGAATTAATGAGTGCAAATAAAAGTAAATTTATCAATTAAATTGTAGATTTCATTTCACTCCTTTGTGTCCATACAAAATAGTGATAATTCAATAAAAATGATTCAATTTTATTCACAAAAGTATGCAATCATTTTATCGATGTTTTTTTTTATGACGTCACGTTAAACTATCGTCCGTAAACCGACTTTACAGACAACCAATTTTTTTACATATTTTTTTTCTTTTCGTTACTTCAAAAGTAAAAGTTAATCTTTTTTCTTGTTCATTGCTCTGTTTCCCTCAAGTGCAGGTTGTATAACATCGGTGAGGGAATGTGGGTCTGCGCTGGGCTGGAAGGAACACTAGCCTTGCTCGTGTTTGTCTTGGCGCAGGACATGACCGTGTTTCAGCCCGGCCAGCTGACAGGCGGTTGTGCTACCGGCCTGGGGAAATCAGGCGCAAGCATTGTTTGCCTTACTTTCGTGGCCAGATGAGGACGACATTTTCAGCGCACCCGTTTTGCGCAGGCGACCGTCTCCGCCGGCCAATGTCGCAATCTGGCGGACGGGTTTGTGACTACGTGTGCATTCCGGGTGCGGCTGCGCCGTCGCCGCGCGGCCGGATTGTTTTGGATAAACATTTCGTGTTTGAAAACTTAGCGTCTGGAAGTTTTCCCGAGACAGACTGTCATGCTTCCCGGCCGCGCGGTGATCGGTGATTGCTGGTGAGTGAAATGGCGTCCTGATGACGTCTACATCTTAGTTTTCCCCACAACATGGCTTTCGTAAATGTTAAATTCAATTTTGGCTCTGAATTTTTCCGTAACAAGTGAGTGATGTTAATGTTACCTTTAAAACTTTTAAGTTATATTTAGTAGGTACTTGACTGTAATGGATCTCTGTAAGTTTTGATGTGAACCCTATCTAGCTGTGAAGTCTCCCCATTGTTTCAGTAAAATCTTAAAAATTAAAGTTTGATTTTAATCTACCAAATCTGTTGCATACTTCTGTATTCCTTTAACGAGAATAACTGTTCGGAATAATTTAACGAGGGAATAACCGAATAACTAACGACTTTATAGGGTCAAGATGGTGCAAAAACAAATAAAGTATGTAGTAAAATTAAAATTGTAACTCACTATAATTTCGGTATTGAAATTTTTTTTTTCGATTGTAGGAAAACCATGGATAAAAGTAAATATTTCTAAGAATGTTGGTTAACTTGCTCACGATGGTCTTATGTAATTTCCCTGATATGTGAATAATTTAGTTAGTGAAGTGTGATAGTAATTTCTGCACCCAGTGGTGACAATTATTGTTTTGCTTGTACGGGCTGGTTATAATGTTGGTTTAAGATGAGTATTAGTAGATTTGTTGTGATGAGGCTCTATTTATTTATTTATTTATTTGTAATTTTTTTAGGTTGTATTATCTTAGTATCGTGGTTGTTTGTGTATGACTTATTTTATTGTTATAATAAAAGATCTATGTCAATGTTTTCAAGTGAATGTTTATTTACAGTATCCTGGTCTTCAATCCCTGTACAGAGGTCACATTACTTCAGAGTTCTGATAGATATATCTACTGTTATTAAATTGTGTTTTTTTTCTGGGCTACAACAAGGATCACCTATCATAAACCCCCCTTTTTTAAAAGTGAGATGTGACAATATTATGGCAATTCAATGCTAAGTCGGTTAGAGACTGATGACTCTTAATCACAGTTCACTACCTCTGGATTTAGGTATCTATTAACTATTGCAAACTAAATTGCTGATCAAAACTTGATGCTTAATCGATCCAGTTTCAAGCAGTCAAAAATAGTTATATAATTTCAATTAGTGAACAGTTAAACTCATCCATAAGATACCCAAATAGCTATGGCCATTTACAAAATCAACCACTGATTTTTATATACTGGAATATCTTCTTCGGTCTCTTTTGGTTTTAAACTTAAATAGTATTCAACTCAGATGTATGCCTAAAATATCAGGCCATAAAATGGGTCAAGAAAAATTATATTCATCATTTCTCCATAATGGTAGAAGAGACTTTTTTTTATCTCTACTTCCTGGTTCACTATCATATAATTTTAAAACAATTCTAGTCAATAACATGAGTTAACATACCATTTTATGAGTATGCATAAACATCTAACACATACTCTGGTTCATAAATAAAATATTTCATAGTTAAATAAAGGCCATTGATTTTTCCCACCATATTTAATTTATTAGTTTGTTGCTAAATAATATTTCTATTTTTTATAACTAGCACTAAAGAGCAAGAAATGTGTATTTCTAATATTTAATAGGTGATAAAATGAATGATTATTTCATGTGATGCCACAAAAGCTGACTTCATCAAGTAACCTTTGGCTTGGAGAGACACAAAATTAAAAGTGCAATTGATTCTTCAAGATGGGGCAAGCGTGTTGTTCTGATTAACAAAGTTGCGATTGTATTTCAAAGTACCGAACATGCAAATCACAAGTTGTATGGAAACTGCTGTAATACCCCAAGTGTCTTAAAGAATAATTAAATAAGTAGGTAAAAAGATTTGGAAACTCTGAATACTGGAGCCCACAATTAATAGCTATCAAAAGTCAACATCAGAGGCGACACTAAGAGTAAACAAAGAAAATTTAGAGACTCCCTACGAACACTAGGGAGAAAAAGGATCGTTATTATATATTAAATAAATAAAAAGAACTGTTACGTCTATAGACTTCCTTATTTTATTAATCATTGTTCTTTCTTTTTTTATAGATTAAATTTTCCTTAGTCACATCTGTTTTTCATTGATAAGTGATCTAACATAAATTCCTCACAATTACACTTATTATATTATATTCCTTAACGTTATTTACGAGAGGGCCGGCCCTGAATGTTTAGCAAAAATTACAATATTTAAAAACATGAATGAAATTAACATAGGTAACTTTAAAGGTTGTACATATAGTCCTTGCAAAACATAATATAAATTTCCTCTCCTCGAACTGCTTTAACTGTCCGCTGTCTTAACTGGGTTACACTATTTTTGAGTTCGTGAATAAAATGATAGAATGATGCGGGTATCACCCGGGGCTGTAGGTAGACGGTGATCGAGGTAGTAGGCCTAAAGATGGTGGATTCTGCTCAGGAACCGACTCCAGAGGTTCTGGCAGAGGATTTTGGTTGCCCCAAACTTGGAACCCTGTCTGAAACAGATGTCCAAATTCCAAAGAATTAGACCTGTTTCCAGACAGTATACTTAAATGGCGCAAAAGGCCAATAGAGGGAAATTAAAGGGGGGGATGACGTCAAGACTTACCAAAACAGGGTGTTGGTCCTGGCGCTCAGGAGAGGGCGTCTGGTCTCCGAAAACTCGAACCACGACTCGCGGTAGACACGGAAGTCATCATGATTGATTAAAAAATAATTTATATAAAATTACTAAGTTTCTCTACTTTCAACTAAACTACTGACTGGTTAATCTTAATTTTAGATAGGGAGCTCATCCCTCTAGTCTGAGAAGACTACATAATTCGAGATGCGATGCCGATGATTCGCCGAAGATCGCAGATACAGAAGGTACCAGTCAGTCAGGAGGCGCGCACCGAAGTAACTTCAGAGCGAGATATCACCAGAATATCATAAGCGCGGGATCTCTAGAGAATGGGAGGGGGAGTAGGCTCTGAGCCGAAAATTACCGAGCCCACCCGAAGGTGTCCGGCATAAAAAATATTAATTCTTACTGGAGTGACGGCGCGACTGAGGCGCTATCTTTTGGTGGCGAGAAGAAGTACTAATAAATCGACTTGTGGTCGACGAGTGTGTCAATGCTAGTGGGTAATGGAGTAACCAGAGGTGCCACCTAGTGGCCCGAGACATAAGGAGGAGAAAGGTTGTCGTTACCTCCGCGCGAGCACGGTAGTGTCGGTGCTGCCGACGCCCACAAGTGGCGTTAGTGACCACAGCCGTCGCTAGATGTCGTTAAAGTCCAGAATCGTAACTGCAGCTGGCAAGCCTGAGAAGGCCTTGAATTCGGTTAACGTCCCCGTGCGGTCATTGCTCCTGGCTTCACTTCTGAGAAGAAAGGGTGGGGGAGCAGGGGGGGATGGCTTCAAAAAACGCATGGTCTGTGGGACGCAAGGCCCACGGGATCCTCCTGTCGTGTCTTGCTGCTAGTGAACCTTATACCGATTCGTGACAGAGTTAGCAGGGCTCAGCACTGCTTCACAAGCTGCTGTAGGCAAAAGTAGTCACGCTGAGAAATAAAGTTACCGGCCCCCGACGTGCCTGGAGGTGGGAGAAATATTAGCCAGAATGCTAAGCTAGCATTAGGCTGGGAAAGAAAATCAGCTCGCCTCTGAGAACAGAGGCTGAGGGCCTGGCCGTAAAGAAAATAAGATGGAAAAAAAAATATTTAAGATTACAAAATTTTAAATAAAACGTGCCTAAATCCCTAATTTACGGCACACTGCAAAAAACGTAAATGGTTCTGAACCTACCCGCTATAAGTTATCCATATTTATTTGTACAACATGAATACAATTAAGCACTAAGGACGACACTTAGTATGACAATTTTAAATGCAGACTCCTTGGGTAGTTTAAGTATTCATTGAGGACAGCAGTGTGAAAATGCCCATTTTGGCTATGTTCAAGTTAATAAAATTAATGTTTACAAGGCACGAAATGCTTTGAAAGCAAGCATCTAATGTTATTTCTTCTCAAATATAAATTATAACTGTGGTAAAGTGGTGTAGGTAGGGATTAGGGTGAGCTAGGTGTGTCTCAGACCTAAGCTCATTATAGTCTAATTATAACATCAAACTTCCTGGAAGGGTAAAACTTTGGGGTTTGGCCAGCCATGGCAACATTTCGGCGCCATGGTCAACTTCAGAATTTATATTCCAGATTGAATTTAGCTAGGCAGGCATGCCACTTTCTTTGTTTATGTTTGAAATCAGATTGTGAATGCATCCAATAGCTTCAAACAATGAAACAGCGCAATTCCACACAAGGAAGCTAGTTCATTAATGGCTCGCCTATCTTTCTTTAATTAATGGATTTTACGTTAAAAATTATTATTGTAGGCCAAATGCAACATGACCTCCAAGATTACAGTGGACTACGAGCCACTTTGGTTTCCAATCAGTGCTCATAAAAAATTAAGTCATACCAGTGAGTTGGAATCAAACCCAGGTTCCTCTACCATGAGCATGACGCGTAAGTGATCACAGCAACTGGCGCACCTCCTTTCCAGTGGTGAATTGTAAGAAAGGGGGGAGAGAGATAATATGATATATAACCCCTCTCACCGAAATTAAGAAAACAATTGCTAAATATCAGTAAGACAGTGTGTTATTTTGGATTATACAAGGTGAGCTGTTAACAGCTGCGATTTCTACTGCGTGAGAAACCTTGAGCCTACGTCTACTGCTATAGGCCTATATGTCAGTGTGTGAGTGTCAATAGTAACGTAGGTTTCTTTAAATACACGTTTAACATTTTTTCCCCTACTTTTTTCAAATATCCAAATATTTATCAATCCGCCAATGGTCCTCCCTCTCCCCACTATCATTGGTGCCAAATAATACGCAGAATTCCAGTAGAACCCACGTGATTTAGGAACTGCTCAAAATATCTTTGTGGCATGTGTTTACGAAAACCATTTAGAAAAATATATTTCCAATTAATAATTGAGTTTCAGTGTACATTTTCTTGGTAAGTGAAAGTAGCTAAAACACCTGCTTTCAGAATAATTCTTGAAAACACCATATTGATTTGCTTTTTACATATCTTTAATTATATGCCATAAAAATGCCAGAGTCGCCTCTCAAACTCTCACAGCTGACCACGCCCTATGCACGACGAGAAGACTGCGCGCCAGATCGGAACCTTGCGCTTAGAGGTGACACCGCGCTAAAAACACCAGCAAGCGTCGACTTTATTATCCCGCCCCACTAACACATAAAAAAATGATTGACGGGACACTGGTACCAAATAATGTGTTTCCTCTGACAAAGTTCAAGCAAATATTTTAATTTTAATTTATTCTTAAAACACAATAAAATATTTGTATTAGTGGCATGTGCACTATATGTATTTATATCTATATAGTCAAAAAGAGAGTTTGTCAGTAGTTCCCTAACGCGGAGACAGTGAGGCTTACAGCCTTGAATTATGGCACGTAGATTCTCTGGGGGACTCCGCTTGCACCTTGATGCGATTATATTTTTACCCTTCAAAATTTTCCCAAGTTATTTTTATTTAATTCCTTAAACGATTTTTGGTCACGTCTTCCCGTTGATATCCTGGCAACGGCTGTGACATTGTTGACGCTTTCTTCGTCTCCATGGCAACAGCTATAGAACATTATTGGTGCCTCATCCATGTGAATCTTAATCCATAATTTCTGTAATCATCATCTTTGCCATATTACCGACATGCTATTGGTTGAACAAATGCGATTTCGAAAGACCTCTAAAACTGCCGAATCCTAAGATTACGTCTTTGGTTTTAATAGTTCCAAAAATATATTTTGTTTGTTTCATAAGTTGATTTTAAAAATTCTATTTAGTTTTTTATTTTCATATTTTCGTTCGAGGTGCGGCAGTAGCGTACCCATGAGGAGGGGCACGTGTAATGAGCAGAGGGACAGTGTTCTGCCCGATCGTCTTCCGTAATGAAGCGTGTCTGCAAGTATAAGTACATACATACATATGATGTCCCATAATTCACGGAAGAAGTAATGTTGATAGAAAACACAGGTTTTTAATTAAATATTTTAATTTTTTTATTGATTCATAAAGTATACATTTTAAGGTTATGTATGGAATAGCGGAACGACCCTGAACTGTCAACTGTCCTGCTGTATTTATTTTTTTTTTCGTTGGCAATACTTTACCGCACAAAAAGGCGCACAGTTAAAATATTGCGTGAATTTCGGGACACAATACATATATATTAGGAATAAATATGAATACTGCCTGGGGGTATGTGTGTTGTGCATTGAAATATGCGACAGTATCTCGAGGGTGAGGTCAGTGGCCATGCTGCTGCGATACCTTCGGAGCGATCCCCCCGTTGTTGTGGGGCGAAACAGACGGCGACACCCGCGCCGCCGAGTGGACGACCGAGGAAGCAGCGGTCCAAAGGCGCAGCCGGAGTCGACAGCAGGGCCGGTGCAAGGTAAATTGGCGCCCTAGGCGAAAAACTTTAATGCCCCCCACCCCACCCCCCTCCCACCGGACACCCCCCAAAAAAAAATTGTCCTTGTCCTAAGATTTTGTCAACAATCAAATGTAAGCAGGCTTGTTGTTTTTTTTTTCTTTTTTTTTTTACTTATTACAAATCATAAACAGGTCACCGTGGACTTTAAATAATTACTTATATCAATATAAACATTCTAAACTTAAAAAAAAAAAAAACATTTTCATCTAGTTTCAGTAATCGTTAAAAAATATTATATGGGCTGTTATGTGTCGTGCTGCGCCGCCCCCAGCCACTTGGCGCCCTGGGCGGTTGCCTAGTTCGCCTGTGTGGACGCGCCGGCCCTGGTCGACAGACACGCGGCACGCTTCTCCCTCGACGAGGCCACGACAGCGGGCAGGTCGCCGCAGGGCCTGGCTCCGGCGAGGCTGGACCAGGACGACAACAGCGAGGAGCCTCACAGGAAGACAGACGCCGCAGCCCGATGTTGAAGGTGGCGTAGCCAGGATTTGTGTATGGAGGGTGTTAAGAAGCATGCCCCCCCCCCCCCCTCCGTATTAAAGCGGGTGGTCCAGGGGTCCTCCCCCGGGGAAATTTGGATTTTAAGGTGTAAAATAGTGCTATTTTAGCAGTTTTCGGTACTTAAATTTAAATATTGTAATGGTAAAATTTTTATTAATTTTAATATGAAATTTGTTTGAGTGATGAATAAGAAATTAATTAAAGATTTGGTGCTAAGGGGGGGGGGGGTTGAACCCCTAAACCAACCTCCCCCCCCCCCCTGGCTAGGCCCCTGTGTCGAACCCACGGGGGAGACGTGATCGTCGGTCGATGTGTTACATCTCATAGCTGCCGCGAGATTCAGAGTGAGCGCGCCACTCAGGACAAGACCTGGTTCCGACAGCGGTGTACACGTACTTAATGTAATCGGTGTCCGTACTCGTTTCAAAATGAGTAGGTGCGTATTAATTTAAAGTGTCAAATGCAACTGTTGTAAATTATTAAAGTCTATCATATTATATTGAATAAATAATACAAAGTTGTCGACTCTTTAATCATCTCCGTAAATAATTACGCCACCATTTATAACACACAATAAAGGTTTTTAACAAACATTATGATTTGTGGTCACCTTCAAGTGCGTCCTACTATCCTTGACCTAATGGCCTGATGTTAACTCGCCACTGGCCTTAAAAATCGAGATGAAATGTTGGTTTGATGAGATATTTTCGAAAATTAGTTTACATAATACATAAAAGATAACAGAATACAGCTTGTTATCTACGTGTGAGACACCTTTACTTTTATCTCGTTAACAACTGTGCTTAGAGATAACAAAATTATAGATAGTATTGCTATGAGAAGCTGAAAGATAACATCAGTTAATTTTTTAAGTGTTACACGTTAGTGAGTAGCCTTCTGGTGTAGGGCTCACAAAAAAAAAAAAACAATTTATATGCGAAAACTAAATAACTTGGAATATTTACAAAATTATTTATAACGACATTTCGTATGATTGAACATACAAATTTCATTGCTTATTCACGTTGCAGCCAAAAAATGGTTCACTTGCGTCCATAACTGCTTTATCATGGCACATGGTACACAGGGCTCTTTTATAGTACACATACCATAGTAATCATACGCCTGCCAAACCTGACGCGATCGCAGTGATTTTATAGTAGTTGATTTCTAACCTAACGTCAATTCGAAATATATTTTAGTTGGGAAAATAACCATCTAGTTATATAGTGGAAATTCTAGTTGGATTCTAGGGGTTAATGTTGTCAGGTTTCACGTGCGCTTTTTATAGATATAACGTTGCTAATAGGCTATAGATAAAGATCAATGGAACACTATTTTCTGATGCCAGTCAAAATTTTTGAGGCAGTAAAATGGAAAATGAAAAAGGGGCCAGAGGCGCGAGTGAGATTAATCTCCACGGTGACAGCCCGAAGTCGGAAAAGCTATACTGAAGAGAATAGTTTGCTTAGGTTTGGTCTATAAGAAATCTTTGGAATGGATCTTATGAGTTATGCACACCATATTGTGAGGAGAAAATGACCTTTCGTTGCCTGAGAACGGTTAGGCTTGTGTTGCCTCAATTTCGCTAGAACATCTTTCATCTGGACTCTTCAGTATATTTTTTACTCTCATACCTCGTCGTGTTTAGTTCAGTTCACTAGTTTTCGAGTGGATCTGTTGGTGGTGCTATCAATGCTTATTACTTATAAATTTGTTTTTAATTAGTAAAACCTTTAAACTTTATAATATAGGTAGTGTAACCCAAAGGATTAAAATAGGACGAATGTGAGAAGCGATGAGGACGATCCTACCCCCTTTTTTTTTCCATAACATTTTAGAAATAAATGTCTGTAAAGGTAACAACAAACAATACTCCATATTTTTGGTAATTAATTTTCAAGACGCTATTTTAAGGGGCTTTAATTTTCCAAAAATTTGGACTCCTTTTTAAACTGGGAATCAGTAGCGGATCCAGAGGGGGGGAGGGGGGCTAAGGGGCTCAAGCCCCCTCCAAAAGCATCTGGGTCCACTATTTTTTTTGTGTTTGCCTTGATAAAGCCGAGCCTGAGCTGGGTCAAGCCCCTCCCAAACCAAAATCCTAGATCCGCCACTGCTGGGAATCATTCAGTAACTCCCAAAATCCTCCGATCGTTCCCCGGCCTCAGATGGGAAGCTGGCGACACAGCGCGGACGAAGCGGCGACTCACCATGAAGGTGCCCAGCCCGAGGAGCGGCATCTGGCGGCCGTCGCGGAAAGTCACGCTGGGGACCGCCTTCGCCTCCATGTTGGCAGCGCTGCACTCGCCTGCTCGGGACTGACTGGCAGCGTTGAGTCGCCTCAAGGCCGCGCCAAAACCCGCCCGCAGATATCACGACCGGGGAGCAGCCGCGTCTCCAGTGTTGCAACGTCGGCGATGACTTTTGTTTTTTTTTTCTAAAGTGTAACATCTTACCTCTCGGTATACGGCATTCCGTATGAGTAATTTCGTGAGTATCGAAATGAAATGTGAAACAACAACGGTGTTACCATCTGTGAAGGATGGCGATAACTAAAGGGAGACATGGGCAGTATTTTAATAAAATTCCTTGTCGAAAATCGGGTCGAAAGCCAAGGTGTAGTATTTTTTTCAAAACTGTTACGCTTTTATCGTAGCCGTTTAATTATAAAAGTAGTATGTAAATGTATGTATGCTCCGGGGTTTAGTGTGTGGTGGTGGTTCGCCATCTTGGATGACATTAACTTTTGACATGGACCTTCAAAATTCGCAAAATAATGCCAAAAATGACTCACATTTTACCCAAAATTCGTCAAAATTTCTCGGATTTTAGAAAAAATTAATCCGCCAAAAAATCTGATAACTTCGGGAAAAAAAAAATTTTCCTATTTCGTGGGAATATTACCGTTTTGAGAAAAAATTTCCCGTTTTAGTCTTCAAAAAATTCCAGAGGCTTGAAATGTCCTCAGAAGCGGCTTAAAGTCCTCATCTACAAGCAGCCCTAAGCCGCTGAGGTCATAACCTTGACAGTTAGGATGCCATAGCCGCCATTTTTAATTGTTACAGAATTTCAACAATTTTTTTAACTGTCCGCCATCTTAAAATTTCGAAATTTTCATCCAAAAAATATCGGGAAATTTTTTTAATTTAATAAAAAATCATTTAATACAATTTTAATTTAAAAAGTACCTATTACATGGAGTCCTCGGTTCGAACCCCGAGAGGGTAAAAAAATGGCGACGAATCCTTCCTCCACTGAAACCAGCGGCAGACTGACCTCCCAACACTAATACCAAGGTATTGTTACGAACGTGAGCAGAGCCGCGGCGCGCGCAGGTTCAGAGCTGGCTGGCGGCCCCGCAACGTGAGACGTGCCGCGCACGCCTGGTGGATTACACGGGTCGTCGCTTCCCCCCCCCCCCTTTCCACTCCCCGCGCGGCGCTCTGTCTCGGCGCCGTTATCTGACACCTTGCCGCTGGGGAGTTCCACGGGTCACCACGCGAGCCGCCGACGCGTGTCTTAAGATTTCTGGCGTCGGGTCGGCGCGGAATGACGTGACTGGCCCCAGTCGCGCTCGCGAATTCTATAAGTGGCGCCTGGACCTATATAAGCCAGGATACCGGCCTCCGAGAGTTCAGCTGAGAGTTCAGTTCCCGTGCGATAGTCCGGGTGATAGTGCCGCGGGTGCGGTGGTGTTCAGGGGCGAGTGTCTGAGCGAGAGTTACGGGGCGAGAGAGTCTACGCGATAGTGTCGCGGTGCGGCGGAGTTCCTCGGCGATAGAGTTCAGTTCCGGGGCGATAGTCTGGGCGAGAGTGCCGCGGGTACGGCGAGAGTCCCGAGCGAAGTTCCGAGCGAAGCGTCGAGTGTGATCCTCGGCGAAGGGAAGTGCGACGGCTGCGGCGGAGTGTGGCGACGTAGGTCCACGAGGGGTGCTGCGGCGAGAGTTGCGCCAGAGGTGCGGCCCAGCGAGGTGTGCGGTGTGTAAAAACCGAGTGACTGGAGAATAAGCATTTTTAAGTGTAATTCAATATTAGGCATTTTTAGAAGATTATTTGTTAGTGATGTAAATATTGGCAATCAATAAAACTGTGTTGAAAAATCTTTAATTTGGCTATCCATTAACGAACCCAGTAGTTTTCCCACGACGATTATTATTTAATTTTTAATTATTCGTAACAGTATGTATATCACCAGCCATTATGACGTTACATTCGCCATCTTGTTTTTGTCTGCTGTAGGCTGCTATCTAGGATCTGACATATTGTTTTCGTCTGCTAGAGTGCTCTTCCACCATATTAGTTTAATTGTTACCTGCTAGAGTGCATGAATCATTTATTTCCGGGGCACCCACCATCTTGACGGCTGTCTTCACCACCATCTTGAAAATTCATAATTATTTAGCTAGAAATTTCGTTTGGAATTCCAAATTCATCAAAATAATCGCTTATCGATCACTGGACGATGCAAAAAAAATATTATTTTATAAAAAACTTATTAAACTAATTTTGGTGAAAAATCATGAAATTGACTTAGAATCCTATTCAACCAGCCTCCAGTTAGCCAACTACGACATATTGGCGCCATCTTGGAAATTCGTAATATTTGTCGTAGAAATTCGGATAAATATTCCAAAAGTCATCAAAAAAATACTCGTTTTTGAACTAATTTATTCGTTCTATTCATGTCCTCGGTTCTATCATTATTTGACTAAAGAAAGTTAATTTGATTAAAATTACCATTGAAGTGACAATTTCAAGAAATAAAACATCAAAATTACAAATAAAAAATTATTATGTAATTTCTACAAGTACAAACAAATAAGCAAATTACTAAAGTCTTAAGCATTTCTCGTTTTCTACAGTCTTCTTAGAAGGCGAAGCGAGACCATTACATGCCTTCACATGTGTTTTCGGGACAGTTCTACATGACAGTAGATTAACCAGGCACGCCTAGTCAGCAGTAAAGAATGTCCGGTTAGATGACCAGACCCAACCAACCACTCGGTCAGGCTAACACGACCAGTTGGTGGCCAGGCACATCCAGTCGGTGGCCAGCTACGTTCAGTTAGTGGTTAGGTACATAAAGTCAGTAGCCAAGCTGTCCTATTTTCGATACATAGCATACATTTCAAACAGGTCATGTAAGACGTCAAACGTATGTACCAGACGTCTCCGAACCATGAGACCAATCGACCTTACTGTTCACCTAACGATACAGAATAAACGAAAAGGACGAACGTGCTCTAACTGTTCCATTTGCTCTAAGGCTCCAAATGTTCCAAGGCTCCAAATGCTGCAATGCTTCAAATGCTTCAAAATTCCAATGCTCAAAGCAGCTAAAACTTCTCCTATGCTTCAATTGCTCCAATTGCTCCAATTGCTTCAAAGAACCAAAACTCCATCTATTCCAAAGCTTCAACAGCTCCAAGTGCTCCAATGTTCTAACAAATCCAATGCTCCAATTGATCCAAAAGCTTTAAAGCTCCAAAGCTCCAACTGCTACAAAGCTCTAACAGTTCCAAAGCTCCAACAGCTCTAAGTGCTCCAATGCTCCAATTTCTCCGAGTGCTCCTACAGCCCCAATGCTCCAAGTGCTCAAACAGCTCCAACTGCTCCATTTGATCCTATTGCTCCAACTGCTTCAACTACATTTTGGCTCCAACTGATTTCAATTACATTTTTAATCGAACTTGGCTTGATTGCTGTACGAATGTATTTGATGTGTTTCAGATGATTTTATACCTATATGTGATATGATACACAATGAATATGGGTAGAGTTCACAGAGTAGTTCTCGGTAAGTGTTTTAAGGGTCGCTTGTAAATATTTGGACACGACTTTACTCGTAGCTTATATTGGAACATAACCATATGTTTCTCTGTGATTCTCCTATGAATCCTTGATTTCAACTTAACCTATTACTTTAACTTAAATTCTGTTTTTCGGCACTGCTCTTTCAATTGTTTAATCGGGTCATTGGTTTCTTCAAAACCTTAAATTTTAAATCTCATACATAGTTATAAATTGGAAATTTTTTGACATTAATTTCTGACAGGAATATGAATGTCTTTAATCTCAGGTTGGGTTTCACTTCGGCTAAGGATTCGAACCGCTTAAACCTCGTAAACTATGACAGCTACAGAATTAAAGTAAATATATTTTAATAGAGCAGAATTTGCTCATGCTCGTTACGTATAACTCACCTGATTAACGTTTGCAGTGATGACGTACTGAGCGTTAGTGGGGAGAGTTGAATGAAGTCAGTGAGAGCTGTGACTCAGAAAGTAATAGACCGTTTTGCGTTATTTCAACTTAAATTTTCTTGTGAGTGAGTACTGAGAGGTTTTAGTTGAGTGGAATAACTATAAAGTTACTAACTTGGGTTTTGGAGCTATTAATCGTAAATTGCCTAAGCCAAAAAGTGTTTTGTATGAGAAAAGAAAGAAAACAAGTGACATCGCCAGTGCAGAAGCAATTAAAACTGCAGAGAAGTGTCGCAGGTATTGAATGAGTCAAAAATTAGCCGAGCGAAATGAGCCAGTGGGGCAAAACGAGCCCCGAACGAGGCGCGAAATTTGCGCTCGAGCGAACCGCAGCAGTATTACCTCGCGAGAAGCGACGGGGAATGCAGACAATTGTTTGGTAATGGACGTGGATATGCTTTCTGATGATGCTGATGTTGATATCTAGTCAGTTGAGCCAGTGGTTGTGAACGATGGACCGAGTTTGTCGCAATTTTTCTGGCGTGGCCGCCCGACCGTCAAGTATCACGTTCATCGAATGCACGTCAAAAAATTAAGCAACATCAATTTTGTTAAATAATTTTATTTATATCATACACAACATTCTCGCCCAGCGCGATGGAATTTCATGATCCAAACCCCAGGCGGCTGTAGTTCAAATTACAGCCTACCCAGAATTCTTGGAATTTATTATTGTTATTAATAAATCTATGTTACAATTCTTATATAACACAATCCGTAAAAGTAATCCACCACATGTGTTAGCTTTCCTTGCAAGCATTACATGGGTGAAATTTTTGCAGCAACCATGCGTGACATTTAAATTTAAAACAATTTTTCTTTTTGGGAGATATTAGTTTGTTTGGGATCCGCGTTCTAAACACTCTAACTTTTAAGTGACAATTGCGACAAAATTGCAAGTTATTGTTACGCATTAAACCCCTTAAAAACTCTGGAAAAAAAAGTTAAAAATCCTAAACAGAAACCGACGTTTAAAATAAATCAGAGTTTTAAAAAATATGTCCCCTTATGTCGGAACTCCCACCAAACACTATGCTAAGACTGGGCTGAACTAACACCAACGCCGTTAGTTCGCAGGCCGCTACGAGCTTCACTAATCCGACGGAGAATGAAGGTAAGTTTCCATACCTTTCTATATGACCGTGGTATGGCCAGCAAAGCGTACTATAACTTCTCATTTATCTACTTCCAGCGCACGATGGTTTGTCACGTGTTCACAACCGTCGTACGATAATTTCCGTCACAGCATACAATAATTTCGATACGGCATACCATTACTATCGTACGTGACGTAGAAACTAGTATTTTTACGCACTTACATTTAAAAAATGTTTTCTTATTAAAAGGTCATAGTGTGTTTGAGATCCTGATTCTCAACACACTTAACTATTAAATGACAATCGCGGCAAAGTTATTGCTAAGCATTAAAACCCTACAAAACTCCCAAATAAATTTAAAAACGCTTAAAACGAAACAGAGTTTTAAATAATATGTCAACTTTAATACGAAACTCCCATTGAACACTGTATTAAGTCTGGGCTGAAGTACTACCAGCTGCTACTACCAGGATAAAAAAAGGCGCTTTGACGCGAGCAGCACCGGCGCGGCGTGTTGATCGAGGCCGCGCGCTCGGAAGCCTTGTAGGAGATAGGACGCTCTTCTCTCAATCAGTGACTGGCTCGCTGGGTGCCGGGCTCCAATCCAGCGCCAGAGAAGCAGAAAAGGGGAGGGGGGCGCCTCGTTATTTGATGACTAATAATGGAAACTTGTAATTTCAGAGCGTTTGTCTGTCACGGAAAAACCAAGATCGACAAATCAAATACTACGAGTTCTGCAAAAAAAAAAAAAAAAAAACCAAGATTGGATATTGCCATAGACACGTCAACAGAGAATGGGCCTATCCCAGGATAAACGATTATCAGAAGCTTTGACCCCGATTGAACGGACATTCTGGCTTGAAATACATTTACTGGATGGGCATTTTGAAATAAACAAAAAACCTAAGCAAGATCCGAATATGATTTGGCAGGTTAGTACGTTTCAGGGAATACGGAGCGAATAAATGTCGGTTGGGTGACATATGTACCACAAAAATAAACTCCCAAGGATAGTTTCTGCGACAACCGGTGAAGAACTCGTGCCTATAAGTTTCTGAAGTTTCTCAAATAAATAAATGCCTTGCTTAGCTTTATGAATTTTTGTTCTATTCGGCTCACTAATCCCCGCGCGTTTGTGCCGTTAAGCTAATCGGTGTGCTGCTTACCCGCTTGCAAACTGAACTTGACGGCACCCCTCGCATCACAACCAACTGGACTACGAAGGTCGGCTTTAGCTTCACATAATCCTTGAAATTAATAAGTTGTTTTTTATTTGTGCTAAACAACTTTAGTGCTGGCCGTTTATCGGCCAACTTTGCGGTTTGTTGACATTTAAATGAATTTTCGAAAAGAGCTTGCATTAGAAATCCGGAGTAGGTATCGTTATTTTTTCATCTGTGTTTCTAGAATGCTATATGTGAAATATATGTATTCTTCTTCTCCCCTCCCCTTTACACCCCTTTACCTTCACACATTCACCAGAATTCGAGGGCTGACGCCTCTGAACTGCGTGATGTACGCGAGACGATGCGTACAGCGCGCAGTTTATATATGTGTGTGTGTATGTGTATGTGTATGTCCAAACAGGGACAAATGTTTGTTAAATATATGTAAGGTAGTATTTCTGTTGCCGAGCATATTTAGATTAACTGTGTGGTGGATAGTGGATACAGTTGTTTTTTCTCGGTTGGGGAGGGAGAAGGTTGAACTAAATAGGAAAAATAGGAAAAGAGGACAGGAGCAGATAGCAGTTCCCGAAACGTCGCTTGTTTCTGTTTTGGAAAAACTATTGTGTTTGTTTCGACTTTTCGTTTTGTTGTGTTTTTTTCTCGTTTCAACTGTTTTGCTGTTTTTTTTTTTGGGGTTCAATATTTTTGTGCTGTCATCATTTGTGGAGGTTTTTATCGTTCTATTCTGTTTTGGAAAACTATTGTGTTTGTTTCGTCTTTTCGTTTTGTCGTGTTTTTGTCTCGTTTCAACCGTTGTGGTTCAATATTTTTGTGTCATCATTTGTGTGTGTGTGTGTGGGGGGGAGGGGGGGGTTCGTTCTCTTAGTACATTTTTCTTTGTTTTTCTTTTTTTGTTGACCAATATTTTGTGGTGTTAATATTCGGTTGACAACAGCAATTTTTGCTTTTTTTGTATTTTTTGTCTTTTGGGTATTTTTATTTATTTATTTTTTATCTTTTAGTTTTCTTCGACAGAAAAAGTGCTTAGCAATGACGTATGTCCAAAAACTTACATCAAGTCATGCACTCCCATTGCACAAATCTTTCAAAGAAAATAAATAGGAAAAATTTCAAAATTTGAACACGTGTATTAAAGAAAAACTTACTTTAGCCTACTGTTGCCACTAACACACTGACACATGTGCCTACAGAAATAGCCTTAGGCGACGCGGCTTGTCACAACTTGCATCATCCCAAATAACATTACTGCCTTCACTCATATATTGCAAATTTTTTCCCAACTTCGGAGGAGGGGAGGGGTATAGGTATCCCCATAACTCTCTGTTCCTCCTGACAAACACTACTGAAACTAAGCGCTGCTAGATTTTACCACGTCAACAACGTACCAGCTACGTCCGCCAAGTCGCTCTTCTTTTTTAATTTATACTTCTTTAGCCGCCTAATGAAAAATTTATGAGAGTAAATTTTTACAATTCACGCTCAACATGCAATGATATTTTCACAGGATGAAGAAAGGCTACATAAAAATTAAAATTATATATGTGCTCATAAGTATTATAATTTATTTATTGATATTGAATACTGTTCCATATCAATAAAAACATTTATTTACTGTGAATACTTCTGATATAAATTGTATTCATGAACTTTTTCAAGTTTATTTATATAAGTGAGGTTATGTTTCCGAATGTATAACGATGTCAGGTTGCTTGTAAGTTTCCATTGTCGCTGGCAGGGAGTGTCAGTGGAAAGTTTAGTAGCCTCCTGTCTATTTTCATGTGATTATTAGTGAGGTTATGTTCCCGTATGTATAATTTATTTGCATTATAAATTACTACATTATTTAATAAATTATTAAAATTAATAAATTAGAATATACACTCGGCATATTCGTTATTAATGAAGAATTATCTGGACTAATTAACTAAATTAAATAATTTATGTATTTGTTTGATTAATTTTTGTTACATTAAATTTCAAATTAGTTCAGTGTCTTAAAACAAAAGAAGTATAACTTCTAACGCGCGCACGTAAGAACACTCACTTTGTTCATCTACAGTTCCATTGTAATATAAAACTAGCTGGGCTGAAGAGCGTCCTACTGGAGCGCGCGGTGTAACGTTGATCTGGGCTTGGCGCTGACTCAAAGGCGCGGGTCAGTCCGCCCGTGTGCTCCTTTCGCCGGCTATAAGTGGCCGCGCGGCGGTCGCGCTCCGCAGTGCTCCTTGCTCCGCGCGACTCAGCGGCCGCCGGCTCGCAGCGCAGGTCAGTCGCCTAGAGTAGTGTTCGCGTAGAAGGCACTCTCCTTCCAGGGACGTCGGTTGTGCGAGGGAGAGAGAGGTAAATCAATGATTCTTATTCATTAGGAAAGAGGTTGCAAACTTTAATATGCTCGTATTGTTGATTCGTTCTTACTTTTTTTTTTTTTAATTCTGTGGTGATACATTATCTTACAATTGAAACACGTAATACCATACCACATAATATCAAACTTGCAGCTACACTCGGGTAACATTTTTTTATTATTATTCACGCCACAGTTGGGCTTATACCATAGACAAAGTTCTAAATAATTAATGTTGACAAACAATTATTAAAATTATAACTCTATGCAGCAAAAAGTGAAGTAACGTTATATATGTTCGTAAAAAGGATTTTTTTTAAGTAAGATAATTTTGTATAATGATATTTTGAGGAAATTTTTGCGAGGGCGAGATGCGTTTTCTGCTCCCTAATGGATAAAAGCCCCGTGGTATTCCCTCATTTTACATCTGTTCCAACGTTCCTGTTTCCTTCCGCACTTTGCTCCGGCATTGGCAGTCGAGTTGTCGACAGAACCGTCAAAACAAAACCAGTGGAAGTAAGCAGTTAATAACGTGCATTTTGTAGAAAATATTGAATGTCATTTTTTTTTTTAACGCAGTTATTGTGTTAGTTTAATTCACTGGTCACTTCCTGCAGTGATACTAAAGCGTGATGAGTTACGCCAAAATTTAGCCAACTTGCGCACGTTCTCGACTGTTGTGTTGGCAAAAAAACCGTTCAGTGTCAGGGTCAAAATTGTATTTACCGCGCAGCTTGGCCATGCGGTCGTTTTTACGATTCCGCAGTTGTTATTATTTCATTCATTTATTCCCATTCCATGGCATGACCTATAACTCAAAGTCAACACAACAGTTGATAGGCCAGTAAATTAGTATTATGAATTTTAAAAATTCTAAAGTGTCTTAGTTATTGAATTATTGGCCTTTTTTTTCCAAAAGTTTTAAATCCCCACCTTGCATCAAATTATTAAGATACTGCAATTTTTTTTCTACGCAGTCATAAACAACCCTACAATTGATAATAATTCAAAATAAATTAAAATATGTTATCCTTTTAGGGAAATAAAGTATCTATTTGGAAAACTTGTTGGGCAAAAAAATTTAATTGGGTAAATTTTACTAATCATATTGTTAAAAAAAATTACTTTGCAATCTTAGCAAGTTATTTGCTTTAATTATCCACCTTTTCAAATAACTTTCTAAGTTATCAAAGTAATTTTTTAAACAATATGATTAGTAAAATTTACCCGATTATTTTTTTTTTGCCTAATAAGATTTCCAAATACTTTTTTTTCCCTAAAAGAATAGCATATTTTAATTTATTTTGAATTATCATCAATTGTAGGGTTATTTATGATTGCGTAGAAAAAATATTTAGTCGCAGTATCTAATAATTTGGTGCAGGGCGCAGATTTAAAAACTTTGGGGAAAAAATGCCTATAACTCGATAACTACAACCATTTTTTGAATTTTGATTAATTGGGCTGTCAACAGTTTTCGGCTTTACGATGAGTTATGGGACATTCTATAGATGCCTATATCGTCGAGGAGGTAATTACAGGCAAAAAAAATCATACAGTGCAGTACGTTCTTTGAACTATTCTTGCACTGGGGAAGATCGATACAAAACATTTTTGTGTACATACGCCATTGCTGGCTTCAACTGTATATCACAGATAAACTTCAAGAACGCTGGTTTCTCTTGTGCGTCGCTGTGTTAGCCAGATTATCTGTTTAGTATCATCGTTGGGTTCGTCTTTTGTTGCTGTATCATCTGTGTTGCACCCATCTCGTCCTTGTCAGCCAACTTCGTTCGTCTGTGCTGTGAAATTTTTCTAATTCTTTTCACGGAATTCTCAGTGCTGTCAAAGCATTTAACATAACTGATTTTGGCTTGTTTTCTGTATGTTAGAGTATTCATCTTTATTGTCCGTTCTTGAGGTAAACCATCAATGACGTATGTCCATAAAAATGTTTTGAATCACACAGTGCAGTTCTGTAATTCTAGAAAGGTGAAGGTGAGGTAGTGACGTCACACAAACGTGTTCGCTTATCTAGGGGTATTGTGTATTGTTGTCAGGACAGCCATAAGGAAGCGCTAAGGGCGACTCCGCACGTACTTAAAGTGCCAAATCGACTCTACGTGCAAGGCAGAGAGGGGCATGCGGTCTTTTTGGTCAAGTTGCTTGCAACTCTAATATTTTAATCGGCGACTTTATAATTCATTCGTTGGAAAGTGTGTAACAAAGTTCAGGCCTCCTAGGTATTTTGGTAGATATTGAATTAGAAGGTTTTTAGTTGAAGCAGTGTGAAAATTTCCATTTGGGTCATATCATATTACATTTATTCATACTTTTTTTTTTTTAAGTCGTGGATAATGGAGAAGGACCTACAATAGACGCACGAATATTTAAATTCAAACAAGTGTCAAAAATGAAAATGTGTTCTCCATTGTAAAACGTTCCAATTCGTTTATTCGTTGTTGTTTTTGGTGTGTAATAACTTAGCTCTGGGTATACGGCATTTCGTGGGAGTAATTTCGTGAATGCGACGGAAATGTATAACAGGAAGTAGGGAGAAGCACGAGTCATTCAAATTTTCGGTGCGGCCTACCTACAATCGGTGCTTCTGCTGCAACGTGTCAGCGAGCGCACACATTTCCATGGCGTTTGAGAGAGAGAGAGAGAGAGAGAGAGAGAGAGAGAGAGAGAGAGAGAGAGAGATAGAGAGGGAAAAAGAGAACGAGGAGACAGCTGACAGCTGTTTACCGTTCGTTCCGCTAACAGTAGTCTTGAACAGTATGACGCATTGTTGCCATGTGGCTCTTTTAATAAGTTGTAAATACCGTGTGAAATGTTTTGTACTAAAATACGTATTGTGCTAATACATAATTTGTTATACGATATGTTAGATGTTATCACTGGCGAGTACTGTAAGACTTGCTCACATCTTTTTCTTTATTTTTTATCTGGCTCCACGTCTCGTGGAAAACGAGGTCATTAGAGACGGAGACCCGCACTACACGGCTCGAGGATGTTGGCGGAGAAAGTGACAATGGCTTATGGTAATGCATCATCCCGGCATTCCCCTAGTCTCATTTAGGGAGACCATGTGGAAACTTAATTCAGACCGGAGTTCTAACACAGGTCTTCGGAAAACGAGTTCCGTCGATTCTTACAGCACTTCAAACTCGCTACTTTTCAGGCCGGCGCGGCGTTGTGAACTACGAAAGAAACGCACTAAACGCAAGGCGCAAAATGTTAGCTAACCAGTTTTTCAAGTTTATCAACTACGCAGGACGTTAAAATTAAACGCAAGCCAACTTTCAACTTCTTGCTTGTTTCTCGAGTGAAGTGTTCCGGAAAACTTTCAAGACGCAGACGTAATGTGTATAGAAGTACAATGTTGTTATATTAAATGTATGCATCAAGTTTTCAATTGTTAAGGGGCCCGCCTCGTCAGGGATGTGTCTGTGTTAGTGAGGCGGGGTGACAAGTGCGACGCTCGCTGGTGCTTCCAGCGCGATATCGCCTCTAAGCGCAAGGCTCTGAACTAGGCGCAGTGTCTTCTCGTCATGCATAAGACAACTATGAAATTTAAGCGGTAACTGTAACATTAGTGGGCGGAGAAATTAAGATAAAATTGTAATGAAAAAACTCTTTACCAGGTGTTTCATTTCTGAAAATTGTTTATAAAAATTGTTTTAGCTCTTTCCACTATCCTGAGAAAAAAAAACAGTTTAAAAACTAAATACGAACTAAATACGGTAACAGAAAATCCCATCACTCCTCAACGCATTATTAAATGCTTTTCGTAAACAGATCCCACTCGAATATCTTTAGCAGTTTTCAAATCGCGTGTTTTCTTCTGAAGCTCTGGACACTGTATGCGCGGGTAGGCGGGCCCTTAAACTTGCGCACAGTGTAAGAATATAACACTTGTGAGTCAAGTTATTGACAGTTTCACGTGTTTCAATGCTAAACATTAATTATAAAAAAAATCCCGAGGAATTTTTTTTTTTTTATATATTCTCATAATTCCACGTTTTAAGGTTGGTGACGTATTGCGACGACCGTGAATTCCTTTTGTTGGCTGCGTCGAGGCTATCTCTTTCCGTAGTTCACTAACTTTAATAACACCGCTCTTAGAGGATCAGGAAACAACCACGAACATGAGCACGGATTCCGCGAAGCCCCGAGGAAACATTCCGGGAGTGACTGGTCTACAACCTCGGTGGCCGGCTGTCACGCCACTTCCGCGTCGTATAATCTCAGCTGCGGTCATGCTCCCCGGAAGCCCGGGCGAAAGCCGCGCCGTGTGTGAGTCAGCCACAATCTCCACTACAGTCTCTACCACGCTTAGATTGCAGTACGGAGTCAATGGCGGACACTGTCGCCACATTCATACTACCCGGGTTGTTAAAATTAAAAATATTATTTTGTTGACCATCTTTAATAATATGTTTTAATATATATATTTTTTAATTATACTCGTTCTTGATTTTTGTAAGACCATAAAATAGTGTCAACTGACAGTGTTATTACAGTTTTAGTCATTCTGACAAAAAAGAATAATTAAATACTAAACACAAATTATTATTTCACACGAAAATAATAAATGTGAACAAAAAAAGATTGAAACCAAGATGATGTATTTCAACGACATCTCCTTAGAAATAAAATTTTAAAAAAAAAAATGTTAATTATCTTAATGGAAATACACCAGGAAAATGTATTTCAGCAATTCTCATTCCAAAAATTGACCTTACAAAATACAATTTTTCCGATACATTAAACACATGTTTATTATATTACAAAGCTGTGTCTGGAACTTTTGCGCTCAATGGCTTGCATCAGGCAACACAGCACACTGAAACAAGGACAGCGCTAATGGCAGAGATCGTGCACTGGTAAGGGAAAGTAAATGCCTATTTAAATGCACACTGCAATCCAAGGATGAGACACGCTATAGCTGTGTAGATGCGAGCCTGCCCCTGCCTCGTGATGGCATGGCTGCGTCATGCATCTAATCATTGGTTTGCTGCTTACACCACGCTGTCATTCACTGCAGTTAGTAAGATCATTTTGCAGTAGGTTGGACTCAGCAACGTTTTGCAAGCGAAGTGTACGATTCACTGATTCGCTGAACAATGGTGGAAGGAAGGGTCATGCGCTGACAAACCCCATCCTCCCCCCCCCCCCTCCCCCAACACACATATCCGAGATTAGTCTCTCTCTCGTGCAACTTCACGGTCGGCCGGAATTTAAAAAAAAAAACTGTGAGAAATCTTTTTTAACCACTCTCAAGTCATGTTTTAACATCTAACCTCGGTAACGAGCAAAGTTGCGTGTTCTCGTGTTGCAAATACACTTATAATACGAAACTCGGACACGACATTTAAAGTAGAATTGTTTAAAATAATGCCGAATGTGATAAATATTCTAAAAACATTTAGTATGCACCAGAAATGCAATGAAATAAGCGCGCATTACACGACGGATTTTTAACGTGTTAAAAGTCCAATGCGCGTGCATGCAGAAATTGATATAGCCACGAGCCGAAGTCATCAAGATGGCGGACCCATGAGCGGCAACGTGCACGCGTATATATTAACTTTCGCGAACATTGGTGGGTGTACTATGCGTATTGGTGTGCCAAAGGAAACTTTGTGGTAATGAAACTATCCTGGAATTCATATTGAAAATTATAATTGTTATACCTAACAAGATATAATCGCAACTCTAAAAATACGTACTACGTATAGTTTATTCGCTGGGAAAATTTGTAGCATTGCAAAATGGGTCATAAGAATATTAAGAATAAGTTTGATGTGAAGGATATTTTTTTTTTGTTGATATAGAAAACAGTTCAGATATGTTAAGAATTGTTATTAATTACTTTGGTTAAATTTCATGGAAAGCCTTAAAATACTTATTTCCTTGAGATACTTAATTATAAATTTGAGGGTTAACTCTAGTTCATAATAATTAATGTTGATATTTGATAATTAATGTCAGTAATTAAAGCAGTATAGATTATAATTTTACAGGACATCATTTTTAAACAAAAGTTTTTATATGAATTTCAACTTTGTTTACTAAATTTTTAACATTGTATTTGAATTTTTTGGGTAATTTTATATTCTATTGGATATTGCTAGTGTAATATTTTGAGAATAGTCTGGAAGGTACAGAAGGAAGAGCGGACAGGCGCGACACTCTGGCGCCAGAAAGCTATTTTTCACTTTGTAAATGCGTGTTTGGGATTTACGCGTCACGTTGTACGCACAGCTGTAGCGACCGTCTGGAAGGGTCTCTGGAGGCTACCACTAGCCAGCCAATCAGGGCGAGTCCTGGCGTGATGTGATGCGCTCGGCCGAAATTCCTTATTTGGGCATGTTGATGAATGCTGTACTGTGATTGGTCGGTTGGCCCACGGGGTTGCTTCCCTTGTCTTCACCTTTACAAGGGAAGGTAATCTCGTCGACCAAGTCACTTGTTGCTCGATCGTCGCCGAACTCGGTCGCGTCGTCGGCAAGTCACGAAACAAATGAAAAATTATTAAGGGACAATTTAACGCCTAGGGGCTGGGGCCACGCCGTAGTTTTTTAACCTAATTTCATTTTTTTTTTCGGACTATGTATTAGAAATTTAGGCCCTAGGCGTCGGCATCGGCCCGACTCGTGTGATTTCGGTCCGCGATCAACGGTACCTTGAGTTAGGTAATTAACCAAGGGACATTACTAAGTTTTTTTTTTCTTCTTCTTCTTTGGCGAGTGACAAGACTCCTCGACCATCAACGGCAATATGTATGGTGCTGTGGTATGTATTTGGACCTCATCCTATCAAAATTCAAAGATATCGTTAAAATTCGTATAAGAAAAGACAAAAACTGTACAAGTAACGAAGTTTTTCTAATTAAATTCATTTGTAAAATTGTGTATTGAAGCCATGTAACGATGAGAAAAAACATTTTTTTAAAGAAATAAACAAAGATAATTTAATAAACTCTTTTATTTCCAAATAAAGCAGAACCTCAGGAACATTGTTTGTTTTGTATTGTTACGTTTCTATGTGTGGTTAGCCGGGCAAAAACATACAACGTAACAACATGGTGCCCAGTCGTGGGGCAAAAACATACAACGTAACAACATGGCTGCCCTGTCGTGGGGCACGAATTTAGACACTGCCTGATTAAAGTAAACATTCGGAAAAACAGTAAAAACTTATCAAGTAAAAGCTAATCATGTCTAAATTAACTATGGTAATACCTTTTGGAACATCGGCAAAATTATAACTTGTGAACGAGTGATTCGAGAGTGGATCGTGTGATCTTCGCGTCGTACTTGTAAACATCAACAAACGAAAACGAGCGTGAGAAGCCAGCATTCACCGTATAAGAACATCGCGGGACATCGTGGGAAAGGAATGCGACGAGAACTACATTTTAAAACATCGTAGAACAGCGCTTCACAGAACATCGTGGGACACGATTCCAGCAACATAGATCATCTCGGTACTTCGCAGGACAACGAGGGATGAATCGGTACTTCGCGGGACAACGAGGGATGAATCGCCGGAAACAGCAAGTCTAAATTGGACAGAAACTTACATTCTTATGGTCTAAATTTTGTATTTGTGGTTATCATTGTTTAAAGTTTTTTTTTAAGTGTGTTTTTAAAGAGTTGTTTACGTTTTCTGGTAATTTATAATAGTAAAAACAAAAGAAAAATGAGTACAGACAGTCAGGATGACCTTGCGGGTTTTCCTGAAACTTCAGGAATGTCCGATCCTAATTTGAATATTGAATTAGTGCAGGAGCAGTCGGAAAACATGGAACAGCCTGCAAATGGTAGTCCAGTAGAGGTTATGGGGGGGTCAGACAGGTCTAATCAAATGTTAGAAAAATTAATGATAATGATGCATAACATGTCACAAGGGATGCATAACATGTCACAAGGTCAGACTGAATTCAGGTATATAATGGAACAAAAATTTGATGCCACTGAAAAAAAATTAGATGCCACTGAACAAAAATTAGATGCCACTGAAAAAAAATTAACCAATACATTTGAGAGCCGATTTGATACTCTTAGGAATGATCTTAATGAACAGATCTCTTCCTGTATATGCAAAGTAAATAATTGTGAAGTGCAGATAGAGTCGGTACAGTCTAGGTTAAACACTTGTGAAAATATAGTGGGCCAAGTTCAGGAAAATTTGACGCAAACAGGTAACACAGTTCAGGAACATAGTAATAAAATTTCAGAACTCGTACAACATAATGAAAGTATACAAAACAAAATAACCAAAAATCAAGGGGATATCACAAATTTGCAGTTAAAAGTAACTGAGAATTCCCAAAATATCTATTACAATGAAAAGAAAGTGGTTCAGGAAGTTAAGGGGAATTTTGAAGCTAATGTTGAAAGGACGTTTACAGAAAATTCAAAGGAGGGTAGCATTGCAGGGTTCAGTTTTGACTGTAGATGAAGTGAACACTTTTGGACGGACAGTGCCGAAATTGTTTGGTGATGACCGAGGGGTCACTCTGATACAATTTGTAACCAAATGTGAGAAAATAGTTAGCTATTTTAGTGGCTCAGATAAGCAACAGGTAGAATTGTTTATCACTAAATTGGATGTGGATGGTGTTGCATTGCAATGGACAATACATAAGAAGAATGAATGGAAAACATTAAAAAAAAAATATATATATATATATATATATATATATATATATTTGCCAGTTGTGTATGTATTTTTTTAGAATAATTCAATGAAACATTATTATGAACAATCAGCTGTGCAATGTTTAAAGTATGTTTATGTTGATTTTGTAAACAAATTAAGGTCATCAAGAATTTTATCATGTTGGACTAGTGAACTATAGTGAACATTTTGCATATTTTTGAAAGATTAGTAGAGGAAAAGCTGAGTAATATTAGAGGGAATGGACAGGGTAACATTAGAAGTTGTTTCTTTGGGATGAAATATAGGAAAATTTTGTGTCAACAGTTTTGAAGTGATAATGTTGTCAATGTTTTGTTGGTGCAGATATGAGGAGTGGAGATATTGGTGGATTTGTGGGTTAAAGTGGTTATTTCATGGGATTTGAGGAGTTTATCATAAGCAGCAGAGAATTAGAGTAACAGCGGTTTTTAAGGGATTTTAAAGGAAATAATTTGTTTTGAGGTTATTTGTCGTCGTCGAAGTTGAAGTTTTTGTATTTGTCGTCGTTTAAGGTGGTCATGGAGACGTAATTCCTGGAGTTGAATTTTTTATCGTCGTTAAGGTGGTCATGGAGACGTAATTCCTGGAGTTGAAGATTTGTTGTCGTCGTCGAGGTTTCTGCAGAGGTGTAAGTTTTTGAAGATGTTGAAGTTTTTGTGTTTATTCATCGTCGTTGAGGTAGTCATGGAGACGTAATTCCTGGAGTTTAAGTAAGTTGTTCAGAGTTTTTTGCTGTTATTGAGGATTCTTCGTTGACCAGGGGGTGTCTGCTTGAAGCTTGTAGAGAAACCAGTTTCAAAGTTATTTGTATTTTGCACTGATGAGAGGGAGATAACCGTTTGTGAAGAATTGTTGACACTTTGTAGTAAGAGAGATGTTTTCAAATTTTTGGCTTTTTGACAAGGAATTAATATTGCAATATTTAAGAAACAGTTTTTTGAATTTATATATAAACAAGTGTTTTATATTACTTATGATGCATCAGGTGAGGCAGTTGGTGCTATGCTCTTCCAAACGAGTTTCAAGGAAGGGGATGAAGTCTTAATTGCTTCACACAAGTTGTCATCCCTTATAGATAATAAGATATCCAAGTTTTTCAAATTGTATGATGGGACATATGAAATAAAGGCTGTGGTAGGCCACAATGTTTACAGAGTAAATGATGCTAATTGGCACGTCTCTTTACTCAGACCATGGAAAATTAATTAAGTGTAAAATAAAAAGGGTAAATTTTAAGCAAGTTGAGTATGTACTTTTTTAGTGTGAGTCAATGAAACAATTTGGACAATCAGCTATGCAAGGTTTGATTATTGTGTAAAGTATGTTTATGTTGATATTGTAAACAAATTAATGTCATCAAGAATTTTATCATGTTGGACTAAAGTAAACCATAGTGAACATTTTGCATATTTTTTAAATGACAAATGAACATGAAATTCCAATGAAATGTTTTGTTTGTTTAATGTTGTCTCATGGGAAGATGTTAACTGAAATTTATTATGAGTTATGTTTTCGGAAAATGATAAAAGTTTGAAAATGTTTGATATTTTAAATTAAAATGCTACACATATTGGTAATGCTAAATGTTTGTTTTGAATTAAATAACAGGGTGTCAATATCCTATATTAAAGGTATGAAATGTAATACTAAAAGTTAATGCATAACAGTCGTCGAGTTTTGAAGCTGCAGAAGCAGTTGTGTGTTCATGATGGCCAGAGTTTAGGTGAATTTTTTGTATTGCCCCTAAATAATCAGCAGATATTTTTTTTGTGTAGTGTGGTTTGTGAGGCAGTTGGGGGGCCAGGAGGTTAATTTTAAATATGTTTCCGGCATGGAGTCCGATGTTTTTTTTTGCAAGGGTGAGTCCCTTCTCCTTGGTCGCTTCCACCCCTCATCAATGTTAATATATGTGCTGCTGTTGCTGAAAGGGGAGGTATGATTTGAAACCTGAGGAAGGACATTAGTTCATGTAATTGGTTTTTCAAGAATATAAACATACGACTGTGTCATAATGAATTGTTTGTCATGCCATGAATGTAGAATTGTCAACTTGTTGTTTGTGGAAATTTAAGTGAGGAATGCAACACTTACAGTTTGATGCTCTATAATCAAGTGTTGTGTTTTTTGTTAAAGATTGATGTGCCACTTTAAATTGGTATGGAGAATTTAAATAATTTTTTGTAAGTAATTTTTCAATGTTTGGGTTATAATTTTGTAAATTTGTTTTAAGGATTTATAATATGAAAAGTCATGGTTTGCTATTATTGTGTCAAGATTTGCATTTCTAATGTTGATGTTAATTTGTTACATTTGTTTACACTTTTGTTATGGTATGTTATTTCTTTTGTTTCAACAATTTACACTTTTGTACTTTTTGATTTAATTTTGCAAATTCAATCAAAAAGTAGGGGGGGTTATGTAGCATTGCAAAATGGGTCATAAGAATATTAAGAATAAGTTTGATGTGAAGGATATATTTTTTTTGTTGATATAGAAAACAGTTCAGATATGTTAAGAATTGTTATTAATTACTTTGGTTAAATTTCATGGAAAGCCTTAAAATACTTATTTCCTTGAGATACTTAATTATAAATTTGAGGGTTAACTCTAGTTCATAATAATTAATGTTGATATTTGATAATTAATGTCAGTAATTAAAGCAGTATAGATTATAATTTTACAGGACATCATTTTTAAACAAAAGTTTTTATATGAATTTCAACTTTGTTTACTAAATTTTTAACATTGTATTTGAATTTTTTTGGTAATTTTATATTCTATTGGATATTGCTAGTGTAATATTTTGAGAATAGTCTGGAAGGTACAGAAGGAAGAGCGGACAGGCGCGACACTCTGGCGCCAGAAAGCTATTTTTCACTTTGTAAATGCTTGTTTGGGATTTACGCGTCACGTTGTACGCACAGCTGTAGCGACCGTCTGGAAGGGTCTCTGGAGGCTACCACTAGCCAGCCAATCAGGGCGAGTCCTGGCGTGATGTGATGCGCTCGGCCGAAATTCCTTATTTGGGCATGTTGATGAATGCTGTACTGTGATTGGTCGGTTGGCCCACGGGGTTGCTTCCCTTGTCTTCACCTTTACAAGGGAAGGTAATCTCGTCGACCAAGTCACTTGTTGCTCGATCGTCGCCGAACTCGGTCGCGTCGTCGGCAAGTCACGAAACAAATGAAAAATTATTAAGGGACAATTTAACGCCTAGGGGCTGGGGCCACGCCGTAGTTTTTTAACCTAATTTCATTTTTTTTTCGGACTATGTATTAGAAATTTAGGCCCTAGGCGTCGGCATCGGCCCGACTCGTGTGATTTCGGTCCGCGATCAACGGTACCTTGAGTTAGGTAATTAACCAAGGGACATTACTAAGTTTTTTTTTTCTTCTTTGGCGAGTGACAAGACTCCTCGACCATCAACGGCAATATGTATGGTGCTGTGGTATGTATTTGGACCTCATCCTATCAAAATTCAAAGATATCGTTAAAATTCGTATAAGAAAAGACAAAAACTGTACAAGTAACGAAGTTTTTCTAATTAAATTCATTTGTAAAATTGTGTATTGAAGCCATGTAACGATGAGAAAAAACATTTTTTTAAAGAAATAAACAAAGATAATTTAATAAACTCTTTTATTTCCAAATAAAGCAGAACCTCAGGAACATTGTTTGTTTTGTATTGTTACGTTTCTATGTGTGGTTAGCCGGGCAAAAACATACAACGTAACAAATTGTGTTGAAACAAACATGGCGTACAAAATATTTTACATTGTGTTGGTTCTCTAAATCATTAGGAACGCGGCGATATATTTTAAATATTTTTCAAACTAAAATTTGCAGTCCAATAGATACATACATTTAAACAAAATTATCATTAAACATTTTAAAACACAAATTTTAACACTAATTCAATATACGTAAAGTATTTGTTTTTGATTAAACGGCAGAAATCAGTCTGTAAATACTTCCTCCAAACAAACCTTAACCTTCTTGAACTGATTCATTATTTAAGATTAAGCCATGGCGTTGAATATATGTAGGCTAACAATTTGTTGTGTATTACAGTATGATGAAAACTACACTATATCTACATTTCAGTGTTAACTAAGGTTTGTAAGGACAATAATTCTTCTTTTTTTAAGATGTCATTATTTATTTTTATGACGGTAGCATTATATAATGAATTTCTTAGACTTCTGAGACTTTCGCAGGTGTCAGCACCATCCACCATGTTTACACATTTCCGTTCCAATTGACTTCCGTTCCATCCACTACCTCTACTACATCCGTTACCTCTACTACATGCCCTAGGTATACCGAGATCTAAGATGTGTACACATAAAAAAAATACCATTTTGAGAAATTTCATACATTTTCACGAATTTAGAGTATTTAAAATGTCGCTGACATAACATGTCCAACCTCTCAGTGTAATCACGATCATCCTGACACGCGAAATCATACGACCAAAAAAAAATAGTTCTTGAGAAAATGTTATTTGTGGATTAGACAAAATATAACCGAGATTTCATTTCGGGAGTCTGATTCGGGGTGAGTGAATAGTAGTAGGTTTCCGGACCAGCTGGCTTTGTTGATTGTTCAGGCTATGCGCGACTGCCTTCGGGACTGTATGTGTTGTGTGTTATGTGTGTGTATTACGAAATCCTATTATTTTGGCGAATTTGCCTGTTTGCATTCTTTGTCGTATGTCTAGCCAGGATAAGATAGACTGTTGCAATCTTCACATTTGTCTCGCCTTGGCAGACACTCGATATCATGTACTCCATAAATGTAAGAAAAAAAATACGTGCAGTTTGAAGTATAGCAAAGAGCTGTTTGAAATTATACTTGACTGTATTTTATTATTTTTAGATGAATTTTAAGAAAAAAATTATTTTAGATCATTTTTGTTATTGCTTCAAGCCCCTCAAACAAAATAAAATAAAAATTAATGTATCTAAAAGTGTACCTAATGAAAGTCATTAACGCCTACGTTATATGCGGAGTTTGTCATACAAATATGGTAAATCTCGTTACGTATGTTTGACTTGTTGGTGATTGAAATCACCACCGAGTAAAAAAAAATTAATTAAAATTATATATATAATCAAGTTGTCAGCTATCTCGTCTCCCACCGCGGCGACGCGTGTTCAATACCCGCCGGGGTCGAACCCGGCTTTTCCGCAAGTGGAGAAACGTGGTGGACGTTGCGTGAGCCAGTGGGTTTTCCCGGGGGCACCTATTCCCATTATATTATTCAATATACTTCAACCTCAATTCAAATTGCGTCACCTCCGATTGTCCACTAAACGTGAGACGAGCGGCGGCCCTGGGCTTTTGAATTTTGTGAAGACCTCCCGGGGAAAAATTTGAAAAATTAACTCCTTCAAACCAAAATTTTAAGCCAACCTGGAACTTAAATTTTGACGAGCGTTTTGCCAATTTATTTAAAGAAAAGTTTATATTCTTTCCTGCTAAATTATCTTCGAGTCAGTTTTATAAATTTTTACGCTCAAATTCCGGTGGAATCGCGTAATTAGACGTGGCAATAAAATATTTAAAGTTTTTTTTCTAATACGAAATTATGAATTTAAATTTGTTTTGACCAGCACTTTAATTTGTGTGCAAATAAATTTTTAATTTTCCTTTTCCCATTGATGTCCGCATTATTTTAAAAAGAACACTAGCTAGACGAACAAGTAAATTGAAAATGAAAAACATCAGTGCGGGATCCCTGGTGTTGGTGCCCCTGCGTTAGCCCCAGCCCAGCTATTTTCCTCGTTCCCTGTTATCAGCGAGTGGCTGATGCCCCTTCACTGCTCTTTTACGAGAGCTGTAGCTGATTGGTCCCGGATCAGTGCAAGGCGTCAGCCGTCCCGCAGATACGGCGTGTTTACCGCCCGGAAAGACAAAGACGTATATGTGTTCGTAGAGGTCGCGGCGCAGCGACGTGCCTGCCCGCTATAGCTCGCGGTCAAGGCCGGAACTGTCACGACATGTTAGGGAGCTCTTGTCCGCCTTAAAAGTCACGCGGTCACGGAAACGCAAACTGATCCAGTACCCGCGAGATGCTTACGCCTCACCGTCCGTCACATGCCGCTTCGACAATGCACGGATACGTAACAAACGGCAACCAATCAGATTGAACATCCCGGTCACGGAAAATTAATTTACACGGTAAGGATTTACATGTATAATAAATAATAAACCACAAAGTAAAGGCGTAACACTGGGGCCGGTATTCGAGGACATAAAAAGATACGGCCAGTCCCTTATTTTTAGGCAACCGATTTTGGTGTCGTATCCGTTGCCGTTCTGTTGCCCAAATTACGCGCATGCGCAGAGCTCATTTTTTTCGTTGATTTCGTCCAGATGGCTGAACCGTATCTCGAATATTGTCATTTTTATGATAATCGGGGGACGTACCAAGCGTGTTGGTGTGCCAAATGAAAACTTTATGATAGTGAAACTAACGTGGAATACATTTTGTACACTTTAATGGTCATTAAAACGATTAATCGCAACTTTAAAAGTGCTTGAGAAAATATTAATTGCGCCATTTAATTCGCGCGATAGCGCTGCTATCTGTAGGATATTTTGCGTAGCAAATGTGTCGATGGTTGCCATACGTCCGCTAAAATGTATTGAAAACAGTTTCTAGCCTCGTGCAGAGCACAATTTATTAAAGCTGTCGCTTTTTCGTTGTCTAACAAGGATTGGGTTTGGATACGGTCTGGAATACGGTCTGCGAGTTAGGTTACGATTGTATCCCAACAAGGTAGTTACCTTACCCGAATGTATGTATTGTTAGAATACCCCCCTAGATATTCTTGTCCTTGAAACCATTTTTTTTAATTTAAAACGTAATAAATATAGTTTAAAAAACTAAAGAAACATGCTTTTAAAGATTATCAAACTAAAAAGTAAAAAATAATTTTAAAATTTAATTTATGACAATAGTATATAAGCAATACTAGTATAAATGAGAAAAAAGCTTGAGGCGCTTTGTGCCATATTTTTTTTATATTAAGCGCCCCATGCTTTTTATTATATACTCAATGATTTTGGGCACAACTTGGACACATAATTTGAATTACAATTCATTAAAATAATCCTGAGCGTAATAAATATGCGGAAATTGTGTTTTCAAATACATTTCTGGCCGCGAATTAAACGTATAAATGAGAAAAAAGCTTGAGGCGCTTTGTGCCATATTTTTTTTATATTAAGCGCCCCATGCTTTTTTCTCATTTATACTAGTATTGCTTATATACTATTGTCATAAATTAAATTTTAAAATTATTTTTTACTTTTTAGTTTGATAATCTTTAAAAGCATGTTTCTTTAGTTTTTTAAACTATATTTATTTTTAACTTTTTAGTTTGATATTCTTTAAAAGCATGTTTAGTTTTTTAAACTATATTTATTTTTAACTTTTTAGTTTGATATTCTTTAAAAGCATGTTTTTTTTAGTTTTTTAAACTATATTTATGTATAATTATCATAGGGAAATGAGTTACCGACACTACCTATTACCATCTGAGATAACTATTTGGAGTTGCAACGTCACAAAGAAATGGTAAAGTCTCTCCGAATCATTTACAGTTAGATGTATGGGTATAATCTTAGAATTTACCGGAAAAAAAAATTTTATTTAGCGTGGCCGGGAGTAGAATCCACAACCGCTGAATCCGAAAGCTGACGTCACAGAAGTCGCGCGCCTTAGACCGCCCGGCTAACGAACGTAATGAAGTTGGTGGGACATTTTACAGTGATAAGCCACTCACTCTTAGTCGAAAGAGTTACAGACGGACAGACAAACATACAGGTGAAGCTAATAAAGCATGTAATAATAAAAAAAATAGTTAAGCAAGCTGAAAGGCTAGCACAGAGGAAGGAACAATTGAAACTGGTAAAAGTATGTGCTTTGCAAGAAAAGAAAACTTAGTCGAAAGAGTTACAGACGGACAGACAAACATACAGGTGAAGCTAATATAAAGCATGTAAAAAAGCATGGCTACCACCCGCCAAATGCCCGGCTTCTGTTTGTCGTGCGGAGTAACGTAAACTAAAAAGCTCAGCATTGCGGAGCTAATCCGTAGGTACGCGTGCCATTGTAGAAACCTCGTTCCGTGAGTTCGTTTCCGTTTACGTGACCCGTCTCCGCTTCCGTGTCATTTTAGAACGGACCTAAGGCTTAGGCCAGGCTGGTGAGCAATAGAACGATAAAGCTATCTCCAGCTATACACAGCGAAAAAAAAAAAAATTCATATCAACGTAAGCTTATGAGGGAGACCACCCTGGCGCGAGGCGATCGCTCACGAACCATATAATTTGATTCCTGAGCGTTGGTCATTCAGTGTCGCGTATGCTTTTATATGTAATGTCTACTAAAAAAAGCTATCGATTAGAGCCGGTCACACCACTCTTGTGATCAAATATTAAATACTTATAGAAATAAAATATCCTTACCGACATTCTCACGTTCCTAGTCTAAAAATTTGTCACGATATATTTTCAGTTGATGATACTATAGATGGTGAAAGTTTCACGAGCCAAGAGCGTACGCAGAATTTCTTTTCGGAGAGAGAGAGAGAGAAAAAGAGAGAGGGAAGGGAGAACCTATTTGCCTGCTGTTTGCTTTCAAATTATTTTCTTATGTTGGTAGAAAATAATTTTTTTTTTTAGAATTTCGGGGGGAAGGGGGTATCCCCTCTGTCTCAAGCTGCTGATATGAGGGTCACAACATTGCTTCCTAAACGTCCTCATTGCCGTCGTCACCGAACAGCAAGAAACGACGACTTCTCGGAGCCTTAGTTGCGAACTGACCAGAATTAATTAATAATGCAGTTGTGCCATGACCCCCACATTCGATTACGGGTCCTGAACCCAGAATCGGAGGGACCACCCCCCCCCCCCCCCCCCCCACACACACACACACACAATTTTACAGTCACGTGCTACATTATAATTGCATGGTTATTTCTTACCTACACTCTTTTTAGAATGTTATTTAACCTGAAATACAGGGTATAATTATGGTTACGAGTTTATAAATCCAAACTAAGTTTTATTTATAAAATTATTTTACTTTAAAATAACCACAGCGAGTATGCATATTTATTTCACACACACACACACACACACACACATAAAAATAAACGGAGCTGGGCCCGGGCCCCCTCCAGGCCCGGACCCTGGACCCAGAATTAAGAACTTAAGAATTTACCCAAGAAGCCTGCGTTAAATGTACCTATTATACACAATTAATTTCCATCGATACATTTACAGTATGTAGGTATGCTTACCTATATTCTATACAGAATATAAGTTTAGGATTTTAATGTCTACTATTTTATTTAGATATGCTTCAGACCCTTGTGGGGGCCATGAGTTGTGCGTTATCTTCGCTCCCAGTGTGGCCAACCTGTCGCTCGCGCCGCGCTCGTTCACCAGTCTGGCCAGATCAGATCTTAGCCACAAAAGGAGCGATTATACCGGGCGAGTTTACTAGTTGCTAACCGAGGCGACTGCTGTGATCGCCGACGCGTCACTCTCACGTGGCGAGGATCGTGGGTTCGATTCCAAATAGCCCTTATGACCCAACTTTATGAACAGTTGAGTCGGTATGCCCGTGGTGCCATCAGTGGCGCTCCTATGGGATGGACGATGCGGGCGACCCCTCTCCACTAACCCCCACAAGTAAAAAAAAAAAAAAAAAAAAAGATCGAGCGATAATAAAAATAAACTTTAGACCAACCTGACTTTTCAAGTTTTTAGTACTATTATAATGTGCAATTTTTTGAATAAGATAAAACCACAGTTTTGATTACTTTTTTTAAGACGTCGGAAAGCGTCAAAAAAACTTTTGAGAAGCTAAAAATGTCAGCTCCCCCCATTTAACTTTGGGGTGTTAAATACCCCGCCCAAAAACTCCCCTGTTATCCGCCCTCCCTAAAATTCGAAGCTGCGCCCGCCACTGTTATCTTGGAGGTACCGTCACCGTAAGCCTCTGTGACGTAAACCTTCGCTCTAGCTACCGGTAGTCTCGATAGTTCAGCTTGCAGCGTGCCCTTTGCAAAGATGGTCCGTACCATGTGATATGAGCATGGTATCACTAATTGACGTTATTTTTTGCATGGGTTCCTAATGATGTGTACGTGTGTGCAACAGTTTCAGGAGGGAAACACAAATCTGCGCTCCAAGATTCCCGAAGAGTCGGCGTGATGCTGGCTGCGACAGCGACCGTCTGCCTGGCCCTCTTCGTGGTCTCGGCATGCGGCCTGCAGGTCCGTCTAACGGTCAGCATGTACCTCAGTAGTGTTTGAAATCGACTCAACAGATAGCGCTACTACAGCCAGCTATTTATTTTGTAAATTCATAGAGATTTTTTTAATATTTATAATTAAATAATAATTTCAATATTTATGACAGAAATAAATGTATGAATTAAATATTAAACTAGAAGTAAAAACGTAAATTATTATTTAATATCATTATTTTTAAATGTGTTTTATACGGTATGTGTTATCACCTGATCGCTTTTATAATAACTGAAGAAAATGAAATTAGCAGGTACTATTAGAGGCAAAGGTGGATATTTGGGCCAGGGGTTGTTATTTGGACCCCCACTGTATCTAGACATACAGGCCATGAATTCTAGCGGTGAACGCTGTAACTACTAAAGCATGAAGCCAAACAGCACTGGTGAGCGCGCCAGTGTAGTACCTGTCATGGTTAGTGTTGCGTGAGACTGTGAAATTTTTGTCCCTGAGAAAAACTTTGAAAGGTAAGTGTTGACATCATTGCTATCGTAGCTTCTTTGCTGTATTCGGTAAATACATGGTAAGGTGTGTGTTTAGTATGTTCTAAGGATTCCGTATCACATCAGGTATTGTCAAAACATTGGTAAATAAACTCGTAGAAAAATTTTATTTTCCAAGATAGCTAAGGTGGTTATATGGGCCCCTTGCAGTGCTGGTTATATGGGCCCCATAATCTTAGGGGCCCATATTACAACCACTACAACGTTATGTTATGTTTTATGTTGCAGATGCCCCGAAAACTCCTGGTACCCCCTAAAAAGGGTAAAAGGCAGGCGTGGAATAAAGAAGACATGTTGAAAGCCGTATCAGCAGTTAAAGAAAAGAAAATGGGTTTCAAAAAAAACCAAAATTTTTTCTGTGCCACGATCTACTTTACAAAGACTATGTCGTGTTGAGAAACCTATACAACAAGTAGTGAACATGAAAATAGGATGGCCTACAATAATCCCTCCAGCCCTTGAAAAGGAGCTAGTAACATATATTTTGATAACGGAGGCGAAATTTCACGGCCTTACAAGAAACGATGTGCTTTGGATGGCCTATCAGCTGTGCGTCAGAAATAACATAGCACACCCATTTACGAATGGCGAAACTACAGGACGTGCCTGGTTTGACCATTTCATGTCGCGCCACAAAGAGTCAATATCTATTTTGAAACCTTCAGCGACTTCTTCCGCTAGGGACAATGGCTTCAACAGGGAAGCTGTAAACGCTTTTTACAATATCTTGACAGAGTGTTCAATGTAGATGAGTCCGGCATTAGTGTCGTGCAAAGTAAGGTATCTGAAGTTGTAGGTATCCGAGGCAAAAGGCAGGTAGGAGCCTTAACAGCTGCAGAATGAGGGTCTCTAGTAACTTGCATTTTTAACATGAATGCTACTGGGCTTCATATCCCACCTATGCTAATTTTTTCCAAGGAAAAAATATGACAGAAACACTAATGAAAGGTGCTCCACCAGGCTCCATTGGAAGGTGTCATCCTTCAGGTTGGATTCAAACCAACCTATTCACTGAATGGTTTAACCACTTTTTGTCAAAAGCAAAACCAACGGCAGATGAACCAATTTTGCTCATTCTAGATGGTCATCACACTCATACAAAGAACATTGATGTCATTGAACTAGCTCGTGCAAACCACGTAACGATCGTTAGCCTGCCTCCTCACACTACACACGAGTTACAGCCTCTCGACAGAAGCTTTATGGGTCCTTTGAAGTACTACTACAGTGAAAATATTAGGCAGTGGCAGTTACACAACAGACCTCTAGGACCATATGACATTGCTGAGCTATTGGGGAACGCTTTTCTCAAGTGTCAAACAGGTGAAATAGCTGCTAGTGGGTTTTCTGTAACCGGGATTTTCCCTTTCAATCGCCAGTTGTTCAGTGATGTTGACTTCGCTCCTTCAGAAGAAGCTAATGTAGAGGACATCAGTCTTGAAGTTCTAAAAGCGTGTAAAGGGCGAACATCCCACAAAAAAAAACACAACAGTCTACTTCTAGATATTCTACGGCTGCCATTGCTACATCCAATTCCGGGCCTGCTGCATCCACTTCCGGGCCTGCTGCTAAGAACCTAACTCCATCTGCGAAAGACTTGGTAGAAGCTGGTCCCTTCCGGGTGTTCTTCTTCGATGTGTTCTGGTCATGTATCACCTCAAGACATCCTGCCTATTCCACGACCAAAAAAAGAGAATGACAAACAAAGGCCCGAAACCTATGAAATGTGCAGTAATTACATAATCACCTTATAAACTTGCATTAGAAGGAGCAGAGCAAAAAAGGAATGAAAAATTAACAACAGCTAATTCAGGCCGCGACAAAGAAGAAAAACACAGGGAAAAAAACTGTCAATACAAAACCAAAGACAAAAAAGGGTTAAAAAGGAGGTTGTGTTTTGTAGAATCATCATATGAAGAAAACCATGAAGATAATTTCGACTCAGGAGAATCTGTCATGGAAGCTGAAGTAGGAAATTTTGCCCCCGACGATGAAGATACAGTCTGTCTTTTCTGTGAACAGGTCTTTTCTAAAGACTGTAGCGGTAAACTGTGGGTACAGTGCAGTGGCGTAGCGTGGGTGGGGCGGAGGGGGCGGCCCGCCCCGGGCGGCAGCCCGCGGGGGCGGGTCGCCGGTGAAGCGGGTTGTGACCTGATCTATGATTCATTCATTACATGTGTCAGACACATTATAATGTTCCATTTTTATCTAAAATTTTGCGCACCAACTATTTTTTAATATTTATTTAAAAGAAAAACTGCGAAATCACTGACAGAGCTCTTTATAACGTTTGTTTGTTTACATACGAACGGCAACATCGCATCACGCCGAGCCGCCCGGCGCGCGCGAGCGAGTTGAGCGGCACTCCTTATTATGTTAATTACTCATACAAAATCTTTTGTTTCACGCGTCGGCCCGTGTCAATGCCTCTCTTTCGCACTCATTGAATTTAGTACTACGCATTGTACTGTAAAGTTTGACATTATCAAAGGTAGCAGCTGTAGCACACATGCTACAGTACTGATCTTTGTTTGTTTTAGTGCATCGTGAAGTACCGTTACGCAATCACGCTTTACTCGTATGTTCGTTTCGCGAGAGTTTCGGATACGGAACGAAAGTCATTTTGATTGTGTTTCGATCTTTTAAATACTGTTGAATCTTCTAAAACTAAACATTTAGAACTTTACCCAATTTTTGAACTAGTTTTTGAAAATGAAAAGGAGTCAAAGAAAGCGGTGCGGAATTCCGCAAAAAAAAAAAGGCTAAGAAAGAATCAAATGCGAAGAAGTCTCAAGGTGCATTACTGAAATATTTTAGTTCCAGTTCTGGTTCGAAAGCCACGTTAACGTCTTCGGTGGCATCCTGCAGCAGCGGAAGTGATTCCAGTGTAAGTAGGTATATGATTCCTCCATCTAGAATCATGCATGGCCTAGAATTACTCCAGTTATTTATTATTATTATTTATTTATTGTTTACAAAAGTTACAATATTTCTTACATTAGTCTCGCAAAACCTATTCACCTAGGTTTGTCTGCGAGTACGGAGTCACACTCGTTCATTAAATTTTATTTTATAATACACTTAAAATAGCTCTAATAGCTGTTTGAACATTGATTATTGTTTAAAAAGTATGGAGTATATTAACATAAATTACATTGAGTTAAGGTACATCTTTTTAAGTTTACGACTGAATTTTGTCCTGCTACTTGAATTTAAAACTTCAATAGGGGATGTTTTGTAAATCTAGTAGTAGTCTAGGAATTTTTGTTTTTTTTGTTTTTGGATAACTTGATTATTTATGGTACCTGTCACAAAGAAAACATAATTTTTCATTTAGCTCAAAAATGGCGCCAACGATTTTTCTCAAATTTCTCGTCATTTTATCTTTTAATAACATCTATAACATGGCTTACTCAGTCAGTTTTTACCGGGAAACTCTAAAAAAGGTAGCTGCCATACAAAATCAATTTTGTTTGTAAATTTTCCCATAAGCCCGGCAAACCGCGCCGTCACCAAAACCACTTTTGTTTTGTGATAGATAAAATACTTATTTGAAATTCTAACGTGTCCTCCGGCCAATATTCATGGGAATACATAACTTATTTTACAGGTACAAGAAGAAGACGTACCTGCCGTCGCAGTTGGAAGTAGTTCTGATCCCACCACAGAGCAGGGTCAAGACGAAGTCGACTCATCAAAAGTACCTCAAGCATCTAGTCATAAGCCTGCATAAAAAGTGAATGTTGCCAAAGAATACATAATTGAAATCGTGCCTTCTGCTCCTGCTGAAATCAAAGATGTGAATCTCGACGATGTAGGTTGCTGGCCTTCTCCTATGACCGACGAAGTAAGAATGCTTCTAGTACGTCGCGGATCTGACTCAGTACAGCACATCGATTCCAAATTTGCCGATGTTGTTCGCTCAGGGACTTCAACGAAAGGCGGTACCCGAAAACTAACCAAAGAGTGGTTCTACAAACCATTATCTAACGGCGAAAAGGTTCTCCGAACATGGATGGTGTACTCGCCTTTGAAGCAATCCTTGTATTGTTTTTCTTGCAAGCTGTTTGGCAATTCCGGCTCTAACTTCGCATCTGAAGAAGGATTCAACAAATGGTGGAAGCTAAATCCAAGAATAGGAGACCATGAAAATAGCCTGGGCCATGAACAGAGCTTCTTGAAATGGAAGGAGTTGGAAGTTCGCCTGAACTGTAAAGCAACCATCGATCAGAAACAACAAGAAGTTTTCGAAAGTGAGGAGAAGAAGTGAAGGGATGTACTGTACAGGTTGCTGAATATTATCCAGTTCTTAGCCAAACAGAATCTGGCCTTCAGAGGACATCGAGAAGACATTCGAGGAGATGATAGTGGCAATCGCGTGAACTTTCTGGAGTTAGTGCACCTCCTAGCTAAATACGACCCTCTTCTAATGGAACACCTGACAAAGATAAAGCTGGGAGCAAGAGTCTCAGTTTCGTATCTATCTCCAGAAACCCAGAATCAATTTATAAACTTACTGGGACAGCAAGTTCGATCCACCATCATCCGTCGTATTCAAGAAGCTAAATATTATTGCGTAATCTTCGACAGTACACCAGACATCTCCCACAATGACAAATGAGCCAAGTTCTGCGATATGTACATATCGAAGGAGAAAAAGTCGCCGTGGTAGAATCTTTCATTGACTTCTTCGAACCAAAAGGAAAAAATGCAGAAGATCTCAGCAACGATATAATCGCGAAGATAACATCAGACGGACTGGACATACAGAATCTGAGAGGACAGGCTTATGACAATGCTGCCACAATGTCAGGGATCCACAATGGAGTTCAAGCCCGGACTAAAACACTGAATCCGAAAGCTATATTCGTTGCATGCACAAACCACTCACTAAACTTGGCTGGGGTACACACTGCTTCTGAATCAGTGGATTCCGTGACGTTTTTTGTAACTCTGGAGAAGCTGTTTGCCTTCTTTTCCGCATCAACTGTTCGATGGAATGCTTTGGTTGCCATCACAGGTCAAGCAGTAAAACGAGTCACTGAAACGCGCTGGAGCGCTAGACATGTAGCTGTCAAGATGCTTAAAAATAAGTTTGAGGTAGTTCTTGAGGTACTGGAACAATTAACAGATTCATCTGAAACTTCCAAAACAAGATCGGTAGCCAGTCTTCTCCTGACAGCCATGCAGTCATTTAACTTCCTAACTTTTCTTGGCTTTTGGGCTGCAGTGCTACCTGAAGTAGATGACGCACAGATTTACCTGCAGCAACGAGGACTAAGTGTGGATAAGTGTGCTCAGAAACTCTGCGCTTTGAAAACCCTCTTAGTGGAAAGTAGAGACCGTTTCGTGCAAGAAGCAATTGACTTTGCTAAGAATCTCTGCGAAAAACTCGGAATCGAACTCAAAACGAGAAGAATTCGTAGGAAAAAACGCATGCATGGCGATGAATCTTCTGAAGATGCAGCTTTGTCTCACGAACAGGAAATCCGTCGAGAGATTATCGCATCATTCGACAAGATCATTCAAGAAATGACGACTCGATTCAAGCAAATTCAAGAAATATCGGACAAGTTCGGATTTTTGATGCCAGCGAAACTTTTGGACAGCAAGTTCGAGTGTGATCTTTCCCATGTATTAGAAGACATCGACAAGGACGAGTTTCAGATGGAGCGGAAGCGTCTTCAGCAGTTTGTTGTTTTTGCCTGTTCTGAATCAGAGGAAGATATAAGTGGTAAAGGACCACTGGAGCTCCTCCAGTTCATTCAAAAACTGAATCTCGGAATTTCGGTTCCAAATATAGTCATCTTGATTCGTATATAAGTATTTGACTTTGGCGATTAGTGTTGCAAGTTGTGAGAGAAGTTTTTCGAAGTTGAAGCTAATCAAAAATTACCTCAGATCTACTATGAGCTCCGCTAGACTATCAAACTTGGCTATATTGTCGATTGAACAAGAATTGGCTGCTAATATTGATTTTGACAAAGTTACTTCTGACTTCGCTGTTCATAAGGCCCGTAGAATCCGCTTGTAAAACCGCTCATCCTATTTTAACTTCAATAAAAGGTACCTCATTGCATGTGAAATTTAATTTTAATTAAGCACCTATAGAATGGGGGCGGCAAAATTGGTCTCCCGCCCCAGGCGCCGAGATGGCACGCTACGCCACTGGTACAGTGTATGATTTGCGAAATGTGGGCTCATAACCTTTGTGCTGGGGCTGACAGAGATGTGTATATCTGTGACTTCTGTAAATAGTTTTCTTTAATGGTTCAGTCAAGATATCTTAATTTTTATGTTCAAATAACATTTTTTAACAGACTTTTCTGATCAGACGATTTTGAATTAGGTTTATTTTGTTATTAACAATTTAAAAAAACAAAGTAGTTTTTATAAATTTAAGTTTTTAACTAGTTCATAGATTAGTTGATATGTTTGCATTCTAATCCAATAGTTTTTATGTTTGAAAATCAAAATATATTTCAATATACAACTTTTTCCAAGCAGCTACTATAACGCTTTGTGTTTTTATACTATTTAAAACATTAATACAATACATAACAGCTGTAATAAATGATTTTTTGTGATATTTTAATGATTTTTTATTGAGAAAACCCAGGGGCCCATATTACCAGCACAAAAATTTATTTTGAAAAAATGCAGACTTTTGGTAAAAAATTTTTAGTAGGTTGTGTGTGTGTAAAAACAAGTCCTAGCACTTCAAAATCAATAGTAAACAAAGCAAGGAAGTTTTTTTTATTAATTTCAGGTAAAAATATTAAAAAATAAAAAAGATATATTCAAAAAACAAAGTGGGGGCCCAAATATTCACCTTTGCCTCTATATAGGTAATCCACAAAGTAACGCAGAACCTTTTTTTAATAAATAAAAAAAAATCCTTTCAACGTTTTGAAATTGTATCGAGCATCCTAGCAATAAACAAGTCATAACGCAACTTTGCGAGTGTTAGGTACCTCCATTCGAGCTTGAAAATACAGTTGACAATCGATTTTTTTTTAATACATTCTATCTTCACGCACTTGTAATCTCGTTACTTCATTTATAGAAACACAGATGGCAGTGTAGTTGGTGAGTGCATGCGGGTACAGAGAAACGTTTATTTTCCAGTCTTTTAGATAAATGGTCGTTGGTTCCGTTCACTCTCGAGACCGGGTGAGGTATTTTTGATGTGTCACACCTTAGCTCTCGGAGTACGGCAACTGGTAGGAGTAATTTCGCGAATGGAACGGAAAAGTGAAACCACGGTGCCAAGGGCGGACCCAGGATTGACTTCTGGGTGCCTACCGGTAGTTTGGACATAGTATACCTGTCTATTACTTTAGGAGTCGTATTATCCAGTGCATATTTTACCCTTGCGGGGAGGGGGGGAGGACGTGTCCCCGTGCCCCTCCTCTAAGCCAATGCACGGTTCTGCCATCTGTGGCGGATGGCGCGAACTAAAGTTCACAAAGCCAAAGGGAAACTAGTATTAACAGTTTTATGAATTATAACAAAAATACTACGAAACATTTTGTCATTTCACTAGCTGTATTAAATACCATCTTTAAAAATAAACATAATTAAATTAAATTTTGATCTTAGTAATTGCTTTAACTGGTATGCACAGTCATGACTGTACTGTACAGAGAGCACATGTTCTCAGGAACTGTGTATATATTTGTACAGTTTTGTTCAATACCATAATAGGAATGTGCCAGTTTTAATTGCAGTTGTTAATACTAAGGCAGTATTTGATGGGTGTTTTGTTAGTACAACTGTAGAACAATGTGGACCATGATGGTGTGGCTGTATACAATGGCTGAGTGAAGTGCCTGCTTCAATAGGATGATGTCAGCGGATGCTCCTGTAACACTGTCAGGGCGGTGCTGGTCCTAAAGTGTTTGCATTCCATACAAGATGTCAGTGCTTGGACGGTGAACCTAGACCCCATCCTAGCTTAGTTGGCATGCTGGTCATATTTATCAGTTTTCACTCGCCATGACAAAATAAATTGCCCACAGTAAAAAAAAATTATGGGAGACAAGCAACACTCAAGAAAACTATTCAAAAGTTTGCTACAGTTCCATGTTATTCAGTATCACAAATGTGTAAATAAAGCAAGCATTGACTTATGTACATTTTTGCATGCTTATCAAATACTTGAGTAATTTTTGTGATTTATAAAAGAATTTTTTTTTATCACACCTCCCATCAACTGACTGGGACAAATGTTACACATTAATTAATATTGTTTCACTACATAAACTATAAATTCCACCAATATTACCTAAATATAATGTATTTGTAGAACAAAAATAGTAAACAAATACATGACAGTAACCACATGTTTATTTTCACAAAAAAATTTTCAGCCATTGAAAGTTTGTGAGACACCTTGTTTTAAGGAGAAAACATATTTGTAATTTTTATTATTTCAATGTATATATTTTAAAAGATCCCAAAATTGTGTTTAATGAACCTTCGTAGCCTACACGGGACAGAAATTTGATTTTGCATACATCATTTGTGACATCACAAAGCAGCAGCCAATCATGTGTGCTCTACTGATCTGTTGACAGCCGCCCAATGGCCCCACAGATAAAAGGTGGACATCTTGACCATAAAGTCACAGCAGGCCAGTGTGATGTTACATCCAATCAAATTTCAGAATTGTGGAGCAGCTTGCAGCATCACATCCTAAGAATGTACTATTGTAGAAGGGCCTTAATATCTTTGTAAAAGTTCTTCTTTACAATAAATACAAAGGACTTCATCTTAGGTAGCGTGTCTCCAATTTCCCCAGTTCACCCAGAGTTTTGGTTATCCAGGATCAGCTTCAGTCCCTGATCCGACTTACCGAGATCCTACTGTATTTTGAAGTAATAACCGTGTTTTATGTTCATTTTATTTTCTAGGAAAACCACGAGCAGAAAGTGGAGCAAAGTATTTACCAGGCAGCTATCAACATTACCGACTGGCCTTTACAAGAAGGAATCATTATGAAACCACATGATGGAGACACAGAGATTCAAGAGCATTCCACGAAGAAAGAGAAAAACAGATCTAAACCTATTACGTACTGTAAGTTTAAATGCAATCACATTACATTAACCCAACACAAGGTTGAGCAAAAACATTTGATCGAGCACAGTCATTTTGAAAGTCACTTATATTACGGCTGACAGGGTAATGAATGACATGCTCCTACATGATTAATCTAAATATCAACTTTAACTACGAAAGTTCAGCATGTATATACAAAGTTTTACATCCAGTGCATCTGTAAGGTGGAACAGGTGGCTGTGGTTATCTACGAAATACATCGCTTTAATCCTTCCTCTCAATTTTTTTCTTCACTTTCAACTGCCTGTCCCGAAAAAAAAGGTTTCTCTCTGCATTACAGGAGCGGATCTAGCCATTCGTTAAAGTGGGGAGGGGAAAACATATTTCTATAGTGGATGCCCATATACATTGGCGGATCCAAGATTTTGGTTTGGGAGGGGCTTGACCCAGCTGAGGCTGGGCTTTATCAAGGCAAACACTAAAACAATAGTGGACCCAGATGCTTTTGGAGGGGGCTTGAGCCCCTTAGCCCCCCCTCTGGATCCGCTACTGCCCATATATGCATAATATATAATTTAATTATATACCAAACTGTCCTTGGTGTTGTTAAGACACATAGGACAAACCACAAACTCTAGGAACGTAATGAAAATGTAGTTTTCCCACACCGAGTTGCCGACTGCCGCAGTGCCGGACCTGTTTGACGCCTGGAGGTCGCGCTACACCCTGGTGGACGGGCTGGGCTACTACCGGGTGGTGAAGGGACTACACCTCAACTGGGAGGCGGCGCGGGACGCCTGCCGCGCCGAGGGTGCCCACCTGGCCGTGGTCAACTCCCGGCGCGAGGCGGCCGCCCTCAGGAGGCTCTACTACGACGAGGGCATCAAGACGGACCTGGTGATCCGTCGCGCGTGGGTCGGCGCGTACCGGCCTCTGGGGCAGCATCACTACGTCACGGTGCACGGTGAGCATTGAGTCGACGACCGGAAGGTGATTGCCGCTTCCCCCAAAACTGATGATCAAAATTCTCTGACTCTATCTGACCTGACTCGCAATATAACAGCACAAACTATAACAAGCCTACAATTATGAACAATCATTTTATTAAATTTACGAAAACTCATAAAACATATTTTCTTCAGGTTAAAAAGCAAATTATTGTTGAGAAGTGATAAAAAATTTTGTTTTATTAATGAGTGAAAGTGACAAAAAAATAAGCACCCAAGGAAAGATTTTCCTGACTAAAACCAAATAAGTGAAGGTCCTGACTTTGTGCATATAATCCATAAAATTACTGTATTTTATTGACCATATTCCAAAATCCTAAATTTTCCTAACCGTGGGAGCCATGAGCTAGGCTGCCAGCAAGAGGCCAGCGTCGATTGAAACAGCATGAGCCGATACTGGTCGAGTTTCCAAATCACTCCACTCCCACTGAGGTGCACCTGGTTTGAATCCCGGTGAGGTCAAACCAAGATTTTTGGCAAGTAGGATGTGAGGGCCGTTGCTGTGAGAAGGTGGGTTTTCTCGGGGTACTCCCGTTCCTCCCACTCTTTAATACAGTCAATACATCTCTGTGTTCTTTCTTTTCAACATCACAAGCATGGTGGCTACCTACCTTTACATAATTTAAAAAAACTCTCTTTCTTTCCAATTATTGTTATTAATGAACTAAAGCAATTGGCTGTGTATGAAGGTAAGCAGCAGTGCTAGTTGTGAAAATTAGATTTGTACAGTATTTACTAGTACCAACATTGCAACCCGTCAATGATATTTTTATTTTGTTACAAATATAATTCAAACAACTGTTATGTTAATGCAATATGTATTGTAAATAAAAGAGCAATAATGATTGTACGTACAGGTACCCCCAAACCAACAAAATATGCAATGTACATAAAAACACGATTACGTAAATTCTTAATGGGCATTTGGATAAAAGTTCAGACTGCTCAACATGAATATTTAACTCTGCACCTAAAAGCAGCTGTGTGCATGTTGTCTCTTGTATGAACTTAGTTGTAACCATGCTGCTGTTTAGTGTTCATTCACCAAAACCTACAGATTTTTCTTGAAATTTTTTTTATAATGCACTTTAAATGCAGTGTCCAAATTATTCAGGATAGAAATACTTGCTTGATTTAATTGTTAGTGTGATGTGAAAAGTTGTAAAACTTCCCTATTTTTATCCTTTGAATTATATAACATAGTATTGTTATTTACAGGAACACAACTAAAGAAAGCTGGGTTCAATGCCTGGAATGATGAAAGAGATGATAAGAACACTGAAGAACGCTGTGTTCTGCTTAATGTAGACACAGAAACACTACTTTCTAGTATTCCATGCAAATGGCCTCAACACCACATATGTGAACATGAATTGTGAAGATTGTTTCAGTAATGAAAATAAAATACATTTTACCTCAAGCATGTTGGATGTTATTTATGTCTTTGAGCTTGAATTTTCTCTGAAATACATATTAAGTACAGTAAAAGTATATATTACACTGTTATTAAGTGTTAATGTTCATTATATTTCCCACTTTATTAACATTCCTGTTAATTGAATATGGTGGTGCCTAAGGATTTAAAAAAAAAAAAACATCCTGGGAGAAATTTTTACCTGTATTTATACGATCAAACCTAAACGGTAGATCTTGGCAAAGGGGCACAATGGACCCTTTTGTGGTCTGGTTTGTGTTTATCCATTCATTATGCTTTGATTAGTGAACACACAACATACCAATGCAGAAATTGGACTATTAATGTTGCTGCATTTAATACATCAACTACAAAAACGTTTTACGTAGGTACCACATTTTAAAATTATTTTTTTGTAGGAATTATAAATGCAGCTTTACTTATGGAAGAAATTAAATATAATATTGAAACATTTTTCACTGTTATACCCTCAATTTTCTTTTAAATTTAATGTCAACATTTTCAATTTAAAAAAAAATTAATATTCATTATGAATTAAAACTACTATTATTAATATTTAGACACCAATTTTTTTAAAATATTTGGTAAAAGTTTGATAAGATTAATGTGACTGCCTAGTCAGTAGTGCATTTGTGTTAGTGAGGCGGAATGATAGTGCGACGCTCACTGGTGCTTCTAGAGCAAGGTGATGTGCTGGCGCGCAGTCTTCTCATCGTGCGTAGAGCAACTTTGAGATTTAGTGAGAACCTTAGCATTATATGGAGGAGAAATAAAGATAGAGGTGTAATGCAAGTCCCTTGAATACTTTCAAGAATCTATATCAGGTGTTGCAAGCCTAAATATTATTCTGAAAACATGCATTTCAGCCATTTTCATTCTTCTAAAAATACAGTTTAAAAATGAAATCCCAGAAACATAACTACTCATCCACCTTCAGCGTATTATTAAACTTTTTTGTAAACTGTTATCTAATATCTTAAACAGTTTTCAAATTGAGTGATTTAATCTGAGATGATAATTAATACAATAGAAACAATTCTACAAAATAATATGCAAAATTTTATTATACTCAAAACATAAATAGTTATATCAATCAAATATATAGCACATCTAAATAATATCATCAGAGATCACATTACACAACAGTACACCACAATACTGCATACAGGTAACAATACAACACATGATGGAAAAATTATTACCTAAGTACTTAGAACTACACAAGTATACATATCATGAAGTCAGCCCTTAATTTACACATATTCTATCATTGTACCTATTTATGAGAAAACATTTGTATAAGGGCATACTATTCTTCCAAGCATCCTTAAAGAGTATAACTAATAGAACTAACCAAGACATATAACAAGTAGGCCTGTACAAGTATTTTTTTTTTTTTAGTTAGATTCAAATTCAAATACAAATACCAAATTATTCTGGAATATGAATACTGAATTTGAATAGTAGTAATGAGAATAACTGGATTCACATAAAAAAATTATCACATCAAACAACAAATTCGTAGGTACCTGTAAATACATATAAAAAAAAAAAAAAAAAAAAAAAAAGCTGCCTCTGGGAGATTATACGAATAATAACTACATTAATTCTTAGCTGAATTATCTAAAATTTCAACAACAAAATATGCTTTCAAGCATCTGACCTAACTAGTGTTGGGTCGATTTCAAGTCTATACTTGGCTGATTCTGTCAATTCCAATGATATTTAAGGATTTAGAATCCAATGGTTTGGAATCTAAACTGGTAGATTCTTCCCCTACATTACAATTTTTAATAAGAGGATCAAACTTGATTTTTCAATAGGAGTTATATAATGATTTTCATATGATGAATCGGAAAATTTCTCATTAAACGGCCAATACCGCACTTACCAGCCTGTTACCTCAATAATCAACCAACACCCCACACTAACCGGCAGACACCCTGCTATCCGCCTGATACCACACTACTTGCCCCCCCCCCCCCCCCCCCCAATTTCATCCAATGCTCCCTCTATTAAGCTGATCCCCTCCATTATTCATCCAATACCCCAGTATTGTCCGTTACCCCACTAATCTGCCGAAACCTCACTAATGTGGCATAACCCCAATAATCAAGGAATGCCCCAATAATTGGTTTTTATTGGGCAGTTTCCGACTAATTGGGCAATTCCAGACTAATTGGATGATTACCGTCAACTTAGGTTAGTTTGATTAATCTTGTTTTTACATTTGTGTTTTTGGATTCATCAGTGATTTCACAAATTTATCAGGGTATAAAGCCAATTTACCAGAAGTCTTGTTTTTTTATTCAGTTAACAGGGGAACAATGATTTATTTTTCATAATTATGGCCAAATTTTGTAGTTAAATAGTGTCGTTAAATATTATTTTTTTATAAATGTCAGTTAATTTTTTAACTAAATCTGTGTGTGATCCCAGTTCTTCAAAAAAAAATGGGAATGTATATTTCACATAACTTTGGGTGAGAAATTACTTTCGTCCATTTTCCGAGATTGTTTTAAGCAACCTGCAGATAACAGTCTGGCAATTATCAAATTTTCAGGTGCTTAATGTTATTAGGACTATTATGAATACTTTACTACGTAATTATGACAGCAATAGTGCCTCTGTTGGAGCTCAAAATATGTTGACAATCAATTTTTTCGATACATTTTATTGTCACCACTATTGATCACATTACTTCATTTGTAGATTCATAGATAGCAGTGTAGTCGATGATTGTATGTGGTTACAGAAAAAAATTCTGAGTTTCTGGTCTTTCAGTTAAATGCTCGCTGACATAAACAAACGTAAACATAAATAAAAGTGCCAGAATAGAGTAAAAAATCACTGTAATGTGTTTGTAATGTTGCCAAATGGATATGTAGCCATCGTAAATAACTATGATTGATAAACTAGAGTTAAAAGTGTCAATATATGATAATTTTGCCACTCTTTCACTTTCCACTATTTTTTTTTTAATTTCTACTATCATTAAAGTTAAATTAGGTTAGTCTTGTATCGTGGTATTTCTTGGTCTTTGAATATTACCTGCCTCTATCAAAGTATAAATACCAGATTTGGGCCTAGACAATAAAAAGGAAAACAATTTTTTGTTTGTACTAGAATGGAAATTTTTTTAATTTTTAACCTCTAATAACTCCCAATCCCATCCCGTTTACTGCGCTTTCCCAAACCAAAATGCCGTCTCCCACCCAGCTCTAGTTTTAACATGTATTCACCCTGTTTTAATAATTCAATTAATAAATAAAATTTGGTTACAGTATAAAAATACAGAAAATTCATTTATAAGAAAATATAATGCCAAGTATTTAACAACTGTTTAATAATTACAATAGTTGTTAAGTACTACACAATAAATATTATTTATAATTAAATTTTTAAATAACAAACCATTTTTTTTGTATCTGAGTATACAAATCAGAAATAGTTTGACAAACATTTTTGTAATTAATACAATATGATGAAATAGGAATTGAAATTAAAGAATCAAATCCCAAATTTGGGAATCAAAATTGGCATTTATGTTTGGAATCAACCCAACACTACACCTAACCTAACCAATATTGTACTTATATTGTTGTTTGCCTTATTTCCCAGAATACTTATCTTCATAGAAAATTTTCAAAAACCATATTCTATGAAATAAAGGAAAATCCAATCCATTTCATAAAAAATCTTAAGTTTTTAATACAACTTTATTCCAAAAATACATAGTGACGAAATGAGCTCATAAACCCATTTTAAATACCGTGTTTTCTCGTATAATCGTCGCACAATTTATTCTAAAATCAAGTTTTAAAAGTAAGGGTGCAACGATCATGCGGGAAAAAAAAATTTTGTTAGGTAAAGTTATTCATAAAAACAAAATCTGTTCATGGAAAGTACGTTTATTTAAAAAAAGGTGGAGTATACAAGAGCACGCCAAACAATCTATATTAATAATTCCTTAAACAAAAACCTTTCTTCAACTTTAAATAGAAAAACCAAAACTCTAATGCGAATGCAAGCCACTTGAATCTGACGTGAACTAACGTGTCGTAGTACACACTTGCCACGAAATAATGCGGGCTATCAAATGTAGTTAACTCGGCACCTGACAGAGAGTGCGCGTTGCATCCAATCGGCGAGATATTGATATTCAACTATATGCGCGCGCTCTATACGGGAAGCAACATCACCAAACATGAATGATGCGCTGGCTACATTTTTATAAGCGGTACGCCGCGGTAACGCAGACAATCAGATAAAGGAAATAACGTTTAAAAACCTCTTTAAAAGAAAATTTACACGTCAGACAACTTTGTATTTCCGTTAATTAAATAAATAAGTGGTAATGACCGAAATTAAATTTTAGATTATACCTACACCTCGGCGACGCAGACAATCAGATAAAGGAAATAACATTTAAAAACGTCTTTATAAGAAAATTTACACGTCAAACAACTTCGTATTTTTCCGTTAATTTATTAAGTAAGTGGTAATGACCGAATAAATATTAGATGTCTACTTTAAAATACATTGTTTTATATGGAAAAGATACCAACACAAAGCGCTCGGCATCTACTAGCGGGACCAAAAACATTATGCGACGTTTACGAGAGAAGTTTTTTTATCCCAATTTTGACAGCCTAAAATATGGTTGCGACGATTACGCGCATGCGACCATTATGCGATAAAACAGGGTACTATCTATTCACATGTTTTTTGTTTTTTAATAGATAAAATGCAGCAAGTAATTTGCTACTACTGTGTTGCATGGTGGTAGAATGATTGTGGCTATTGATTTATACAATGTTGCAACTATCGCAGACACTTTTTTGAAGGCCCTAGCAAAAGAAAGCCCCTGTTTTCTGTGGTAGCCCATGGTCATAAACTTTTATTTATTTTTTACCCACTACTGGCATGTGTGATGAAACTAATGCAAATATTTTTTTTTTTCCAATTTTAAAATGTTAAAAAAATAGTCTGTGTTTTCAGTCGTACACCATACTAAGTATAGTTCATAATTTTCACATTGTGGTCCCATTAAAACATCTAAACTGGGTATTTATATTGCACAGTCAATGATATATGAATATTAAATATTCACTAAACTTCATTAACAATTGAATATTCAATATTTTGAAGTATTAAAAGTTGAATCAAATATGACTAATAAAGTATTTGTATTTTAAAAATTGAATGTTCACACAGGCCTGATAGCAGGATTTACAACAGTTACAAATTATCATTTTACTGGTGAATACAATATAGCTGAGCAGTGAGTATTAGTAATTTAAAGTTTATACAAAGTCCAACACCTTAGTTAAGTGTTTGTAATCTGACATACTAAGGCTTAAGTATTAAGTAAAAACTTAGCTGAAAGATATTAGTATCAACCAGAAACTAAATTTGTAACTGGTTAAAAATTGCAATCTGAAAAACCATTAGGTCCAACAAGATAAGTTAATAGAAAAACATTTAGATTACTTAGATACCAGTACCCATTTTATTATATTTTTTTTTTATTGACAATGTCATCTTTATTTTCATTATTGGTCCACCAGTAAAAAATTTGATAAATGATATATGAAAACAAGAAAAATTAGTAATATCTAATCAAGTAAATGTAATACAAATTCATAAAGAATATCATTAACACAGTCACAACACACACGCAAAAACTTGAGACAGAATTTTAACTTTAAGCTATATAATAATGATTTTTTTTCCCCTTTGATGTAAATTTCTGGTAACAGAGATTTAAGTTTCTAAGTAGGGCATTCAGCAAGACAACAACGAAAAATTTACCATAAATGAGATCATCCAGGAAAATACACAATAAAATATTGTACATTCCGGAGAAAGTGTCCAAATGTAAATTGTTAAATAAAAATTTGCCAAAGTAAAGAAATCTGGCTTTTTTTTTTTAAGTCAACATAATATGCTTGAAAATCATTCTGTTTACAAATGTATAGTACAATTATTACTCATTCTAGTCGCATGGATTGATCATGTTCAACGAAGACAGAAAAAGCAACACAGTTTATCTTAACTAATTGGAGACAACCAACTACGTAATAATATATTTTTGTAATGTAGCAAAAAATAGACATCAGCTTCTGTTTTGTACTTAGAATGTTTATTAAAACACTATATTTATTATTTTATGGATGCTTTATAAGCTTATATCTTCTTTTTTTTTTTTTTGTTAATTTTGATAGCTTTCTACAAGTACAAGTAATAAAAAAATGGCATCCTTCAGAAAGTAAGTCCCAATATTGACAGTGAGAATAAAATTACAGGCAATGAAGTGAAAATTTTTGAAACAGAGAAAAGTTTTGAAAAGTACACTTACCCACAGAAAATACTATTAAATTAGCAGTATCTACAACTGCGAAAATAGAAGCTACAAAACTTTAAATAATGAAACTAGTGTAGCTTAACCAACATATAAAATGTAATAGTAAGCTTAAACAGCATATGATTGTGATCAGAGGCTTAAATCTTAAATTATTCAAAAAAATTAAACATCAATAAAAAGTGTTTACTTTTGTTGGGAATAGTTTACAGAATAAACTCCTTGTCCCACCAGCCCAGCTGTGGCATAAATATATGAGCTGGCAATGCCTCCATGCCGACCACTACTGCACCATCACATTCCTGAACACATTAACAGTCCTTGACTTGTTCTCGATTCCCCAGATGTTCAGGATTTTAATTATGTATGTAGTATGCTCAAGACTCCATAATAGAAAGTAAAATTTTGTACAAATCATCTTCTCTAGATAATTTTATTGCAACGATATTGATGGGGTGTCACTGAGGTTGATCAAATTTTGTTTTATTTTTCTCATGCTTAAAAAGACATACGCCTCCTTCAGACATCTCTCCTGGGAAAGGATGAACATAACTTTATGAAAAGGGGAGAGGTTTAGAGGGAAGTGGAAGGTTGCAAAATGAGTGGAGAAGGCTGCAGCATTGTGATTGGCGACCACTGGAAGGAAGAGCATGATGCCTTCTGGACAGCAGTTTCAGGAATGTGTACCTTGAAGTTGTGTGGGTATGTACGAGTGTACACGCCTAGGACTGTGCAGTTCTCACAGTCAGCAATGTGAGCACAAGCCACTCATTTTCAATCCGGCCGGCCGGTGACCTTGTGTGTATGACATGTGTTTGAGGACAGTAGAGCGCTCGCAAAGGGAATCACTATCCGCAGCACCCCAAAATAAACACAACGAAGACACATTCCAACCTACTCCTTTCAAATTCTAACTTTTTTCAACCAAATTTTCTACAATTAACAAAAACAAAAGCTCATGTTTCGAGAGTGTTGTTATTTCCAGAGGTTCTTTGAATAAAGAGTTGACTCTGATCAAACATGAATGACAACAGTTTACAAGCAAGCTACCACAAAGAAGACAATGATGTACACAGTAGAACAAAGTAAAATAAAGCAAAGTAAAGTGAAGATAGGACAAAAAAATTAGTGTGTGTGATGCAGAAACCATGATGGCAAAGTTCTTCACAAACTTGTTAAATAATTAGTATGCACTCATTATGGTAGAAAGATTACAAATATCTTCTTTTTAAAACTGTCCAAATTTGTAAGTTTGTGATTACAAATTAGTGAAGGGTTGAATTTCAATTTTATTGAATCCGAATCTCGTATTTGAATCCTTAAGAGTGTTTCCAATATACCCCTTAAAACAAAATCTCAGTCTCAAGGGTCAAAAATTATATAATGTACAAGAAATGAAAGATTTAAACTATGTAACACTTTAAATGTTCACAATCTTGGGGAATGCTAAAAAGATAGGTATGAAAAAAATAATAATTGAAATAGTAAACTTCAGATGTTGTCAGTGTTGAAATTATAAATTTACTTTATTTCCTCTAATATTTTTCTTTCAATCTTTTTCCTCGAATATTAAATCCTTCAAATACTAAGAATCTGAAAGTATCTGAGGATTTGATTTGCCCATCCCTATTAGAAACATATACTTATGTTGAAAATAGAATATTTTAGCAAGTTCACAATACACCAAATAATTAAATTCTTCTCAATAACATTTATCTAAGACATAAATCACAGATTACTATCAGCATGATATACGTAACATTTAAAGACACAATAATCAAAACTACAGTGAAATCTCATAACAAAGTACGTACGTCAATTAAAACTTTATAGAGTACTTCTCAGTAGTTTTAAGAGTATAGTATTTCCAATGCATTCGAGACATTTTACATTTAATAATACTTTAGTATAATTTATGTTAATTACTAAATACTAATATTTGAAATTTTCTTCAGGTACCTTGCAATGAGATTTCACTATAGTGAGTACACAACAACTGCCAACTAACCAGATTTAGTAAAACAAAAATGTCAAAATAAATCTGTAAACAGTACGAGTACCTCAAATTAATATTCAAGATGAGATTAAACTGCGAAAATATGAACACTGATAACTGGTAACGAACTGACAAGAGTGATGTTGTCCGTCCCACATAATGAGATGCACGTTATGGAAGAAGTACCGAACTTATTTCCTGTTCAGCAGTAACCTCGTACGTCACCTGCTGACATTAACAATGTCCCACTGCACAAGCGTAGGCTTACCACACAGCTCCATCGTCACCAGGGAATCTTTGACCATGGCCTGCGCGCCCAGGCATGTTCCCGCGGCCATGTTGTAAATGGGTGTCCCTTTCTGCTTCCCAACAAACAACAAAATAACACATTCAATAAGTACACAACAAATGTGCACTACCTGGGCTTCAATATGAGAAGAGAAGATATACGGGAAAAAAACAATAGAAACAATTATTCACATCCCCTGACCCAACACTTTCGTATATTTCACATCACCTTTTTCTTAGGTCTGTACAATGCTCTTGCTGTGTGCAGTCTTTTCTATAGGTCACATAAAAATAAGGTGATTTTCTGAAATTAACTCTTGATTTTGTATTTGAATTTGCTATTGCTTTACACAAGTCAATAACATTCAGTAAGCATTCTTTCATCCAAACTGATCAAACTGCTCATGTTAAAAATTTCTGGAGGCTGCTGGCATTAAAAATCCAATCAAAAATAGATAAATGAAAATTGATTGAACAACGATTGATTGTATGGGTTTTATTGACACTACCCTTAACTTATGTGTCAGGGTATGGCAAAAAAAAAAAATTAAAAATGTAATCATTTTAAAGACTGAGGTCTCTGTGGTTTAGAATGACTCCGGTAACTACCCATGACACCACCTGCTTTGAAGGTAGGTCCGCATGCGAAATCATGGCATAATGGCTTCTTTTTTTACACTCACTCTCTCTACTGCTATAAGTTCAGAACAACACCATGTTTATGCTTTCTTTGATGATGAGATAGACTGTATATGCCCTTTCAAAGCATTGATTTATTAGGAAGAAGTACAGGTTTTTTTTTTTTTAATTGTTTCTATAACAAATCATCCAACTGTTCTGTAAGAAATCACTAAATGGACATAATGAATACTTCAACACTGTGAGATTAAATGCTTTACTATGCCAGGAATTAGCTTCAGAGAATATTCCCGATTTTGAATCATCAGTGGTATTCCAAATAAAACTATGTTCATGTTCGATAATCCGGTAAGATGCCTAATCCGAAGTGGTCGTGGTCCTAAACATGCTGGAATAATGAAATTTTACTGTATCTACAATTAGTCTATCCCATTAAATGATAGTTTTTTAGGACATTAAACTCTCATTTCATACAAAGAATTCCATTAAATAAAGTTAAGTAAACTTTGTTTTGCGAAGAACTAGGCAAGCAACCATTAACCAGAAATTTTTTTCAGAAAAATTATAGAAGAATATTCAGCTGTCAAAGTAAAAATTTGAAGACTTACTCGTCAGAAAAGTGCTCTTATTTTTGAGACATACTTAGCAAAAACACAACCATACCACCTTATGTTAACTTTAATACGAGTTGTAGCCAATGTATTTAACTTCAGAAAAGCACCAGAAGAGATGCTTTGCTTTATTTTGGTAAAAGTAATTCTAAAAGCTTTGCTTTGTTTCTTGCCTGTAACAACAGGCTTAAATTAGCATTGCTTAGATAAACCCAACATCTAGTAAGCCTTCAACACAAAAAACCCTGTCTTAAACCATGGATAAAGTAATTTAAATAACACATTTTCTCAACTAATGCCTGGTCTTAAATCTTCTCGTTTAGGACCATGGCCATGCCCCATAAGCGATTTGGCCAGTTTTCCAGAGTTAATACTGTTGGTTTGTAAACTGTTTAAACCTTAACTTGACTCTCGTGGTGTATCCCCCCACTCCTGTCTTTTTCCCTGTATCCAGTTAGTGTGTGTATGTCGCTGCCATTGCTGTTTGTGTGATGTTTATCATGTGTAGTAAAAAATAATCAGTACTTATTGACAAATGTATTATTATCTAAATTGCATACACCCAACAAAGGTATGGGCCCAGGTGTGTCAATCAGTGCAGATTAAAGAGTTTGGTCGACGCGGGAGTGCATATATTATTAACATTTCGCATCGTGGTATCATGGCATTGAACAGTCTGACCTTCGTGGAAATACTGAAAGGTCATGAAAACTATGCAACTTTGAAATTTCATATGAAAGTTTTGTTTAATCTTAGAAGACCAGAAGGTTTACGACCAAGGAAACATCAAGGTACATGAAGCGAGAGATAAGGTCGCAAGGCATTAGCCGAGATTTCATTACTGGTAGAGAAGGATTTAATCCACCACAATAAAAAATGTGAAACATCAAAGCAAGCATGAGACAAGATCCAAATGCTATTTGAAGATTCTGGCCTCACTCGGAAAGTCGGGTTGTTGCGTCAATTAATCTTGACTCGCTTAGATAACTGCAAATCAGTTGAAGAGTATGTGAATGAAATAACTTCAACAGCCCAACACCTACGTGATATTAAATTTGAGATATCTGATAAATAAATGGGTTGGGACCTTATTGCTAGCAGGTCTCCCGCAAGAGTACAAACCCATGATAATGACCTTGGAGAGCTCAGGAATTCCAATTACAGCTGATGCCATTAAAATAAAATTGCTACAAGCCGTAAAATCTAGTTGACGTCAACTTCAATCATCCAATATTGATACAGAACTCTACAGTAATCGATTATCATGGAACCATAACAAACAAAACAAACTGCAAACAGTGCCTCGCAAATGCTACAACTGCAACCGGACGGGACATTTTGCTGCAGATTGTCGTGTCAAGTTAATGGGGAATGAAAGAACAAGGGTTAGTGATTTTGACTATGAAACCAACAATGCATTTTTAGCATGTATGTTAATGTGCCACCAACTAGTATTTTTGGCACAATTTTAAATTTGAATTTTTTTTTTTAAATTAAATAATGTCACCAGTCATTCCTTTGCTGCAAGAACTTAAATTTGTTCCTCCTCCTGTACACTCCCATTTAACCTTTGTCAGACTTGTCTCCCCAAGTTTTCCCAGCCCTAGATCTGATTTTGTCTACAATTCAATGACCCAGCAGGGCGATCATTTTTATTCCCGCCTTGGCGCACAGACGTCTCCTGTAATTCCCCTCTGATTCGTGACGAGAACTACTAGGCCCTGCAAGCTCTCAGGACAGGCCAGTTCCAAGACCTGGCCTGACACGAGCACTTCTTGACATTATCGCGAATCATCTTCGCCAAAGTCTAGTCACGCCTCCGGGTCCTGTAGACCACCTTTCCCACTGTCATCAGCAGCACAACCCCCCCCTCCAAGTTTTCCTGGGAACACTGGTCCAGAGCGATGACCGGCCACTAACCCCGGCCAGGGTCGGCCTCTCCCCAAGGCCATGACAGTAGTACATGAAGTACATAATTATGCCACCTAGCGGTTGTTTTGCGAATCACTTCCCCCGGGAGTTTGAACGCCCGCAGAACGCCTGTCCTCTGGCGTCTCCCACACTAAACAGTTCCCGTAGTTTCTTCCTAGGCCACCAGAGCGCTGGCTCAGTCCTCTCCATAAGCCCAATGCTGCTACCAGCCGACTCGTGCGAGTCAATCTCTACTCAGTTCAGCCACACCTCAGTAGGTTGCGCTGATATTGGGCAGTACGACCAATTTTGAGATATCGAAGTCTGCCTTTCCTCAACAAGAACCTCAGTAATCTTCGGAACCTTTCGGTTCGAGAGCCGAAACCTTCCCCACTTTCTTTCGTTAACGTCGCTTTTAATTACGAGTCTCGGCCGCCCCAAGATTCGGGACTGACTGCTTAGTATCTACATCATTGGAATGCCTCTCTGTTTTTCTTTAAGATGTGATCAGATTAGACAAGGGATGATTCCCACCATGGTAGTGTTGTTAGTCGGTCCACGTAAATCTAGCTAAAGTAGTCATTGCAGATAATTAATTTTTTTTAAAAAATCATGAATCATTCGTGGTGCGTTCGTGTGCTCAACCATCGGGCAGATCCTGGAAGACATCACCCTTTTTGACAGGGCCCAAGTGCCGGACCAGGGACCGAGTACCAGGGTACAAGCACCGGGCCCTTTCCAAGGGCCAGATCAGTCTCCACGAGGCCAGATGACTCATGCCCTCTGATGTCTAGTCAGCTGTCCACTTCATCTAACAATCTTCAAAGCGCCAGCCTTTCAGTTTTTAAAAAACCTTTTCGGACTAGCAACCAACCACGACGTTTCTCAGATCAGAAATGCAGAAGCTTACTACGATTATTTAAAATGTTTATTGTCACGAACTTTAATTAAATATTATTAAACAACTTATACAACTGTTAATAATGGCCGGCCCATTATTTTATTAATGTGATCTTAAATCCAAGTTGTATATGCAGGGTGTCTACCAGATCTAGTAAATTAAATTCCCTGATTTTTCCAGGTTTTCCAGGTCTAAAACTGAATTTTTCCAGGTTTTCTTTAACACAATTACGACATTCCAAGAAACTGAAAAAAATTGCATAATCTTACATTGACGGGTTTCAAAGTATTTCAACTGACTTAAATTAGTAAAAAAATTACCTTCTTCCAAACGTGGCCAAAGTGACTCAATTGATGGCAAATAAAACATGCTGCTACAAATATTTCACACACTTCCTTTTGCAAAAAAAATTAGTAAAAGGAAGCTCCCATCAATTTCGCAGTGACTCAACTTTTGCGTCTATTGCACTTACTTCAGAACGAGCCAAATCCAACATTCGAGCCTTCTTCAACTGCAATGACTTGATCTCCTCTTCAACTCTTCTTTTTTCTGCCTTCTTCTTGTCTGTAGCTTCCTTTTCTTTTTGTTTTGTTTGCAGGGCTTCCTTACGCCTACAACTAGCATTTCTTACATACTGCTCTACACCTCCAGAACGTTGAACAAAGTCATACATCTGTCTTTGTGCAATCAGTATTTCTTCCTGCAAGTTTTCAGTCAGCTGATTAGAATTCACTGAAAATCCTCTTTCCAATGATGCATTTCCATGGGAAAGTACCAACACCATCCTCACAAACTTTAGAAGACCTGTTTTGGAAGCTACTGTATATGCCTTAAGAATGAGCATCCACAAGTGATCAAGGCGCCCGTCTTCTCGAGAAAAAGACGAGAACAGTGCTGCAGAATCTTGCAAGGAACATACCAACTGATATGATCACTCAATGTTATCAGCTTCTTGTCCTGATAGCCACCTGTTTTGAAGACAACATTCTAAACTGTACTTCACACGCTGTTTCCTCACACCCGAATTTAAAGCCACAGACGGACATAAGCAGGAAATTCCCTTGGTAAGATTGTACTTCAGGGGACTTTTGTCTTGAAGTTTTTTTACCATAACCTTTAGACACGTCCTATCATTTTTCTGTAACAGGACAGACTTTTCTGGTACTTTCTCTTTCTTGATGGCATGGCGTACTGCATAACCCAACTTGATATTGTTAGCAGTCAATAGATTTTCCTGGTTATCTACATCCAATCGAGATACATTGCGTTTCTCCCTAAAGCTCTTCAGTAGTTTGGTTTCAAAATTTTCCTGCCAAAGCTAATAAAACCAGTGAATCATAGAGAAAAGGTGCCATGGGTGCTTCACTTTGGAACATTGTGAGAAACAATTCCAGCTCTGATGCCAAAAAATGGAAGAATGTCAATTTTACTTTTAGAAGATTATCTTCAAGAGCACATTTCACTACACTGAAAGAGAGAGATGAAATAGAAACTTCACTAACAAATTTCTTTAGGTGGGTAACGTTTTCATGGCACGCTCAGCAACTGCAGTATTCCATCTGATTGCACAAAATTTCTTGGGAAAAAGCTCTGATCCAGTTATTCTAATGTAATCTGCCCTCCTTGCAGATATGTGCTTAAACAAATAGTAACTGTGCCTCAAAAAACTAAAAAAGTCCCATTGTGTAACAGAAATTCCAGTTTTGAAAGCACCATGGACCGTATGAAGCCCACAGCTACCAATTTCTAGCAACGATGTTGAATCTTCACCAAAAGTGTCTGTGATATGTATTTTCAACGCTAACAAAAATGTCCAGTTTACGTTGAGGGCATCCATAGATACTTAAAATTAAATGCACCTGTCGGTATAATCTGAACGTGGGAAGCACATGTTGCAGCACGTCACGTCAGCAGGATAACAGACCATCTTGAACCAGTTTGTATCACGTGATTTGATGCCACTTCCGAATCCGATGGTAAATAAAAGAATTTGGACGTGGGAACTGTTCGTTATTTGCCATTCAAAAATAAAAATGGGAGGGGATACACATGATGCCACGTCAATGCAAGCTGATCAATAAACAAAAAACGTATTGCCAACTACAACCTACCAAACAAAAATTCCCTGATTTTTAAAAAAATTCCCTGATTTTTCCCTGATTATTCCCTGATTACAAAATTCCCTGATATTTCCAGGTTTTCCAGGGTCAGTAGACACCCTGTATATGTTTTCTGTTAATCAACTTATATATCTATATTATATAATGACAAATAACCAAAAGTAAAATCAAAACAGAGAAACTAATGTCTGGACGAAATCATTATTTTACCTTCTGAAACCAAAATACCCACGAGTCACCCTCAGTCATCAGGTGAGAGTGACGAGGCGTGACATTAACAAACTTGGAAAACAGTGAAACTGAGTGGTATTTAGTTTTGTGTGCAACAGTGCATTTGACAAAAAATAAGTTAGGAAATTATGTGTCCAAATCTAAGCTAAAAATACTAAAGCAAACAACAATCCTCTCATGCTGTCACTTATGTTGAAGATCTATGGCACCACAGGTTAGGTAATTTAAACAGAAAATATATGAACTTGTTAAAAACATTGGCAGATGGAGTGCAGAACCTGCAGACAAGCAAGGCCCCATGTGAAGTTTGTGTCAAAGACAAACAAACTTGTTTTCCATTCAAACAAAGTATCTTTAGAACAAAGGAACCCTTGGAACTGGTGCATATTGATTTATGTGTTCTCATGGAGACAGAATCTATTGGAGGCAGTAAGAAATTTTTGTCCTCATAAATAATTATTCTCGGTACACAAATGTGTATTTCCTGAGGGCAAAGGATCAGATCTGTGATGTGTTCAAAGAATACTGTGCACTTGTTGAAAACCAGAAGGGTCACAAAATAAAAATCTTGCACTCAGATAATGGGACAGAGTTTGTAAACAGAAAGTTTTGCAGTTTCCTGAAAATGAAGGGCATTAGACACCAATGCACCGTCAGAGCTTCACCACAGCAGAACGGGGTTGCGGGGCGTGCTAATCGGAAAATTGTTGAAAAGGCACAGTGCTAATTAAAAGATGCAGGACTGCCAAAAATGCATTGGGCCGAAACTGTAGCGACTTCTGTCCAAAATAACAACAGGAACCCCAAAGAAAGCAACTGAAGGAAATACAAGTTCGAAGCTTCGTATTCAAGGAAGCCCAAGCTCAGTTACCTCAGGATCTTCCGTTGTGAAGCCATGGCCCAAATTCCAAGAGAGAAGATAAAAAAAAATGGGACCCCAAATCTGAGAAACTGATATTCATTGGTTTTTGTGACAATACGAAACATTATTGCCTCATCAATCCGATGACTAAACAAGTGATTATCAGCAGAGACATTGTGTTCTTAGAAGAAAATATGCTCAACAAAATGCCAGCAATGGTGAGAGAAGGCAAGTCATCGCACAAATTGCTGGTGATAATGAACAACTTATGTCTCAAGAACTAGAATCTACGCAATACAGGGAAATCAATGACTTAGCTGCAGATTCAGACGAAGAGTCCTTCAAGGGGTTCACAGTAAATGATGACCTTGAAGAAACCTCCAGTCCTCAACAGTTAATAAGATATCATCGTACCCCAGGGCCTAAAGCTGCCTATTCAGATTTTGTGACTTACTTCATTGAAGAAAACAACCCCCTCACACCAGGGAAAACTTTGACAAGTCCACAAGCTGCAAAGTGGAGGGAAGTAATTGATGAAGAACTATCTTTATTTGTTAGTAATGAAATTTATGGGTGGACTTACCGGATGGCACAAAATCACTCAAATAAAATGGGTGTTCAAAATTAAAAATTCAGACTCCAAAGAACCTAAATACAAGGATTGTGGAAAGAAGGTCGGTATAGACTATGAGGACACCTTCTCACCGGTGATTAAACACACCTCGCTAAGATACCTCTTTGCACTGGCAGTAAAGGAAAACCTTGAGATAGAGCATATGGATGTGAAAACTGCTTATTTACATGGCAACTTAGATGAAGTCATATACGTGCAACCTCCAGAAGAGCTCGAGAGAAGGCCTCCTGGCAAGTTTTGGCGGCTCAAAAAGGTTAACTTAAACAAAGCGGAAGGTGCTGGATTCGTCGTATAAACCAAGTCCAGGGATGGGGCGAAGACAGTCCAAAGCAGATCCTCGTGTCTTCATATATGCCATATATGTTGATGACCTTATAATATTCACAAATGAACTGCAAATTCAGAGGCAAGTCCAGAGGAAATTAGAATCAGAATTCAACATGAAAAACCTCAGTCCATTAGAAAATTGTCTAGGTATGAAAAAAATAGGGACAAAGAAAATGAACAACTCTTTATTGAACAGAGGAACTATATAGACATCATGCTTCATAAGTTTGGCATGTCGGACTCCAACCCCGTCTCAACCCCACTGGAGGCCGGGACCACCCTTAGGGACCCTTTGCAAAACGGTACGGAACATGATAGTGAAAATGTGAATTATGGTAAGACAGTAGTACCATTCCATCAAGCTATTGACAGTCTCCTGTACCTGTCCCAAGTTTCTCGCCCACACATCATCTCTTGTGCTGTTAAATATTTAAGTCAATTTACAACCACTGACAAAAATGCCATAGGCTTGTTGTCATGAGGGTGAACACCTGAAAGGTGTTTCATAAAAAAGGGAACCCTGAGTTTCTTAGCTACAGCGATGCAGATTGAGCGAGTGACAATAATAACATCAATTACTGGCTGCAGCGTCAAGTTCATGGGCGGACTGGTTTCATGGGCTAGTAAGAAGCAAAGAATGGTTGCCTTGAGCACAGTGAAAGCTGAATACATTGCGCTCAGCTTCACTGTTCAGGAAGTCTCACGGTTTAGAATGTTGAGCAGTGAACTGCAACCCAAACATGAACGCAAGCCATCCATTGTGTATTGTGACAACAAAGGGGCAATACATCTAGCTAAAAACAATCTAACCAGCCAAAGATAAAACATATAGATATGTATAAGGCATCAATTTTTTTTGGGAGCATGTTAAAGACAAAACTATTGTTGTTAATTATTTATCAACAGACAACATGATATCAGACATCTTGACAAAGCCCCTAACCAGAGAAAAACATAACCAATTCATCAATATGTTAGGTCTTAAGTGATGTCTACCAATATGTTAGGTATTAAATGATGCCATGTGTTTATTATCAAAGCTTGTTTATTGTTTGCTTATTCCTATAATGAGTGTTTGTTTTTTAATGTCATAAATTGAAAGTTTTATTTTTGTACCTACTTTCAAACAATTTGAGGGAAGTGCTGGTTTGTAAATTGTTTAAACTTTAACTTGACTCTAGTGGTGTATCCCCACTCATGTTTTTTTTTTCCCCCCTTTATCCGAATAATGTGTGTATGTCGCAGCCATTGCAGTTTATTTATTTTGTGTAGTAAAAGATAATCAGTACTTATTGACCAACGCATTATTATCTGAACTGCAGATACCCAACAAATACAAAAAATAAAATTTTTTTATAAAACAAAATTTGGAATAATCCTGTATACATTTTTCTTTATTTGTAACATGCCCGTCAACACTAAAGCAAGTTAACTTTAAAGATAGACACAATACAAATACAGATACACAATAGACAAAACATAAGACTAACTGACTGGTCAACAAAAAAAAAGACTAAATGGTAGGGGTACTGTAATGTAGGGCCGGCACTACATACAGGCAGGCATTGGCCACATGGCAGGCACCACCCACAAGGGAGGCACCAACTGCATGCAGGCACGGGGCACCAGGTACACGTTGGATCTATCTTTACATTTTGCAATGAAACTTTTTAATCATATTTTACAATATCTAATTACATGTATAAGTTCAATCTGTAAGTGGCCTTACACCAGGTCCTCTGGAATGCAAGTCCAATGTCTTCCCATTCCACCAACTCCTTCACTGTGCAACATCGTACAGGATCAAGCATACACATGCAAAGATAGCATGAAAAAAATTGCATGCTGTTACAAGCCGTTTATCTTGTAGGCTGCATTGGCTTTTTAGTTTTGACGTCCCAACGTTGTTAACATTTTGCTCTGCATTCATGAAAGCATCATCTGTATTGAGAGGCATCTCCGAAAAGCATCAGGACAGAACCTACACAGAGATTTGACGTCTAGTGGCCTACAACAGCAAATGGAAAGAGGGCCTAAATGTAATTGGCTGACATAAAATGCCTTAGACCTCCTGTGATTGACCATACTACGTACTCTTTGGCATAGCTTAAAATGAAAACCTAAATACAGTAAAAACTCTTGAATCCAGCACATGTCTGACCACAGCCAAACCGTATCAGTGATTGTGCTGAATTGTCTATTTTTCCCCGATTATTAAATGTCAACACAGTTTGAAGAAATAGAAATACCTAAGAAAAACATGGGTGCATGGCCGCCACACATGTTAAAAATGAAATGTTTCGGGTACTCTTTTACTAGTGTCTGTCCATTTCTTCAATGGAATCTAAGAATTAATTAATGGGTTTATGATAGTTATTTATGATACATAACCGTACTGGAAAAGTCTATACAGATTTTCTAAATTATAATTCTAACACTGGATTCAACTTCAGAGTTGAGAGTTTAGAATACGAGTTGCAAAAGAATGCAAAAATATGCAAACATTAACATAAATTATTGAAAAGAATAGAAAATCATGTGCTGCTGCTGCTACCATTTATAACTGGCTGTAAAGATGTTTCAATGCAAAACTTTTTTATTTTAAACCCCACACCATTTTGCAATACTCATTACGTATCTTACACACGTTGACTTCATTACCTATGCATTCCCGTTATCCTGTGATTCTGATATTACTCTACAACCTGTAAAAAAGTTTCACTTCAAAAATTAATGTACAGTACAATGATACTGTTAAGATTTACCGCGGGTTCGTAAAGGATAGCCCAATTAAAGATTTTTATCACACACACAGTTTTATTTATTTCCACTACTTATGTCACTTACAATTAATCTTCTAAGATTGCAAATAATTAACTACACTTAAAGAAATGTCTATTCCCCAGTCACTCATTCTACACACCTCGCAGGGTCGCACCTCTGGCGCAACTCTCGCTGCAGCACCCCTCGTGGGTCTCCACCGCGGGACTCCGTCGCCGCACTCCGCCGTCGCCGTCACACCCTTCGCCGAGATCCCACTCGACTCCTTGCTTGCAACTTCGCTCGGGACTCCGCCGCGCCCGCGACTCTATCGCCCGGAAACTCTGCCGCGGGAAAACTCCCGACTCCACTGAACTCACTCACTCCCTGCCCTGGATCTTCATCCAAGGACTTCGCCACTCTGCCGCACCTGCGGCACTATCGCCCGGAAACTCCGCCGCGGGAGAACTCCCGACTGAACACTCCACACTCAACTCAGACTCGCGTCCTCGGGCATATATATAGGCCCCAGCGCAATTCCAGAACTCACGAGAGCGGCCAGGGCCTGTCGCGTCATCGCGAGCCGTCCCGACTGCAGAAATATCTCGAAAACACGTGTCGGCGGCTCGCGCAACTCCCAGCTGTCCAGTGTCAGTTACGTGTCAAAGGCAGGGCGCCGTGCGGGGAGTATGGAGGGCTGGAGGGAGATAAAGCGGCGACCCAGGTGCGCACGGCACATCTCATGTTACGGCGTGCACCTGCGCGTGACGCGGCCTTGCTAACGTTCGTAACAATACTTAAAACACTTAAAAAGCAGGTCCAATGCAAGGAAAAATACACACAAGTATTAGAATGAAAAATTTCTGGCTGCTAAGGTCCGCAAACACCCGATCCACCCAAAAAAATCTGAAATTTAAGCAGTTTGGTTGATGTTGTATTACAGAATGCACTCACCTGAAGAATGCCAGTTTAAAGAGCTCTGACTGCAGACAAGATTATGATTATTTCAGAAATGCTGAATCAGTTGTGAGATAAACTTGTGTCCTGATCGTTAAAAATGGTGGTGTTTATATAAGCTATACTCTATTCAAGACAAACAAGATACTTTTCTGACAGGTGATTCAGCAAAAACTTAAGAATTAAAATCTAAATATTCTTATGAAATCATCAAAGCAGTTAGCGATCCATTAATTGGTCTGGTGCAACATGAATCTGAGTTTTTTTTTGTTTATCAACCCACGTTATTCAACTTTCAAAGTCGGAATGTTTGCTGTTAAAACTAAATTCATCTTGAACAGAGCCCCACGTTCAATTTTAAGTGAAGTTTTCATCGGACATGACATCAAGAAAATCATTAATTTTTCTGAATAATTTGAAGAACAAAATTTCAATTGTTACTTCCTCAGTAATCTGCACACACGCAAGCTACAAATCTGTATTAAATACGTGCGGTCAGCGAAGCACAGACTGACAGAATAGCCCTGGTCTTTCGCCCAGCTCGACGGCAGCACTGACCTCTCCGCGGTGCCTCCACTCCTGGCTGCCCCCCATCTCGTGGCACTTGGCCAAGCGAGGTCGCTGCTCCCCCGCGTCCAGGCACAGCAGCTGCGCCAACACCAGCTCCTGCTTGTCCGTCTCGAACCACATCTGCAACACATGGCCGCTCCTTCACAAGGGAGCCTCCCACCGAGGTGACCCCGGTTCCCGTTACCAGCGGAGTCAGTTCCCTCATTTTCACAAGTGCACAGCTGCCAACCTCAAAAAATAGCAATCAGTACACAATTCCGAAAGACATTCTGAACTCTCACCCGGGAATGTTAGGTTATGGTAGTCAAAACTAGCCAGCTACGGTGGGGGGAAAAAAAAAAACTTGAGGAATTCACGCTTCCGTAACACTACAAATTCCAAACAAAATGATTTTCCAGGTTGCACAAACATTATATTGAGTGTTTAATGTGGTAGTGACGTAATTCAGGAGTAAAAAACAAAACACTCATGTGTGAACTTTATGCCTGCCTAGTTCCAGATGTTGCATACCGAGTGTTGATGCCACTAGAAACACTTGTTATTTTACGAACGTAACTTGTTCCTACACTAAAATAAAATTAATGATAATTTCATGTAGTGGCAGAAAGGGACAAATGAGTAGGAAACTAGATTTCAAACAGATTTCAAATATTTTCAGTTACACTTTTTAAAACCCAGCTTTGTTACTCAGTAATGAATAAAATTGTTTTGTTTTGTTAATACACCTATCCCTCACTTAGCACGTCTTCAGATTGCGCAAATTCATTTAGCGCGATGTGAATTTTACTGCCCCAGTCTTGAATAGCACGTCTGTAAATTTCAGTTAGCACGAAATCTCGGCAGGAAAAAAAAAACGTCGAGCACGACGGTACAAAGTCTGTTTCAACTTCTGTAAACAACAGATGTGCTGTGGGATACAATTAGCAAAACAAGGGGGAACAGATGAGCGTGCAGATATATTTACGCTATCGGCTGTTGTACTTACATCAGCTACGGCAAGTTAAATTGCGGCTATGGAGTGTAAAGAACCAAATGTTTTTAAGTCCGTGCGTATGCCGCCGTGCCGTATCGTTGTCGCCTGGCCACAAATCGGGCCGTGAACTCAGTCTAGCCAGTGGCAAAAGCCACGTCTGCCCATTCAGCTGCCGGTAACTGCATGTGATTGATTACTCATAAGTCATAATGCATCGTGTTCAAGTATTTGAGACAAAACTAGAAGTATTACGACGCGCAGATTGTCATGAAGGCCACGCTTATGTTTGTCGCACTTTAGTTTTAAGCAAGTCAAATGTGCGCACAATCATACGAATAAAGTTTATATAAGTCTGATGCTGTTGGTTCAACTAGCAGGAATATATTTGACATTAGATACCAGAGCAGAAATGAACAGATGATTCACGTGGAAATGGTTGTTAAATGAATGTTACAATGAAAAAAATACTCATTGGCCAGACAGGATTGGTGTAAACTAGGTGGTGATATGCGAATAAGGAATTTAATTTTTTAAAAATTAAAAGTAATTATCCGGATAGTAATATCGGTTTCACTGTCAGTAAAGGATGGTTTGTGTGCCGTTTCAGTGCTACTTTCAGGCACAAATGTACGATTTACTTAATTTTACGAAATTTTTAAATTTTTTTATTTTATCTTCCATATGATGTCCACTGCTTTATTCCCCATTGAGATTTGTTCAGTCGAGTGTACCAACAGGTTAGTTTGTTTAGTAGTCTAGTGCTTCCAACGCCGTTCCCAGCGATTAAGGCTGAGGTTTGCTGGCGACATGCTGGGCCAGCGATCATCTCGTCTGGACCCTGCTAGGCGTCACGCGTCGAGCTGTTCACCCTAGACGGTAGCGTGACTAAAAAAGCTGTTCTCTGCTTCCAAAGATGCTAACTCCTCTTCTCGGAGCTGTGCTGAAGTTAGCTGTCCCTCTCACGAAACGGTGTTCCGTTCATCAGCCCAACAACACGCATCGTCGTGTCGGACCAGCCTGTTCCCAAGCCGGGTCAGTTACCGGTCCTAACCCCCCCCCCCCCCTCCCCACCCACCGTTTCTTCTGGTCCACACAGGTCATAACCCACAGTCGCGCCAATGCCCGGGATGGCCACAGCCCCTCGCACCCCAGATGGCCGCCGTCTTGCATCCTCACGACATCTTGCGGGAGTTTCGCCAACTACCGGGCATGCTCCCTTGCCTCTCCGCCAGAGAACAGCATAGTCCCCTCCTATCCAAGCCAGGCCTTAAGGATCGACTTGCATCCAAGTCGAGAGGTCGTTTAGGGCTTGTAGTTCCGTGCGCACTCGCCAGGACGCGCTAGAGTGCGGCTACTCCAATCGGAACCTTTCGGGTTCCCTTCGGATTTTCCGAAGCACCTCCCCTGGATAGGCGACCAAAGGCAGTTTTAATTAGGCGAGTTGGCGCCATTTTTAACGATTCGGCGGGCAGCACACGGTAAGGGCGGATCTCTCTTCGCAGCCCGAGACAACGCGCTTCTGAAAAGTCGTGAACGGCTTTCTCTAAAGCATGTAGTTGGTTATCGACAAGGCCATGTGCCTTAGCACTAAATTTTTAATTTCTTTTAGCTGCCCGAAATAGTTTAGTTTGTGAAATAGTTTTTTGTCTTAACTTATTATTCTTCATGACTACCGCGAACTTCTGCGTCACGTGTCACCTGGCCATTTCCAGGGACTGACCTGATCTACTTCACCCCGCAGCTTAGGTAAGTTGTTTTATCACCCCACACACACTTTTCCTTTTGCTTTTCACCTGGGCTTAACTTCGCCCAACATCAGCCGCCTGTTAACCAACCTAATTTGATGGGAATACTGGTTACAGACAGGGCTCAAGAATTAGGGCGAGAAATTCCGCTCCAAATTCAACTCCCGAATGCGCAGTTCATGAGTTAGTTCACCGAAATTCATCGCTTCCTGCAATCGGAGAATTTCTCAAGAGTTCCAGCTTTCAACGTCTTTTCCCCTGAGTGGAAAAACCACAAAATAATTTATAATTCTAAACAACCAGTTTTTGGACACTTTTTATTTATTTAACGAGTAAATGTAATTTTTTTATAATTTGTTTTATGAAGAGTCTGCGCGCTCAATATTCTATGGCCTGTAAAGTTAAGAGACCAAATTACCTAAGACTCAGTCAGTATAACAATTGTTACTTATGTATAATATCTCGCCCCGGGGCCTCCCCATTTTGTTTTTTGTTTAACAAAATTTAATGTATTAAATATAGCAAAGAAGGTAAACAATTTTCTTGGTATTTTGTTTCGGCTGTAATGCCATGGGTCATCTTCAGTTGGATAATTTTTGTGAAGACAAAAACAACAGCTGCAAAATCATTACGTATGATTTAGTAAATGCCTATATAAACCAAACAAGATTTTATTATTTTCTTACCCTGTGATCACGATCCACATAACCTTCCCAAGTTTTAAGGAGGTTAATCATAAATTTGGTTGTGCGTGCGCTGTGCCCCTATGGGTAATGTGTTTAGTTCTGTTTTCTGCCTGGCGCTTCCACTGCCAATCTATATTTGTTCTTTAGACGAAATGTCACTTCGAGCACAGCCGTACTGTGAGGTGGACTGCAGCTTACCCCCATGCCCTGATAAAATGGCAGTTAAGCCACTTTTTTCCAACTTTGATAGCAGTATTGTCTACAGCCAGGGGGCTGTTATTGGCTAGGAACTACTTTCTTGCGCCCTGATCCACTTATTTTTAGCTTGAAACTTTTGCGTGTGAACTAACTTGTAGGACGTCAATAATAGTGGTTAAACATTTTCTGAAATTAGACTTTGTTAGAATAAGTGAGCTTGCTAAACAGTGGTGAAGTCAAATTCCCTCATTTGGAGTGTGGCGGAGGGATACGGACTGCCGGCGGAAGAGAGGACTGAGGAAGAGGAAGGTCAAGATGGAGGAGGGGATGCTGTGAAAAAACGTGGGTGTAAGGTGCACAGGGGAGGAGTAAGGAAGCGAGACTGCAAAAGGACTGGATCAACGTGTTGCGAGTTGGTTGAGTGGAAGTGATGCTACAAACTCTTGTGTAGCCATTTTTCGGTAACCACTGAACCGCTGGAAAATCCCTTTGGTTGGGGAGTTGTGCAACAACCAATGGCGCCCGAACAAACGTGAGTCGGGGGTGGAAAACGTTACAGTACGTTACATTTGGAAAGGTACGCGACGTGAGTTGGTCACGCCCGGGCGGGCAAGTCAGCCAGCCGACTGACGATTAAGTACATAACCACGTATCTCCCGTTACACGGTGTCGTATTTGTTATACAATGTGCGATGAGAGGCATGTAAAGATAAATGGTGTGACATATTTATTGTTTAGTGTTATTCAATCCATTTAAATGATGTAAAGTATATTTTCCTACACAATTTTGGAACACATTAAACATAAGAGCCTTGTTATTTATGGAAACTAATGCTTCAGAATACGCGATTTCGAATAACACGAGCATTTTTAGGAACGAATTAGTCGTGTTAAGTGAGGGATAGGTGTATTAGTAAAGTACAAAATGGATTCGCATAACATCTAGCAATGATTTAAATAAAATTAAAAACTTGAAAAAATTATGTTATTAGTACTACATACCTGGTTCTTCACTCGAAGACATGGCTTCAGAACAAGGGGTGATCCTTTACTGTCTATGTTTTTCTCACTTGTGATGCACAAGGAAGAATTTGACAATCGCAACTGTAAAAAAAAAAAAAAAATTTAAAATATTTAATTACTATTGTAAAGCTAGAAAAAATAAACTTGTAGTTTGAAAAAACTAAGTAAACCCTGTTTTTATCAATGAATGAACTAAAAATTAAAAAATTTAATTTAAATTTATGTTTTTTGTTCAACAGAAAAATAATGCACAACTCTGTATACCTAAAAACGTGGGGTGCTTGATATAATTTGCCTTAAATTTTCTATCAGTAATAACAATGTGATTTGTAATAGATTTTCTATCACTAATTTTAGGATGCAGTCAATACAAAAATCTTAAGATATACTCATTTCGAAAATTTTAAGATATAGTCATTACAAAAATGAATACATGAACATAATAACAATAATGAACTTAAAAATAGTAATGGGGTGCTTCAGGGGTGCAAATCTGTAGGATTCGCAAGTGGGGCCCACGGAAATTAAGAGGGCAGGGGGGAAGAACCGTGGCCCGAGAATATTGCACGTGGGGTTAACCAACACGTCATATCTGGATGTGGTGCCCGTATGCTGAACACTACCCATATTTTGGCCTACATACATGCAATAAGAATAAAACTTTAAAATATACAGAAATTTTTCCATAAGACATAGTTTTGACATTAAAAAAACACGTTTCACAGTCACACTTTTGTAAATGTAGGCAGATACCCCTTAGAGAGGGGTTTTTAATTTCAGGGGAGCCCGGGGCCCCATGGCCCCCTTGGGACATATGCCCAGAGGGTGCTTTAAATCTTAAGCTAATGCATCAACATTACATGGAACTTTCCTTGCTATCTTAGAACAATCAAGTTCTTCTACTTGGAGACCACCCAGTGACTTAATGCGACTAAGAGCTACATAAACCAGCCCGGCATACAAGAGACGCAATCCCAAATAAACAACCCCATAATCTACAGTCCAGCATAGCATTTTATCCACTGTAGATGCCCAACTCAGAATTAATGACAAAATTCGCCTTCAGCAGAATCATAGGTGTGTTTCACTGGAAACTGAATGGCTATTGGTTTAATGATATGTACACCATCTGTGCCAAAATCAACACGGACTGATGGAATGTCAGTATCATACACTTGATCGTGCCAGAAGAGTGGCCAGAAAATTTAAGATAAGTAGTACCCCTATTGCAATTAACGAACCTTAGGCACATTTTTGCCACCATAACCTGAACTCGGAAACACTCTAAACTGCTTGTAGGGCATATTAACAAAATTTAAAGAACATGCTTAGTAACAACAATAACTAAAGATAGATGTATGTCCTTAAAATGGATTGAAGTGGCGAGTGATAAAATACTGGGCTTGCATGCTAGAGGAGCTGGGTTCGAATCCTGTCCTGTCCATAGTTTTCCGTGGTTTCCAAAAATCACTTCCAAAAAATGCTAGTATGGTTCCTTACTGTATGTCATTGCCAATTTTTTTCACAATATCCTGGTCTACGTAGTTGTGTTTAGTACGACTTTAATAACACTGCTGTCTACATTATGTTAGTCAAATAATAAAATACAAGTTTTTAAAAGTAAAAAATAAAAGGCAACACTGATTGTGAAATTCCTTAAGCTTTAAAATGCTATGAACGCCAATTAATTTACTTAATTTTAAATAACAAAAAAAAAAGTGTGTGCGTGGAGTCCATGCACAACAGAAGTGAAACTTCTTGCTTATTGTATTATTATCGGAAATGTAATTTTCTTTGGCTGAGGTCGCAATCACTAAATTACCTATTCTATTGTGCAAGTGCACAAGTGTGCAAGTGTGCGAGTATGCAAATGAAAGAGTTTGCAAGTATGCCTGTATGCAAATATACTCCTCTTCCCTGCCTTCTCCTCCTCTACCTAATGATTCTCCTACTCTCCCGGTTCCCCCACCACGTATCTAACTATTCCCCTCATGCGATTGCAATATTCATAACGCTCGAAAATTGTAGCCCCCTCAGTAAATAAGTTTCACTTCCGAAATTGCAGCAACTTAATTTAATTGTGAGTTAAGGTGGACCACACAATGCGTCGCAGCTTTCACCTGGTACTGGCCGACATAGTTCCTTTTCCTGGAGTGCCACGGCTGGAATTCGTTCTGCTCCAGCGCGCTCCACTTCTTCTTCAACCTCTCCGTGTCGTCTGACGGCAGAGTGAACTCCGGGTAGACGTTGTCCAGGTACCACTTGAAAGTGTGGCACTTCAACCTCTCCCTCAGGCGTCTCCGCTCACTCACGTCGCCGTAGGACATGCTCTTTGCTTCCGGCCGCTGCTGGAAATAGAAGTCCTGCAAGGAAGATAATCAAACCTCACTACCCGTGTTAAATCATTACACTACAGGGAAATGTTTCCAAATTACCTGAAAATTCTAATTAGTTGCCAGAAAATCAAATCTAATTTGAAATCACATATATTCAAGGAAATAGCTTTAAGAAAATGTTGAGATACATTCTTTAAACCAAATTCTTTGTAATAGAGGTAGATCAGTAAGTCACTATTTGATTTTGATATCACCATACAAATACTTTTGTCTTTGTAATTCTTTTTTTTTTTTTTTTAATTAGGTTATGACTTATGAGTAAAACTACCATATTTAGGTGGCCAAGTAAAAACATCTGAATACCTGTCTAGTGCTGTTATAAATCTCTGGAAGACTGTGACATCCCAGGATTTCTGCCCCCTACTATCAATAACACTTTTGACTGAAAATTTTTTATTTGATGTTTTCTGAATGTTTTATAATTATTTGGGACTTATGTTTCAACTATTATCTATAGTAATTTAAGTCATTTTGTTTGTGTTTTAATATTATTACTGAGTTGGGTTAGATTCTATATAAAGCTGAATTTAGTGTGTTTATTATTTGTTTCAGTGTAATTTACTTTATCACTTAAAATTAACATGTGTATTAATTATGTTTGTCAAATTTTAAAGTATAGTCTGGGTAGTAAGACTGTAACATTCTAGAACATACTAGAAGGTTCCGAAAGAAAGACAAGCGCAACATTAAGTTATTTTTCACGCCTCAAATTAGTGCGTTGTTGGAAAAACCCAGCACACTGGCGCATGACTGTGCAGCAATAGACTGAAACTGTCGCTGGGCGCTGTCTTGCCAGCCAATCAGAGCAAGCCTTGACGTGGTGTGATGTGTCTCCCCAGACTTTTAGACTCAAATATTTTTCCAGTATTTTTCCTTATATGGTTAGGTACTGAATACTGTGTTGTGATTGGTCAGTTGGCCCACGGGATTGCCTCCCTTTGTTTCAAGCTTTGTAAAAGAAGGTAACTGTGTGGTGCAAGTTAGTTGTCGTTCAATCGTCGCTACAAGCGGCCGCATCGTCGGCAGCTCGCCACTAGGGGTATGCACTTTTCGTGTTTATTTGTTCACAGAATTCGAGGTTATTTTTCTGGAAAATCGGTGTTATTTTTCTCTGAAAGGGAGGTTATTTTGACTACCAAAATGGATAACAGTAATACCAATTTCATATCTCAAGTGTCGTGAAAATTGTTTTAACACTTAATACACACCAAATACTAACTACTTAATATTAAAAAAGATGACATTAAAAAGGTATAATTGAAATTGAATGTCCAGTATTTGGAGAAGTGTGAAGTCATTTCTCAATTCTTATTTAAATACTTACTGTACTCACTGAATTGTTCACTTCAAACCATTGGCAAACTGGGACATTACTGCTTCAAAATTATTACAACACTTAACACAGCAAACACTATTTAAAATGAAAGTTAACTTAAAATAAATGAATATCAATTAAAAACAACACAGTAAGTAGGCTACGCTCACTAAGTTATTCACAGCTCAAATCTTCAAAAGAAAATATGGCCATTGTTGCAAGTTTTGACTCTGTGAGTGTTGTTCTTCTATCCGTCAACACTGTATTGTACGAAGACAAGAACCGTTCACAGTCAACATTGGCACAAGGGAACCAAATCGCTTCGAAACACTTGGTCGCAAAATCTGGCCTCGTTAATTTCACAACTCTCAAAGCTGTGAGAATGTCTGGGCAATTACTTTCTGAAACCTGCTGGTTCAGTGCCACTTGCAACTGACAGAAACCTGAAGTTATTTCTTCAGTATCCAGTGAAGTAAATCCAAAAATATTTCTAATATTTTTAACCAGGCTTGGGTTTACTGTTGCTAGGATGATATATTTTGGATCCAATACTTTAAGGTGTGTGTGCTGGGATCCTGTGCCATTAAAGAAGTCAACTTTGCTTGGGCTTGTGAAACTGTTCTTTGTTTTTGCTTCTGCTGCCTCAGTTGGGGCAAGAGACTCTAGTGCACTTTGGGTGTTATCAAAGTAAACACCATTTGAAACAGCTGTGTAGCATTCTTTGAGATGCTCCAGTTCACCATGTAGCAAATATGAAATTGGATATGATGAACCCTCCAACTTTAGCATCTAATCCACCAATTCCTTGGCATGCTCCTTTACGAAAATTGCTTGTACATGAACAACTGCCAGATGCTGTTTGCTGATGGCACTGAAGTATTCTACACCAGCATTCTGAAGCGCTTTGATCTCGTCTTTTTGGCAGAAGTCAGCAATATCAAGCAAATAATCTGCAAGGTAAAACCAGATGTGAACCAAGAGTTCCACCTAGTAATTACAGGAATGGGGAACAAAGGTCGTTTCTCCCTGTACTTCTCTTCTAGGAAACTTGCGTACAGGTGTCGCCTCTTCCTAGTATTAAAAAAATATTCTTTACTTTAACAACTGTAAGATTCAGCTCGGACAGTTCTTTGATCCACACCCCACCAACAAGATTGAGTTTATGTGGCCAGCACTGCACATACTGTAAATGATCACCAACAATGATTTCCAAAGCTTTGCTGCACTTGACCATGTACCTTGCAGAGTCCGTAACTAAGGATCTCACATTGTCATGTTTGATGTCGTACTTATGCAAGGAATCAGCAATTGCTCTTGTGCATGTAGTTGCATTAGCTGCAGCTAAAAAATGTAAAACACCCACAACAATTTGTGGCTTATCAAAATCATCAACAAAAAAACTAAATAAAACAACAAACACACATCTTCCCATACTATCTGTCATTTCATCACAAAACACATCCACTCGTTTCTCTTTCAGGACTCTCTTTAGGTCTTCTACTCGCTGGTGTGCCAAGTCTTCCACGCTTTCTCTCAAAGTACGTGCATTCGGCAAATCACTAGCTCCTTCTATGTACTTATCAAGCCATTTCTTAATGTTGGGATTATCAAGTTTTTGTAAAGGTAAATTTGCTTTAATGAAAGCCTCTGTGATGTCCTTGATGAAGTTAGTCTTGAAATCTGTCTTCTTTGCGATGTTACTGAAAGATGCAGATATCGAACACTGCCGTTTTACACTTTGCTCAGCAACACTTTCTGTTGCCCGTTTCTTTTGTTTTTCACTGCCAATATGCTTTGCGCACGAGTCTTTGCGGTCCCATGTCACAGACACATTACAAAAATGATAGAAAATGGTTTTTTCATCGCTTGCATACAAACCATATTGTGAAAACTCTCCGGCCCGTTGTTTGGCAGTCACTACAGGTTTCGGCATTTTTGTCAACAAAAGTAACTACGGTAAATTAACACATTTTCGTTAAAAATATTTATTACTTCGGATAAGTATGTAGGCCTACGCCACGTAAGTACTAGGGCACAACTACTACGCCACGCAAGTTCAATTCATACCGTTTACAAGTTTGTCGTATTCAACCAAGCACGGGCACGGCCGTAAACAGCTTTGTTTTGTTGTGACTTCGTGTGAGTGTGCGTGAGCGTGACTGCGCGCGCAGCCTACCGGCTGCCAGCTGCACTGCTGCTGCTGATTGCATCATTGTGAGAGCTAAGCGAGTAATGACGTGTAGTGTAGCTACTGCATATTTGTTTGATGTTTTGTGTTTAAGTGTATCAAACTATACTCATGTCTTTGCTTACATCGTTCAAGTTATTCAAAACATTCAATTTCGCCTCTATACATGTTTACGCCATTTTTCTTACCATAAATACTAAAAACATCGTCACATGTTCGCGTGTGAGAGGAAGCAGCGCATCATACTCTAGTTGAATTATGGCGGCTGTGTTGTGTTTACTAATTCTGCACCAGGTTAGGCCTATGTTACGGACTTCATCAGAAGTACGTATTTTTAGCATAGTTTAATCAAATAGTTATGGATATCGGGTTTATTTGTTTTCAAACGTTAAGATTGGCGTAAAAATAGTATCCTATAATGTGGATATCGGGTTTATTCGTTTTAAAATGTTAAAATTCGAGTAAAAATGATTTTATTGCAAATTCATGATTATTCGCTTTAAAATGTCAAAATTTTCATAAAAAATCATTGCAAATGTGAATTTCGCATACCCCTACGAATAGCCAACTTCAGGCCTGATGGTCGGGGCCAGGCTTAAAATAAATAAAAACCAAGGGACTTGAATTTTTTTTTGGTTAATCAAGCGACGCACTACCAGACCTGCCAACATTCAAATTTAAAAAATCATGAGGTCCTCGATAAAAATTTTCAGGCCCATAAATACAGGTTAGATATAAAAAACAACAAATGAGAATCTTTAAATTTAAGTGACATACCTGTACATATGTTACATGGTCTCTGCTTCAAAATTTATTTCAACAAATTATAGGTTGCAGATTTAATATAGTTGAACAAAATTTAGTGCTGTCGTGTAGTGATCATGCAGGGCCACAACTAAAAAAGATGTAAAATAACATTCTGCTCGTGTAACACTATTTACCACTGTTCACAGCAAAATTAATTTTTTTATTGGAAGCAATACACTTCACGTGTTAGTTGTGTTTTTTTGTAGTGACATGTTTCACAATGTCTCCTCTTCCACTATGCGAGATAGAAAAATCAGCACGGCACATGCTACAAAACGCAAAATTGCTTCCTTTACGTGACTCGAGTATTGATGGAAACTCGTTACTGTAAGCTTTCGTAAATCTTGTTTTGTAACTTTTACAAACAAAATCTTGGAGCCCCGAAAAATCGTGAGGAAACAATATTTTGGCATGAGGGCGTGAGATGAACCTTAAAATCGTGAGCCTCACACCAAAATCATGAGAGTTGGCAGGTCTGCACTACAGTGAATAGGTGATACATCGTCTGGAACCGTTATGTAAGTTGTGATCTTTTTTTTTTGTTTTGAAGAATAATAATAATAAAAGACTGCTTTAGAACTCTTTCATTTTAGTGCAAATATCCTAAGGGAATATTTTTTTTTTCAATGTCGACAATTACACAAACTAAAACAAAACCAAACTTCAAAATCATTGCTTATAAACATAAACTTTTCAAATGATTAAAGTGTCCTGTTATTCTTCTGGGCTTGTATTGCTGAGCCGATCTGGAACGTAACAAGACCACGCAAAAATAACCCAGCTACTCTCTTGCGCGTGCAACCAAATCGACCTCAGGCAGTGACCTTGTACTCGTCCATCCAGACGTGGGCGACCCGCAGGGAGTTGTGGGTCATGGTGTCCTCCCCCGTCGGGGAGCCGTAGGGCCGCCTGCGCCGGAACACGTGCCCCACCCTGGAGCAGGGGATCATGTCCAGGCTCCCGCCACACATCCAGATCTGCAACGCACGTCCACAACCACAGCTTGCACGGGGGCAGCAGCCGGGGGAACGGCCTTGCGGTGAATATGCAATACGCTGAGAACTTCACTATCAAGTATATAAATACAAACCTGAAGGGCCCATATTTTTGTAACTATGCAATAACAAGGTTTGCATTAGCCAAACTATTACCCAATTTGATCACATTTTTAATATAATTTCTAAATCAAATAAAAATAAACTTGGTTTCGTTAAACGTTTTTACAATTACAGTAACACAATCGTAAATTTTTACTATACCCAGTCCCAGACATTTTATTAATCTCCTCCAGTGTTACAGATCATGGTAGGGAAGACTCTAAGTGCTTCTCAGGCGCTGGACTCACAATGATCCGTCCGTTGTTTTTAAATTTAGTATATGCAAAATACTCCTAAAAAAATTTATATGCTTCAAAATAGAATAATCTCCTACAAAAATGTGTACACGAATTTATAAAGCACCAAATGTACATTTTTTTAGGGATTGTAAAATTAAATTTTAGGATAGCTTCACCTGTGGCTCAAAAAAAAATGTTTTATACTGTACTACTTTTTGAAGGATTTCAGACAGAAGAGTAAAGAAAAGATTTATAAATTACTGACAAAAAGAAATACTATCATTTTCGAAGAGTATATAATTTCTAAGCTTTTTTCTCCAACCTACACTTAACCGAAGCAATGGCAACAATATTACTTTAGTAAAAACCTCACAGTTTCTTGCCAGGATGTTCGTAGGAACCATTCCTTACCTATTATTTTTTGTTGCCTCCATCGCCATCACTCAAGAAAAAAAAATATTTCTGTGACATTATGTTACCTATCTCATTCTAAATCTCACTGGTTATTCCAGAAAAATATTTTACACAGCAGCATTGAAGTCTTGCTGAGTATCTTTCTATGAATGTACCAAACACTAATGCAAATGAACAAAATGCAATTTAGTATACAGAAGGTAATGAACACATTTTCAATGACATTAACTCAAGTGTATTGTTTAGGCAAGCAAACAAAAACATAAGAAGCAAGTTATAATATATTCAGGTGTTCTTTATGTTAAAGTTTAAAATGGATTATAAAAGATAGGTTAAAAATTAATGACAACAATATTAACCACGCTTCAGTTCTAAAATTTTTGATTTGATTTCTTTACATATTAACACTTTGGTTGTAAACCACAAAAATATGTAGGTCCTAAAAAATATTTCATTGTATTCCCATTTCATATGACTCAAACATAATTTTCTCTTGATTAAAGAGGAACATGTAGCCCTCTTCTTGCATTCAAGTAGATACATTATTTTAAGGTTTCCCATCAAATGAACTTATTCAGGTTCTTACATCTTAAAAATCACATATCAATGTGTATTTAAAATTGAGCTGTGACTGCTGTAGTTTGTCATGTGTGAAAGAATAGGTCCAGGTACACATAACACAAAGATCACTTTGAATGGTTTATAACATGCAACATCATAAAACAACATTAAAAAAGAATATACTTAAAATAAAAATTGAGAGTTTTCTCTGAAGAGAAAAAAATTAAGGTTAATACTGCATACAAATTATGCTTACCCTAAATGATATCTCTAGATTCTCTCCTCCCCAAATATTCATTCCAGAATCATACTCTCCTAACTCTTCAAAATATAATCTATCAATTGCAAATAGTCCACCAGCCATAGTAGGAGACCTGAAAGAAAAAAATCCCAAAATTCAATCACCTACTCAATCACAATGAATGCAGTAGAAAAGTCTTGATTGAAATGTCATAAAAACATAGAGCTTCATTGCTACTGTTCTTAGAAAATCCCACCAAAAATTGTAAATATAATGACACATAAATTTTTTTTCAGTTCTCTCATAATTCATATTACTTCTTGGTTAATAGGATTCACTGCTAGTTCAAAGTAATATTATCACGGACACACTTTACACTTTGTAAAAAATTTATGTATGACACTACACAATTACATTTAAAGACTAGCAACAGTTTTCATGAATGAGGCTCTAAAAATATTTTTTCTTTCCAGTTCATAAAACCAGAAAACAAATGACCACACTATGAAGCAAACAAAGAAAATAAATAAATGAGAACATGCATATTCTTCTTCCTGATAGCTCCAAATAAAATAAATTAAATAAAGAAAAAACCTCTCTTTTTCTTTAGTCTTATGATTTTATGTTGGGACCAATGACTGCTCTTGAATCATGGAAAGTAAAATACTTTGGTGTAATTTTAGATTCTAATTATTATTATCATCGGCATGTTAACTACTTAATCACAAGTTCACAAAGAACTCTAGCTTTAATTAAATTTATCACTTGTTATACCACTAACTCCGATTCTATTATTTAACTCTATCTAGCATTAATAAGGTCTAAATTATATTGCTGTTCAGTAGTTTGAAACAATATTAATACATGTGATTGTGAAAAAATTGAAAACATTCAAAACAAATTAATTAAGCTTATCACACTAACACAATTGCCCCAACCTAATTTAGTTTCACTTTCTAAACTTAGAGCTTACTTGAGTGTCTCTCTTTATTAAAAATTGTTAAAATTCCAAATTAAATTGTAAATATATATATTCTTGGCAATACAGGACAGAGTTCTCCAGTTCAATAGTCACCGTGTTTCAACTTTATGTACACTCAACAAAAATGATGATATTGTTTTTAGACTGATTTCAAATTTTAACAAACATGATAAAATTTTTAAAAAAATATTAAGCTGATAAAGTTTCTTATTAAAACAAAAATTAAATTTCAAGATACCATATTACTCTAACAAACATGTAAACTTTTGCCTTATGGAAACCAATTGCCATTTATATTCTTATATCAACCCTAAACTTTCATTTTTATATACTTTTAATATATGTTATTCTGTCAAGAATCATATTATACTTACATTATTCTATTATATTTAACTAACAATTTTAGAAGGGTTAATGTGTTTATATGTTTATTTGTTTACTTGTCCATCGTACAATGTCTGTATCCTGTTCTTGTGTTTTGTGTTTTTATGTCATGCACACCCTATAAGTATTTTGACTGTTGGTGTGCATGGTAAAAATGTAAATAAAAAATACATAAATAAATAAATATTATAAATATTTCACTTTTTTGTTTTACTATTGAGTTAACAATGTAGAATGTATTAAAATACGTAAATCATATGCTTCAATGTCTTTTCCAACCATACACCAAAAAAAAAGATCCACTAAATGAAATCAGTTGAGCCTATATCAACTTTGTTACTCTCGCTCCTGCACCATTTCCCCTCCCTCAACTCTTCCCTCCAAATCTGTTCCCCCCTCCACTACTCTTCTCCTTCCTTCCCCTTCCTATACCATTTCAATGCTTCTGGTCACTTTTAGGCGGTTCTCCCCTAGGCTACAGGGCAGAAAGTTATATGGGGAAAACGGGAAAAGAGCAATAATGCACAAACCAATAGCAACTGATTTTAAGTGGCACACGTCAGTGAATTTGCAGGCCATTAACTATTTCACACCGCAAAAATCATTAACAATTATACGGAAAGATGGCGATGCTTAAGCTAAGAAAATAACATAAACGTAATCAGTTTAGAGTGCTTCAGCATCTGGCTGGGCTAGGTTATTTCACGCAAGCCAACGGCAAAACCCTTTCAGAAGTAAAAAAAAAAAACTTAAGCTAAATGGCCATATAGGCCAAGAAGGTTCAGCTAGGGGCCAAAACCAAAAAAGATTCCCAATACTCTCGACAAACATTGGGTGAAAGTAGATCAGCTTTTACAAAGATGGAAGGCCTTATGGTCGTGTGCTCGCACGTCTGGCCTCTATACAAATTCCGAAATTAGACACCGTCTCTCGACCAGACAGCATGGCTGAAGGGGAAGTCTTCAAGTTATTGCAGTATTATTGTTATCCCATGGTCGGGATTAATGCTAGGCCAATCAAATCCTCTAATACCATAAAATCCTTAGTATTGGATGGATTTGATATTTGAGGAAAAAGATTTTAAGAAAAATATTAGAGGACATAAAGTAAATTAAAAATTCAACACTCATAACTTCTGAAGTTTACTAAGTCAATTATCTTTTCAAAACTATCCAGTTACTATTCCCCAAGATATTGTAATTTTAACATGTAATTATATAAATAAAATTACAATAACTATTTATTCTGGAAACTTAGTTCAAGAAACAAAAATTTAAAGGGTTAAATGATTCAACACCATAGTTAATATTTTTTTCTTTTCTAGTACATTATTTTATTTTTGATCCTTGAGACCTACATTCAGATTCGAGGGATATATACGTAGATATATTCAAATTATTCTTTGGGATTCAAATTTGAGATTAGAATTCGAGAAAATTGGGATTTAACGCATCACTTATAGTTGAAAAGAGTATAAAAATTATGCTTACAAATTATTACACGACTGTTAGTGAAAAAACCTGCAATAATTGTCTGCTGGAAAATACCAAAATGGGTAACTCCAACCCATGTACCTACCAGTATTTAAGTGTACATTTAATTTCATGATCTCTGCAAACATGCAGTGTAAACTCACAGGACATTGAGCAATAAAGATCACCATTTAATACACGACTTTTGATAATACGTAAAATCAAAACATATTAGTAGATACTGTATAATTTCATCTTCTATTACCCTTTTATTTCAAACTTTTTTTAGTCTACAAAATTGACGGCTAATCCTGTGTCCCCTCCCCCCTCCCCAACAAGCGTAGGGTGCATTACAAATTTGTTACACTGCCTGCAAGCAAATGTCCTGAAATGTAACAATTGATAGATTTTTATAATTGGAGTTGGTAATTCTGTGATAAATAATGAACATAAAACAAGGAAATGCATTTGTCAGTTGTTAGTCATGTAGGTTCAGGACAGGATGTATTATAATGAACCTAAAACTGTTCAAGGGCCATCAAATGCCTATTAAAAAGTGCCTGTTCGAAAAAATTATAATTAGAATGTGTAAGTGCTAGGAATGACCCATACTGGAGATATTCTTATGACTGACTTTATTATTTTATGTACATTAGGTACCGTAAGTGAAGGAATGCAAATATTTTAGTAGAACAATATAAGAAACTCATGCCTTTTAACATGATGAATGCTGGCAAAACCTGACTGCAGCAATCCTAATGGCTTGTCCTAAAGAACGCCCGCAAAATTGAAAGTCCCTTGTATTACAATGGGCGATATCGACACAATTTTCTCTCGTGAAATATTGTTATCATACAGTAATGAATCCATACTCCATACAATTGTATAAAAACAATGTATTCATAATCCAAACAAGTTTTCTAAAAAAAAATATATTGACTTAAAGATCGTGAAAAATTACCTAACTTTAAACATGATGTCAAAAGGACATCTTTAACAATGAAACATACTTAACTTTAAAACTGAATTTTTGTAAATTGTTTATTTTGTAAATAATTTCATGAAACATGATAAAACAGTTTATCTCCTAGAATGTAAGCTAATCTGAAGAAAAAAAAAACATGAAAAATTTTATTTTTGAGTACTACTATTCCCAGAAACACAGTCAAGTGTTTATAATGTCACTAACTTAAACTACCCAACCATTTACAACAATTTACAGCATTCTAAATGTAGCTAACATAACTTTATCAACTGCTTCTTGAAATATTGCAATGCTGTTTATCAGTCATCAAATAGAATAATAGGACCTCAAAAATTCAATTTTCAGAATTTTATATCATATTTTTAGAAGAGCACCAACTCTATAAAATTACGATTTAAATATTTACAAAATGCTTTCAATAAAATATATATATAAAAAGAATAAATAATTAAAACCAATAAATATTGTCAATATTTAACTTTTTTACTTCAATTAGATGAGAATGGCAATATTATTCTTATTTTAAAAGGCAGTTGTGCAAAATTTCACCAGGAAGTACCAAAATTATGATTTAAAGGGTGGGAAAGGGAAATGGGGATTTTTTCAGGAATCTTATGTAGACAATGATATTTTACTTATTTTGAAGGTCAAGTGTGTAAAATTTCAAGTTCAAAATAAAACTTTACATTTGTATAAAAAACATGCAAACTAACAAACATTAACTCTTCTTTATATTTAAGTATATACACATTATTGCATATACACAATCATTTTGATTATGTTATAAAATTTATTTTCACTGTAAGTAAAAAATAAATGTACATGCCTACCTAGTGTAAAAAAAACTAAACCAACAAACTGGGTTGTGCATTAAAGTTATTGCAATAAAAATTACTTAAACAATAACAAGTAATTTTCTTTAACTATGGTGTTAAAATGTAATAATGAGTCATTTAAGAAATTGTAGATACATAAATTGAAACAGACATGATTCGACCCCAAGTGCTTTCGTACATTAGTCACGCATAATACTGTGGCACTAGTTAAATCTATCATGAATCTGGGGAAAATTATGAGTACCAATGTATAATCCTAAAATTAAAACGTATTTTTAAAGTTGCGACTATTTTTTTGTGTAACTCTTACAGTTTATAAAATGTATTTCAGAACATTTTTGCTATCACAGAGATTTATTTGGCACACTGATGTTCACATAAGCTATTATAAAAACGTTAATACTGCAACACGCAACAACTTTGGCACCTACGCACCTAAAGAATTTTAACTTCAAAAACAACTTCGAGCAGTTAGCAACATTGTAATTGTTACAACCAAACATTGTAGGAATGTTTCCAGCCATGATAAATAACCACAACTTCAGAAATATTGGTAAAAAATAAATTCTTAATGGCCAAAATACCCTTATCACATGTGCACTAATAGCGTAAGATCAGGCCCTGCTGCTAGAATGAACTGCATAACGTGTCTCCTGTTTTCTTGATGACTTTCCTACACTGTTCTAATAAAATATTTGGTGAAGAGCATTAAGAAATGTGTGCCATAACCTGCATCAAGTTCACTCCCAGTGTAGTCTATCCTAATACAAAACAGTCAACATTAAGAAAACAGTGATAATACACAAAATTAAATACAGTAGAATCTCATTATAGCGAGCACGGTAATAGCGAGAACAAGGCTATAACGAGGTATTTTTGAGGAATTTACGGCGTGATCGCTTGAAGCGCGCTTTTGTTATTTGTCTGCTTTATCTCCACCCCTCTCGCTCGCCACTAGACATCTTGCCGTTGACGCCTGTCACATTCTTCAGTCAGTTGCCACCTAAGTGCGTGGGTTTAAAAATAGAATCCCGTCCTTTCTTTCTTTTATCAAACTTCCGTTAGTTATCTGTGCCGTGTGTAGACAAAGTTTGAGATTGGAACAGAAACAACGTAAGAAAGTATTTTTTACAAATTAGAAATATGTATGTTTTTGTTTTTATAATCGTGTATTTTCAAGTTTTTTTGTTGTTATCTTAAAAGATATAATATTAAAAAGCCACTCTAATGAGATTTAATTGTTTCTTGGTTAACAAAAACTATTAATTATCAAATATTGTTAATTGTTTATATTCTATTTATTATTATTTACGCGACGTCATACTGTACGCGTACGCAATACGACTCGATTCGTTGCTGCAACATAACATAGCATGTTATGCGGTATCAGGAGTAACGTAACGATAGTAACGAGTACTAATTGTTATAGTAACGAATACATACGGGTACGCATTTTTTCGTTACTTTTACACCTCTAGTAAGCACTACCGTATTTATTTCCGAATCGCTAGGACAGTTTTCTTGTAACTTTTGTTTCGGTCATTTCTTGGGGTATCTGTCCGGGAAAGGGGTGGTGATGGTTTGAGTTTAATCCCAAATTTATTTTCTAAAAAAGTTGACAGGTTTCTTTAAATGAAAAAAGTATAGTTTTCCAGCGACTATTTCGTTTGAGGCGTACGTGCGTTGCAGCAGCCGCACTCCTGCTTTTTTGTAAGGAATTAAATTGTCGCGCTACACTAGCACCACCTGTTGAGCAACATCCCGAACCAACATGGCCGCCAGCAGACAGCCCGCTTCGACAATAGATAGCAGGAAAATGCTGCGTCGGCCGCGGGCTGAGATGCTATACTTACGTGGCGTGGTAGGATATTCTGGTTATTTTGACGCAATCGGTGATCGCTTCCGTACTTATGGGGTATCGTTTTAAAGAGAATTCACACATCTGCTAACAGAAATTAAGATTTCGTTAATATAACCTGTTATTTTCCAATTATACAGGTTTAAACACAATTTTTATGCTATTTTCGGTAAATTTTTATTTTTTGGGGGCCAAAATCTGTCCAATTCGGTTATAGCCAGGATCAAACCCGGAACCGTGACACCTCGCTATAACGGGACTCTAGTGTACATGTAAAAACACTTATTGTCTTTCTCTAGTTCTCCTTATTAGGGATATTACATTAGAGCATTGATTATCCAAAACAATTCAGGACTGGGGGTATTAGGATAACTTATAATTTACGGAAAAACATATACCAGTGTTATAGGAGCAATATGGAAGGCTCACACGCCACCGACGATGTGAGGTTGCTCATGCATGCTGGTTGGAAGGGGAAGTGCTGCACTGCCACAACACTAACACCCGCTAGCGGAACTACATGACACACAAAATTGAATTTGGCAACTGGGATGCTTTTGGTTGATTGGTAATTGGATAATCAATGTTCTACTTTACCTACAGAATCATTTTTGTCCTAGCTGATGATGATGATGATGATGATGATGATGATGATGATGATGATGATGAAATAGAACTTAAATCTCACCGACCACCTCAAGGTTATTAAAGACGATGTGGGGCAATGAGATGAGAATGTAAGGTTTATGAAATGCTTTGGAGGACGAAATAGGAGTACCCCAAGAAACCCCAACAACTGCAGCAAAGTCTGCCAGGTTATGTCAATTCAAAAAAGTCTAGGGATGTTTCCCCCAGGAACTGAATCCGAATCGCCAATGATCTTAACATTCAACCACAGTGGCCCCTCGGCAAAGCTGACAGAATACAAGCATGTAAAGTTTCATATTTGTGTGCACTTTACTTTTAAAATGGTTTAAGGGGCCCACCTCGTCAGGAGTGTATTTGTGTTAGGGGATAAGTGTGACACTCGCTGGTGTTTCTAACGCTGTGGACTGTCATACATAGGGCAACTTGAGATTTAAGTTGTTTCCATAGCATAGCAAACCACATTATATGAAGAATAAATAAAGATAAATGTATAATGAAAGGCTTTTGAGTGCTTTCAAGTATCTTTACCAAAAAATTATTCTCCACACACAACTTTTAGCCATTTTTACTCTTCTAAAAATACAGTTTAGAAACAAAATGCAGAGACAGAACTACTAATTCGCCCTCATGGTATTCTTAAATGCTTTTCGTAAACAGACACCACTAGGATATCTTGAGCAGTTTTCAAACATAGTGTGGGTTTTTTAAAAAAAAAAAAAAAAACACTCTGCACACAGTATGTGTGTGCCAGATTAAGATGGAGGCCTTAACATAGTCATTCAACATAATTAACGTTGCACGTTGTTGCGTCTTTCTTGTCTCGAACTCCTCTCTCGCACCGAGCCCTCTTGAGAGAGAGCCAGCAGGGGCGGAGGAGGTCGAACTGCTGGTCGGGCCCCACGTTGGGCGCCAGAAAATTTTGATCCTTCTTGAACTCCTCTCGCACCGAGCCCTCTTGACAGAGAGCCAGCAGGGGTGGAGGAGGTCAAACTGGTCTTGCGGCAGGATTCGCAGTTGGCTGGTGAAGGCGATTAGCTAGTGGGGTGAGGGATGGGGCTAGGCTATTAATTGAAAATGTCGGATTTTACAAGGAACTTTTATTGACCTGAATGTCCAAACAGTTCAATTTATCGCCTGCATCGGCTTTCACAACATACACTGAATTTATACACGGTACACCCTATCGTCAAGAAAGGGGGGGGGAGACAAATTCCCTAGGCCGAGATAGGTCCTTGGATGGCCTGACTCGCGAAGGAGGGGTGCGAGCTGCAGAAGACGGATAGCCAGTCGTTCTGCTGCTCCCCCTATGATCGTCCTATGGCCAGTGGGCGGATTCCAGCCTCACTGGCCGTCGGGCCGATCAACTGACTTTCAGGTGGATGACCTCGTCTTTATATAGGGAGAAATGCGCGGGAACGAAGAAAAAGAAGGGAGGGGCGAACTAACTCCTCTTTGGAAGGGATGAGATGCGCGCGCATGAATCTCGCCAAAATTTCCCTGCCCTGGTGGTGGAAGTATAAACTAGATATTAATAATTAAAAACAAAAGATAAATGTGGCATAAATAATTATATGTAGATACATATATATTCAATCCTATGCATTAAAAAGTATTTAAACTTGCTTTCACAACTTAATTTTTTATATATATATATATATATATATATATATATATACACACACTAGCTGCCCGACCCGGCTTCGCACGGCTATAGGTACTAATGGAAAAAAATTAAGCCACATCTCCCATTTATAGTAATGGTAAATAAAAAAAAATTCAGTGAAAATTTATTACAATGCTGTATAATGTACCGGAGAGAAAATGAATAGCACCGATGGTTACCCGACTCGTGCACGCAACGTACAACTGATGTACCCGTACTTCGCTACGGCAGTCTACAGGCAGATCACTCTTGCGCCGCTCATAATACATGCCCCTCGTTGTGGGTACGCCACTGCCGCGCGATGCCCGTTGCCATGGAGACGCAGAAGGCATGAACAATGCAAAATACTGTTCTCATGCAGACAAAGTACCCACTGTTGCCTGGTTTTAACCACCCATTAGATCTAATTTTCGGAAAATGTCATCCTGCGTAACATAAGGAACATTAGGGGCAGGCATATTTCGCGAAAAAATCTGCTCGGCGTCGGCGGTCCCTCTCCCACCCTCCCCCTACCCCTGCCCACTACTGCCACACCTCCCCCTCCCACTCCCGCCACACCTCCCCTTCCCACTACCACCACACCTCCCCCTCCACCCCCCACTACCACCACACCTCCCCCTCCCACTCCCGCCACACCTCCCCTTCCCACTACCACCACACCTCCCCCTCCACCCCCCACTACCACCACACCTCCCCCTCCCACTACCACCACACCTCCCTCTCCCACTACCACTTGCAAAATTTCAACGGTGATGAGGACTGCACTAACAATGAAATAGCCGTTGCCATAGAGACGAATGAAGCATCAACAAAGCAACAGCCGTTGCCATGGTGATTTCCTACCAAAAACTGGAAATAAAAAAAAAATTTAGGGGTGGACTACCCCTAACATTTAGGGGGATGAAAAATAGATGTTGGCCGATTCTCATAGATACCGGATAAGCACAAAAAATTTCATCAAAATCGGTCAAGCCGTTTCAGAGGAGTATGGCAACGAAAACTGTGACACGAGAATTTTATATGTAAGATATATATATATATATATATATATATATATATATATATATATATATATATATATATATATATATATATATATATATATATATAGTGTACATAACTCGTCCATATTTACAATTATATTCTGCAGTACATTAATATGTGTGGTTATAGCGACGTGAGAAATAAAGGGCGCAGATGGTTGGTTGCTTTAATGAATTATTATATTGTTTGTCGCTTTGTTTATAACCTACGACGTCGCACAGATTCGTCGCCGCATATCACGTGAGTAGGCCTATTGCCGAAACATATTTTTCCCTGAATTGCTTCTGAACTTATTAAAACTCGTTTTGGGTTTAATTATAACGTAAAGTAACATGATATTTAATATAGGGAGGGCGGGCAAGCGTCAATTTACCTGATAGGCTTCACGAAATCTTCATCCGTGGCTAGGGTTCCCAAGGGCAGGTTCTCCCACTTGAAGTGGAGCCCCCAGTTGAACCCGCCCCGCACCAGCGGGGAGGCCTTGTAAGCGAAGGTGTCCGAGTTGATGATGTCGATGATGGGCATCACCACGTTCGTGCGTGTCGCAGCGATGCGGGAGAGCAGAGGTTGCAGCCAGTCGACGTTTACCTCCACGTGGCTGTCCAGGAACACCAACACCTGCACACACGTTTTCTCGGATCTGTCTTGCTTGTCCAGTTTCCTGGGATGCTACAAGGGTGTAAAACCAACTCCACAGTGTGTCTGAGAATGCACAAAGCATTTTCACAATAATACCAAAACTGTTCTGTTCTGATTTAACTAACAAATCTGAAACATATTATCTTCTATTGAAACCAAATGATTATACATTAAAAAAATTACTTTTTTTTATCACTAAAGCTCTTATTTTCAATTTTACGAATGGAATTTTCTCGAAAAATCATTATCCATGCAGTTATTTATGGTTCTCACTTCACAATGAATGCAGGTTTCAGGCAGTTGGTTTGCTATAATCTCACAGTGGTAGTTGGCGAAATAGCACCCCGCGTTTTATAACAATTTGTACCTAACTTTAAGTTTTTAATGTGGGGATTTAGGATAGTTGTTCATAAATTCTGAATGGCATAAAGTATTACATATATATAATTTCTTAAAACAAAATCTATGAGTGCTGTATTTACATTAAATGAACAAATTATATTAGTACAGATTTAAATAAATATCTCACATCATTTTTAGGGTATCAATTAAGTTTTTTTAACTAAAAAAATAATTAATTATTGGTATTATTTATATAAATGTGTCTATCCAAAAATAAATTAGTCCCTTTTGTTATTTAAAATTTATTTTTCAGTTTTAAACTCACACTAACAAACAATGAAATAGAACAGGTATTTCATATTAAAAGTCAATGAAATACTGTAAGTACAGCACCAGATAACACAAAATTTACAAGTAACTTTTTTTAATAAAGCACCGCTGGAAAAAAAAGAATATATTACTGCAATGAAACAAAATATCAAATTACTTTATCTATATCTTCTTAACAAAGCTACAGCAGAAAACAAAATCCTAGCAAACAAAAAAAACACACAATGATAAAGCAATGTTGAACTTGTTCATCAGCAGTACATATCTACGGTACAAGCTTTAACATGGACATACATAACACACAATTGTGTATTTGGTTTTCAGGATTATAGGGGGGAGCGGGGTAAGGATTAAATGTAGTTGTTTTTTCCACCCATTTTTATTGCTGTTGCAAACAGAAGATCTTTCTCTTCATTGGAGTATTATGAAAAATTACAACCTTATTTTGGCTGGCTATACCACTAGAGTGAAAACACATCATCAGTTTCTGTAAGGCAGCATTCAAAACCCTTCATGTATGGAGAAAAATGAAAAATAATGTATCACAACTAAGGCAAGACTACACTTGGCTTTCCTCAGCAACTATCACTGCAATGCTACAGATTTCTGTACATCTCTCAACACTGCATCTGTGTAAGGTCTTAAATATGGCACATTTGGGACAGTGCCCATGCTATATTAGTGATGCTGGCGGATTACTAACTTCAATACAGTTTTAACGGAAATACCAAATGTAAAATGTAAAATGTGAAATATAACCCGTTATAAAATAGGAAACAATGAAAACTGAGAGTAACAATAAATTCTGAGCAAACTAAAAATGCTGGCAGCCAGGATCCATCTGCAGGAATTTGTATGTGAGTCGCTCGATTGGAGTTTGATTACAGCATGTACTGAACCATACAATTCCAGATTAAAGACATTTCAGGACTTTTTCAGGACCTTACAATAACATTTAGATGACAGATTCATTTTTTTCATATAAAATAAGAATAACTAAAAATAATTCAAAATAGATCTAATATTTGCCATAACATGCTGATTTTGATGTTAAAAAGCTAAAACCTATTCAGAAATAAATTCCACATGATTTAAGTGAGCAGTCTCCAATGTTTATTTTTAATGTGCGACTATTAACTAAGTAAGGAGTGGAAAAAAAAATACAAGTCAGAAAAAGGCTGCAGAAAATTTGAAGTTTTATGACTTCCAGAAAAATTACTGGTTGTTTCGAGATATTTTCCTGACTTTTGTGACCTGAAGACACCATGCTCCAGAACAAGGCAGCACAGCTTGCCTTCTCACGCTGCTCCTTAACTTTTGCAGATGCTTCTCTTACCCCTCCAGTAGCAGTCCTGGCTCCGAATATCCGGGCCCTGATCAGGCCTTCCCGTCTAGAGGTCCTCAGCAGCATTACTTTATCCGGCCAGTTGCTTGCTACGTAGCTCTTCACTTGCGTGTGCAACCCACCTAAACATTCACGAGGGCTTTCAAAAACTTCGACACAACGTCAAGTTCATGTGAAGATAAAATCATTAAATTTTGCATGCACTTGATATATCGCCGGGCTGATTTGGAAACCTTTTAACTCCCAGAATGCAAAATTTACAGGAGAGAGAAAAAAAAACATAAACTTGAAACTCCATCTTAACCATTAGTTGTAACAAATTGTTACATTTTAACTCTTTAGTTTTACTTTTCCCTGAGAATATTGATAATGTAAACCCAGATAATCACTCACTTATAACTGCTTACTGGAATGAATACTTGCATGCAGGGGTGCAAATCTGTAGGGTTCCCAACAGGGGCCCGTGGAAATTTCCTGGGGGAGCCGCATGGCCCAATTGGGATTAACAGACACGTCATCTCTGGATAAGGTGCTCGTATGTTGTATACTGCCCATATTTTGGCCTGCATGCATGCAATAAGCAAAAAAACTTTAAAATATACAATAAGTTTTCCCATAAGACATAGTTTTGACATCAAACCCGTTTTACATTCACGTTTTTGCAAGTGCATGCAGGCCCCCTCAGTGAGGAGCTTCTTAATTCCAGGAGGGGCCTGAGCTCACCTGAATCTCCCTCTCCCGGGTCTAAGTTCATGCTTACATGAACCTTTTACATTATTTGTTAAGAGGTTTGTTGAAATGGGAATGGTACGTATTTCATACAAAACTTTCTCCTGTTATAGGTTTGCTGAAATGGGAATGGTATTTCATATAAAAAATTTTTTATTATAACACTTGGAGAGGACACGCAGAAAAATAATTGCGAGGAACTTAATGTAAAAATGTAAAAATTCACAATTTCGGAGTTACAAGGTTTGTTGATTAGGTCAACAATGTTTTCTTTACATTTAATATCTAGTTTTAAAATAAATATATCTAAAAATTATGTCATATGTTATCTTTAAAAAATACAGACATAAATATACACAATAACTTAGCTATATAAAATATTAATATATAATCATCTAAAAAAAATTATTAATAAAATCTAATTCATGTGCAAAAATGTAAGCAGCATTCGGTAAAGTTCTACTTAATTTTAAATTAAATGAGGTAAACTATTTGAAGTAATTTCACAGTCACTAAGATTTCTTTAAAGAACTACCTGGATATAGACCCTATGTATATAATAAGTTATCACCGAGAAGGCTTTTGAAAGCTAAGCAGCTAATATTCACTCCTACTAACCTGAAAAGGACACTATGTAGACTGAAGCAAATAAATAACTGAGAATTACACTCAACAAAAAAATCTTGTACATACTGTCCCCTTGAAAGATTCTTGTGATGATACGTCTATAAAATTTCCCATGCTCTTACTCTCCATAATTTTCCTGGGTTATTCCTGTTTTCACTGTTCCACCAAACATTTTTTCCCTAGCTCATCAATCAACTTTGCAAGATAACACAAATATATCAAACTAAAAATATTAATCAAAACACATTTTAACCACAATTAACATAACAGTTAGACAACTGACAGTAAAATCTTTTTTCGCACAATACAGTTTGCAGTGTTATCATTTTCATGAATGCTATGCAACAAACGCTGCCAGTCTGTAATATAAAACAATTGGTAATTGTTCTGTATCACGTATCCAAGTTTATCCCTTGATCCTGATGGCATGATACTGTATAATTGATCCTTACTGTTTTAATTCAGTATGTCAAAAGATCTTGATCAAACAAAAATATCACTATTCGTACAAATCACGACAGGTCAAGAAAAATTTTTCCTTTTGCATTCAACCTACGATCATAATTCAATGTTATATCACAAGTTTTTGCTATTTCCAGGATATTTTGACATACTAAATTAAAAGAGCAAGCAACATGTACCACAAAATCAACTATTCAGAATCAACTTAACTTGAACAAAGTGTTGGCTGGCTTCCAATACTCACTCAAATCACTAAAGTCATCAACCAAAATTATTTCGTGGAGTAATTCTTTAGGAGTCCGGTCCAAAATGCTTTGCACCGTTCGTATCAGAGTACTGAAATGTTCATTGTAGAAGCAGATGACAACGCTTGCTGTCTGCAAATTCTTACTATATACTTGTTTCTGACACCTAAAAAAGAGAGAAATCCAAGTTATGTCTATACCTTATCTACCTTCTTTATTCCATACCAATAATTACAGCTACAGATCTGAATGAATAAATGAATGAATTAATTAATTAATTATCTAAAGCTTAAAAATTCCTCATCGATACAGAGATCATTAGGGACTACAAATAGTGATGAGTTTAGAATGAAGCATTGACGTAATAAATGGACAGGGGAAGCCGAAAAAAACCTGCCAGCTTAACGGCAATGTCAATTACATTCCCCACTTGTGAAAAATCTGTGTTGGACCATGCCGGAAATCGAACCCAGATCACCTTGGTATCAGATGAGTGAATAAACATATAAACCAAATAAGAAGCCAAACATACGGTCAGCAAAATCATTACAGGTTTTATTAAAACGACCTCTTAAGATGATATTTAGCTACTAAGGAGACAGTTTAAAAAAAATTAATATAAAGATAAAATTATGAAATATCTATCCGTTGGACTACTAATTTCCTGAAAAGCAATTTGGATATGGTTGGGCCTAGTTTACAAAATACCTACGAAAGTAAGATCCAAAATCTTCAGCAACCACATTTTAGAATGTTGATTGATCAACTACGCAAGGTGCAATAAGGCAATGAAAATTAAATAATATATTGTTTAACTTCCAACTTCTGACAGCCATATTTGAAAAAAGTGTTCTGAAAAAGGTTAAAAATGCAGATGTTTTGTGCACAGAAGCCCACAATGTTCTTTTTGCTGTATACATCATGATTAAACTTAAACTTTTACACAGTGAAAGAAAATAACACTTTCAAATCAAATAATATAAAATTTATTTTATTTTCATGATAAATATTAATTATCAAAAGAAGCCAGGGTACTAATTTATTTTCCACTGTTTTACTATTTTAACATTTACTATTTTGCTTTATTAAGAACCACAATTTTCTTACGTTGGTTGCATTTTGCATTGGTGCGATGTTGCGTTACTTGCATAGTTTATTAAGCTGGCTTTAATGATTCACCAAAACTGATATAAAATAAAGGCCACAAAAAATTCTAAGAGAGTTCATTAGAGTCCATGATAAACAACTCAGGTCAAATATATCAGGGAAGGAAATATCCATGGACTACTGTAAAGGACCTTCCCTGCATTTGCCTGAAATTTCAAAAAAACCTCGTAAAATCCAAAATCATAAATGGTGGACTGAAATTCAAACACCTAGCCTCTGTATTGATTGTTACTCTCGATAATGTAGTAGCAAGTACTTTCCAAAAATGTTAATAGATGGCAGTGAGGTGTGCTAAACGCCTCAGTGTCTCTCGTGCTGTGGTTTTAAGTTTTAATTAGTTTAACTTGTCGGAGTTCTGTGCGCGGCAAGCGCCGCAGCTAAAGTTTTAGCTCTTAATGCCAGTGGTGCCATGCGTTGTCATGGAAACAAACACACACCAAGGTCCATAGTTTCGGTACGCTGACAGATGACTCATGAGTTAACCAGTACACTCTGACATGAGGAAAAAGGTTCCTCTACAAACTAAATTAATTAATTCTTTTGGTTTGATTAATTTAGTTTTGAGAGGAACCTTTTTCCTCATTTCGGAGTGTACTGGTTAACTCATGAGTCAGCTGTCAGCCTACCGAAACTATGGACCTTGGTGTGTGTTTGTTTCCATGACAACGCATGGCACCACTGGCGTTAAGAGCTAAAACTTTAGCTGCGGCGCTCGCCGCGCACAGAACTCCGACAAATGTGGCCGATATGTGAATACCATGGGCTGTGGTCGTGTCCACGACTTTGTTTCTACAATGAAGAAGTTGAACCTGACCAGTGGGGGAGGAACTGAGAAAACTGCAGTGTCACTACCTTTCTATAAGTAAGCAATGACCTCATGCTCTTTGCAGCCAGGCATCATGCTGTGCTGGGCATGTGTTGTGACCAAATTTGATATACCACACATTCGACGGTAAACTTAAGCATTTTGTTTGCTAGCCCTTTTTTTCAAGCTGTGACCTGGGCAAAAAGGTGCTGTATTATAACACAGTGAAAATGTAGCAAGTGTGTCATTCTCAATCACTGCCATTTTGATTATAACTGTGGGCATTTCCGAACTGGCTTCTGTTTCGACTGCTATTTTAATCCTCTTGGAACTCATCAAGCAAATTTTGGCATTTTTAAATTTTTTTGTGCCTATACTATGGTTGGACATAAATCTATTTGCACATCAGCAGGTGTTTGCTTCCTTTTGGTGCTACTGGTACTCTTTATAGTTTCACAAACTTTATAGTTCAGCCCTATGGAAGTATAGTTTGCGAATTAGTAAACACTAGCATAAAGGAGAACACTTTAAATTGACTTCGAGTTGGGTAAATAAGCTTTGTCTCTCTATATGTGTAGTCTGAGACAGACTTTTACACGAGTGTTGAAGCATTTGCTTGTGTTTCTCTTGTGAAATATCTGCATGCTAACAGTATGCTACATTATTTTCGCCGCACATTAACAGTGAATACTTTTGGGCTTGACCTTGTAAGAAAAACACAGGTTTATTTAAGAAGTAAATTACCCAGGTAGCTATAATTATTACCACCTGTCATGACAAATTCTTTCGTTGACAACAAGGTTATGGCTCCAAGGAGAAACTTTAAATTTTACTACGTATTTTGTAATTTTCTAACTGTATGGTTTCTTATTTAAGTGTTTAAGTAAGACTTATGCAAAACAGTTGAGCTTGAAAGACTGATATCAGACCTTTTTATGGTAGTTTTATCTTTATCTTTTTTATTGGTAAAAATTGTATTTGTATTTTTGTGTAGTAATCCTTTTGGAAAACACTGTAAAGCTATAATATGTACTGCTTAAATCAACACAGCAAATGAACAGTTTTGATAATTCTTACCTTTTTGGCATGCTGCAGCACATTGTAATTTCTAGTCTTAGTTTGCATTTATACCCAAGTTCAATACATACTGGTGTTGTGATTTGTAGTTATTTTGCCTCACAGTGTTAAATGTTGGGTGTACCATTTTTTTAAGTCTTCCCTTTCAGATGTCTTACATAGTTTACATTTATTTCATTCTGCGCATATTTTGGTTTTGGCAACTATGACTACCATTTCTGACTCGGGTCAACATTAGAGCCCCCTTCAATGCCTCAGCAGCAGCATCCAAATTATGATAGTCATTTTATACTGATTAGCTAGCATTTTTACATATGACTGTACATTAGAATAGCAGTGTGTCCTAATGTGGCTGAACAGCTACCCGAAGAATTTTATTGAGCTGGTATTTGGGCACTGATAAAATGATAGGATGAGTGCATAAATATTAGTAGATATCATACTGAAAAAATAATAATAATAACCATTTTTAAGTGATAAGCACTGCAAGCTATATTTAAATAATTTTTGTGACTTACTTGATGACTCTCACATGTATTTCATTTCTTTGTTAGCAAGAAACCACATAAAGCAGGCACGCCAAACCCTTAAGAGACAAGAGAAACAGGACCGTACTTACAGGTGGTGACGAGTGTCCGGGATGTCGCGGCGAGGACCAAGCCGCTCACTCACAAGGACGTTGAAAGCGTGAGTCTTATAGCCGTCCAACTTCAGCTGTTGCTCTTCCGGGGTGCGTATCATTCCGAGCTCTTCGACACCTGAACAACCACACGCTTGATCAGCACTTGCACAGAGCACGGTGACTGTGTGGTGATAAGGCAACTGGATGTGCATTCCAGATCCAGTCGCCCTGATTCAGGCCCCAGAGATAAAGCCAGTCAAATGCTGGGATGGATCCTCACTATAAACTATGGCCGAATGCTGCCCCAATACCCCTGTTCTGTGCTACTGTGGGTCTCTAATTACCTCACTGTCAACAAAACATAAACACCACAAAAAATTTTAAAAAGGTAAAATTTACAGCGTGCTAGAACTTTGCTACCAGCCTATCAAACATCGACAGACACATATAATGACCTCACACATGTAGTTACTCAGTTACTTTCCCTTTCCTAATAAGAGCATGTTAAATACAAACATTTCTTGCAATCTATAACAAACAATTATGCTTTTCCACTCAAGGGCAGAGATGAGGGGTGTTACATCTCCCCCGAAAATCCACCAACAAATGTAAAAAATTTTAAAGAAAAAAACAGCAGGCAGTGGTTCTATCACTCCCCCTCCCCCCTTCCAAACTGTGAAAATAAAATACTGCATACGCTCCTGTTTGTCCTGCAGTGGTTAATACGTGAAAGCACTGAAGACTATCTACAATCATTAGGTATGTCAACTAAAGAGCAGTTACGTGACAGGCTACAGTATGAAACAAGCAAAGAAGGCATCTGAAACACATTCCAGTGTTGCCTTTTGCATTCTCGCTCTCCTATACCTCAAATGTGCAACATGTGCTCTTGTACACAATCCACTACTGCCAACAGTCAGGTACTCTTTAACCTACCTCGCACTATCAGCCAACAATGTAAATGCACTATTTTTAAATATCACAAAACATGAAGAGCCATCATATAAGTATTCTGTACAATCTAAAGGTAAAAAGGGTGCTTGATAAATGAAGCTGTAAAACTTGGTTATTCTCCCACATTTGTATTAATTACTAATAATACAACATTTATACATTTCTCACAAAATAAAAACTATTAAGAAATTATTTTTAAACAAATTAGATAAAGAAATCTATTACTAAACATTAACAAACGTAAATCTTGAACTCATGATTTATGCTCTTTCAATAGTTTTAATTCCTGTTTCATAGTAAAGCATAGCTTGAATGTACAAGGGACATTCCAAAAATAACCTTTGCGACATTTTTTTACAGAAAAGCTCTCTTATAAAGTGATAAAACTCACTTCCAAAACAAAAGGCAAACTTTCCTGAATTCACGACGGGAGGAGTGAGAGCAGAGCTGGCATAACGGAAGGTGTCAGCGAGATAGGTGCTGAGAGACCTCACCCCTGATCACAATACTGCAAAACTGGCAATAAGCCTCTTAACACTTGTGGTACGAACAGGAGGGTAATGACTTCCTGTTCAGGATCATCACAGCCAATGAAACAAGGGTGTAATACTTTACCCCAGAGACCTAGTCTGCCTCAGTGTCATGGAAAAATCCCTACTCACCCGCCACAAAAAAATTCAAAGTACCACAGACCTCAGGGAAGATTATGCAGACAGTGCTTGATTTACTCACTGCAGAGACTGTTAATGTGGCATGCTATTGCCACACACTAAGTAAATTGAAGTCCCCCATTTGATTCAAGAGACCAGAGCTTGTGAGTCTAGATGTTCTGTTCTTGGACGACATTGCAAGACCCCACAGAGCAAGGGACAATGCAGAACACATTCATCATCTGGAATGGGAAAGACTGGATCACCCAAACTATAGCTCTGATCTTGCCCCAACAGACTTCCCGTTTGGAAGCAATGACGAGGCGTGATAGGCTGAGAAGAACTTCCTGAAATTATCGGGCATTGATTTTTACCAAGAGAGTTTCTTAAAACTGATTTCACGGCACGACAAATGTATCAGATTTGGTGGCGACTATGTGGAAAAACAGCCAAACTATTGTATTTTAGTATAACACTGAATTTTTCTGTTTGTAAAAAAGCTGTGGAAAAAAATTTATGAACATTATGTTTGAAACATTCCTTGTAGTTAACATTTCACTTAGCACTATTTCAAAGATAAGTAATGTTTGCATGCCACATAAGATAACCTGAATTCAAGCACTCGGCTGTACCAGAAAACATATTGGTACTTATCGCTATCACTCGCATGAATAAAATGGTTTTCAGACAGTTTTAAAAACAACTGTCTATTTAGAACCACTCTATATCACTTTATAGAGTGTTTTGACTATGCACTAAAATACCATCTGGGAAAAAACTTTCGTAGTTTGGTTGATGGCATAATGTAGCATATATTTTCCCTTTAAATTATTATCACTGAAGAATTTCCATGACTTTCCCTGACCATTTCAATTTACCTGACTTTTCCCTGTTTTCCAGAATGTCGACACCCTGTCTAGAACAGCGGGCAAGCAACCAATTCCCAAGGGGTAAAAAAGCTGATCATAACACTGCTGCACACACAATGAATTTACTACAGCAAGCTTGAGAATTGTACAAAGCAATAAAGATCGGAGACTTTTACGGCCATTGTCTGGAATCTGCCTGCCTGCGATCTTTATTGACAAACCTCTATGGGGAGGATACAGCTATCTTGGCCAAAAAATTCGACCAGCTGAGACAGAAGAAGTCAAAACTTCTTAGTTCTCTGGACTTCATGTAAAGATCCAGGGACAACAAGGTGCTTCCCAAGTTTACACAAATCTGCCAAAACTTCCAAAACTCCAGCAGCTAGGTGAATTTACCATCGAACCAGCACTGCTATCCTGCGAGACAGACTACATCAGAACAGAAGATACTTACACTTTAATGTGAAGGAAATTTTCGACCTGCGCCTGACTATCACCTGCAATTTGGGATACTTCAAAACATTGTCGATGGTTGGTTAGGTTAGTATAGCAACATGAAAAATACTGAAAAATATTGTTAATGTATGCTTAGGAATTATCAATTTAAGATGCAGCTATCATGACCAACCAATTGTTCAAATGATTTCACAGTATTTTTTATTAAGCTACATTAACCCAACCAACCGTCCACATTGTTCTGAACTATTTTTAATGTAGATAACCTAACATAATTGACCATTTTCATAATTTAACTAAAGTTCTCCACATCATATACACACAGACCCATACTGTTGGTAGCAGCCATATCAATGCGCAGGTATTGTAACGTAACCTATTAACGGTAATTTCTCAGAAACTAGTAAGACCATAGAAATGTTAATTTCAGGGTAAATATTGGAACGTCTGTAGTGTTTGAAAAAAAAATTTCTGAATTTAATCATGGAAAAACCACACAGTAAGAATATTACCAAAAAGGTACCTCAAGACCTGCCATAATTTCTTTGTAATGTGATATTTGAATGTTTCTGTTTGGCCAGGATCTTTCAACGTACTAAATTAAAACAACAAGCATCATGTACCATAGCCTCAATAGATACCTAGTATCATGCACTCAAGATCAAGGGATAAACTTGAATACATGATAGAGAACATACCAGTCATGACATGTTAAAATTAACCATTACCTTGACCATCTGACTTCGAAAATTTAGGCTGCAACTGCTTAATAAGATTTTCACTAATCCTGTATTTACTTCTTAAATATTTTTCTTTCAGGTATTCCTTTTTCAGGTACTTAGCTCTCTGATAGGATAAACTCTTCCCTTTATCCTTGTATGGAACAAGATTATTGCTATCCAAATTGTACTGCTGTTTAATATCTTTATTTAGGTTATGTGGTTCGAGAATTAACTCTCCAAAGGGCACATTGTTGTTGTGATATATAACTGATGCTGTGCTTGGGTACAATTTTCGAATGGGTTCAGTCGTCAGTCTTGAATACAAATACAAAATCACTATCCACGTTGCTGATGCGAAAACGATTCCAAAAATGAATGAGTTGTAACGAGTTAAAGTTGCCATGGCCTTCTTTCAATATATTATTATATAATAAGTTTTCTGTTTATCTTTTATCTTTGTATTTTAGTTTACATTCTAGTTTGTTTTAAATAAATAAATTATTTTGCTATGCTTTATTATTTTATTTTTTCACATGCAATGTTAATCTACAGAAATGTAAATGTTCAATTTGGTTAAGTGAAAGAAAAGACGTATCGCCTAACTTCGCCACCAATATAGACGATAAGTAAAAAATTATATAAAAACTCGGATTGTGAACATAAATCACACCGAAACTGTTTAACGATTCAAATTCGTATGGATTCCAATAAAAAACGTCCTATACAGCTCAATCAATAAACTCGTTCTTAGCATATGTTACGTGAAATTCTTAAAAAACTTTAAATTCAAAAAACAATACACAGCACAGAGCACATGACTATAAACACTTTAAACACAACAAAGCTTAACTGCCAATATTTACACAAAAAATTGTTTTCACTGCAACTCTATTGCAAAAGAAGTTAAGTTGGTTACATCAATCATGATAATGTATTTGGTTAGATGGTTGTTTAACTAACAGTAAGTAATTAAAATTACACCAGCGTAATTATTATAATATAGACAATTATTCTCTTTTATCCGTAAAGCAAAGCTAAAATACAGTATTAAAGATCAACTTAGATACTTTTGTTCAACATAAATATTAAAAAGTTTCAAGTTTATTAACTAGAATCTCCAGCATGACAATTTTAGACAAAACAAGGAGGAAGTTATCAAATAAAGCATGTAAGACAATATTTATAGGTACCTTTATTTACTCTATAGTACTACTTGTACGAACTATGTCACAAGCTCACAGGCGAGCAAAAACAACTAATTCAGCAAATAAAAAATGGATACTAATTTCTTAGTAGCGAGTAAAATGACTAAGTTTTCACCCTGCATTAAATTCTCAATTTAAAAGCAGTAAAAATTCAATCAATTTGGATCTGCTTGGAGAGAGTCTTCTTGCTTAAAATTCGGGACCCTTAAAAGTGGACATCAACATAGTGTAGTCCCCAATGTATTTGTTTTATTAATACAAAAACCGCACTTAACATAAATGTGGTTCGCACCGAAAAGTAGCACTGTTACTTCTTAAACACATTACATTGACATCGTCCAGCCGAAGGCCACCCCAAAGCCCGACCTGCAACCACCAGTATCCGACCCCGCTAGCGGAACGCACCTCTAGCCACGGCCCACCAAAGTTAGGCGAGCCTCTGAGGACAAGGTAGAATCAAGGGCCATGTTTTAATTAATCAGCCACCTCGACCACAGTTCGTTAGAAATCAGACACGATTTAATAGTAACACCACCTTTTATTAAAAACCCCGCCCAAGGAAAGTGCGACTTAGGAGTGCCCGGATCACTCATGTGAGAAATTACGTTAATACATTTGTGTCTCCCTTGCGGCCTTCAGCCTAAATTAATTTTAGTATTGTGTAACATAAATAGAACCTCCCCGTTTTTTGTGTATAACTCGCCACTGGAGCAGTCAACGAGTGACGAACAGTCTCTGGTGTGATTCCTATTATTTTAACTTAATTTATGTAAACATGTTACATCTAATTCTTAGAGAGTATCTGCAAATTAGGTAAATCCTTATTATTTAATGTACGTATTTAGAGCCACTTTCAATCTCTTGTTATTGAAATAATTTCCGAATAACGGGACTTTAGAAACTTTGGCTGATGCCTCCCCTCGTGCCAAAGGCAAATGCCAGTACCGAGCGACTCGCGGACCGGGGCGGACGTGCGTTCCACGGGGAGTCATCATCCTTTGTCTCCACTGAAATTCACTACTGGTAACTATAGTCTTTAACTCAAATCCTTTTCGTTGCATAAACTCCACATGAATCCCTGGTCCTTTTTACGGTGTAGGGCCTAATCCAGCCGCTTAAGCATAAACTCCCCGCCCTAAACATTATGCAGGGCAGTTCGACATACGGCATGGGCCGATTCCCGCTAACAATGACTTTTTGTTAAACGTCGAGTGCACAGGCACCGGCAACAACAATGCAAAGAACTTGCAACTAATTTAACTGCGAGCCGCGGTCCACACTGGTGGACCCGGGTATCACCGCATTAACAATTCTCGGGATTGGCCGCCTCCAGTTGACCTCCCCTTTAACCTCGACTGGCGTGAAGGTTTAAGATTAGTGACAGTGCGTCAGAGCACTCAGTGTTATTTTAATGTAATTTCGTAGAGTAATTCAATGTATGTAGTGTAAGTGTAAACTATAATTGTAATTGTTCGAACCGATTAAAACGTCCACACCGCACACTCCGTGCGCGACGTGTCACCGACAGTACAAAACCGAATTTGTGTGTGTTATTGTGTGAGTCTCCCTAACCCAGCCAGGAATCAGCGTGTTATGCTGCACAGGGCCTGTGACATGTTAGCAGTCAGGGACCCCTCCAACCGCAACCATCGCCGACGGTCCTAGCGGGCCACGCAGGGGCATTCGCACCCACCGACCCAACTTTAGTTAGACACAGAGCTAGCCTGGTGTCTTCCCGGACACATTTTCATTAAGAGCCAGTTTTCCCGCTAGGAACCACACCCGGTCTCGAACACGAGAACCCAGACGACTGCAACATGTTATGCTAATTACTCCTAGCTTTAATTACTGTGTCCTAGAGTCGGTCTTACTAGGGATGGGGGATTGTTATTACAGGCTACAAATCCCATACATTGATAATTTAATCATGTATTGGACTCAGCAGTTATGGTTGTAAATCTACGTTTAAGTTAATTTAATAGTCTTTGTTAATGCCAGCAGACATAAAGCGCGAATTATACATTAAAACATAATTCTGGACTCGGACACTCCCGGAAGGAGTTAACCTCGCGGCATGATCGTGTGGCGATATAAAGTTTAAGGGGATCGGGTTAGGCTCGATACCGCAAAAATGCCAAGGCATGCATGGAGAGTATTGAAGAAACAGGTTTAAGGTTGATGAATACCTAATAATTGCCAGAATGAAAATATCAGTAGCACAAATTGATGTTTCCTGCGGGACAAACATGTTTCAGCATAATGAAGTTTGCCAGAAGGTTGTCGACCTGCTGTATTGTGCCAGTTGATGAGGGTGCCAACTAGCTTTTATTTTCAGGTCCTGTGAGCTAGTCCACAGGAAGGCTTGAGTCTCTGCTTAAGGCATTATGTCACCACATGGCCGGCAAACAACAGGTGCTGCCTGGCAGAGAAACTCTGGTTGCTGTAGCCACCAGGGGCACTTATGCTAAAGAGGTCACAAAATAAGTAATGATTAATTTATTACAAACTGGTCTTTTGTACATATGCTGTCTGGGACATGTCCTATTCAATGAGCCAGGTCTTGTCGCAGCTTATATTGTGCTGTCGTATGTGCTGACTTGTGGTTGAACTAATAGTTTGTGCCCGGTGAGTTGTCGAGCAGGGTTCCGGCCACGTGACTGGTGACAGCAGTGATTGGTTTCTATTGAAATAAAGTAACTCTAAAGCGATGTTGATTTATTACAAAAGAGGTAACACTTTACATGGTGCTACCACAGCACTCAACCCATATTGTATTGGTGCTAGAGCATGTATTTGTATACTATTACAAGTAAAGCAGGGGTGTGGCAGTGTTAACGAGTGTGTGCCCATTTGTTATGCCACATGAAGGTCCGCGTGTTATTATACGAATGTGCAGTCTTACTGACATGTCATGTTCGTGACAAGTAACATGGTAGACACTCAAACACAATACAAATGAAAGAACAGGTAACATTAAGCACTACACAAACAAATTAACATTACACTCACAGTTTGCAAAGTGGCTGCACAAGGAGCTATGAATGCAGCTTTTGGAAAACGAACAGTTTTAAACCGTCACTTTGTTTAAAGTTACGTAAGTTACCTGGATATTGTATATTGGTAAGAGATCGGCCCCTAGGCTCAGTGACTGATGTTTAATACGCAGTGAAAATACATATTAGGCATTCTACATCACAGGTTAAGCTTAAAAGGTGCTCTGAATGATAGAAGCTGTTGAGGAAAACATGTGTTTATTGCTGTTTAGGCTGGCAGCAGTTCGCAGTGTAGGCATTGCGATATCAGGACAACAGGGCACTTACAAATTAAAATTGTCTCGTTAAATAATACTGACGTCGTCCCGACCATGGCCTATAAGCCCGTGCTCCGCACTGCTAGTACCAGATCCCGTTTTCGGAGCGCACCCATAGCCCAGCAGGAATGAGTCAGGCGAGCGCCTCGGGCGTGACCCCACTAGACTCAAATAAACTTCAGAGCACGAAACCACAGGGGCTCGACCCCATAAAACAATTAATGAACAAGACATTAGAACATGATTATTAAATCACAGGCATTAAACAAGTGTGTTGTAGCTACTCCGTGCGAGCACCGCACGCACGTAGTAGACAACGAACCTCATTACCAGTCACCGCGGCCACTGGCCAAAATTAAAGTGCCAGTGACAATGATCGAGTCAGATTAAGAGAAATCTAACTAAAACAGTCCATAGTGAAACAATATGTATATAAATTTACAGTTGCCAACTTGATGCCACAATTCAAATAATTAAATACTATAAAACAGTTGTTAAGCCTTAAGCACCCAATTACCAGGTGCTACCTTTTAATTGAGCACCTGGAATGTGTTTAAGCTTATAATAGAGCAAATTAAGTTGGTATAAATATTGGCACCGACTCACAAAGGAGGTGAAAGTTTCCCGCCCTTGCGAGGCGGCCATGCTCGGAATTCTCCAACCACTCCACGCCGGATCAAGATGTGTGTACGTGAGTAGCCTTCAATTATGTTCCACCGATCTTTCACTCTGCACTTGATTTAATAACCACACTTTTTTAATTCATTGCTGCTCACGTAGACTAGGCGTGTAGTTCGCGGACCCGGCTTATCTCGACCTTTTCCTTGGTGATTCCGCACCGCGTCGCGGACCACGCAATTTACAGCACTGGCCGACTCCGGCCAACTCGTTTTCATTAAGATCACCGCGCATACGCCGGCCGGCTAAAACCTCACGTAAGGATAAAATCGCATTTAGGACCACGGTCATTGAGCCCTCCTAAGACAATTAACTTTCGGCGTTGGCTGTCTCCAGCGAACTAGTAATCACGTCCCAGCGAGACTGCCGCGGAAAATTCACAGTGTTATGTTAGTGTCGTGTTTTGTTTTGTAATCAGCGTGTGTTAGTGTAATGGTACAATGGCTCAGACGCCGCATAGCGCACTATCCTAGCTTATGTAGCGGTTCTGCCACCGCGTAAAGCCAATTTAATATAAACTGTGTCGTCTACGATTATTCCGCACCATTCCATCATCCGCACAGCCGAGCGGCCTCACAGCCAAGTAGGGAGTTTCAGAGTAGATTCCCAGCCGCGTACCTGGCGGGGCATGCGGGGGCAGCGTACCCGCGACCCATCACCAACGGCCTAGTGTCCCACTACCACTAGCGCCCCCCCCCCCCCCCCCCCGGACAACAGCAGCACCCCAACGTCCGTAGCGCCCGTCAGGTACTTCCCGGGCCTTCTACAGAGGCCGGGTGACTGCAATACGTTACATTAATAATATGCTATAATACACTAATCAAACACACTGCAGTTCAAGTTATGTGTTTGCATCACACTGTAATGGTGTTGACTGGCAAAGTTACAAATACACTGGATGAGACAAAAAATGATTTGTTAATAATTACATGATGTTATTGAGTATTAAAATATACATGTGGCATTTTACGTTACTTTAAATGAGACCTGGCGACAGTCTTGCAGAGGTGTTTACTGGAGTCGGCCAATACTGTCAAATTGCTGGACTAACTATAGACTCCGCCCGGCTATGGTGAGCATCGAATCCACATTAGTAACTAAAAAGTCTGTTGATGTCGGCAGACGTATGCTTTACTATTAAATAAAACGATGGGCTGGTGTCGGCCAGTGCCATAAGTTCTGGAACATATGGAGGAAGAATCACACAGGGGGTGAAGCTAATGACGCCCATGTTAAGCCCTACACTGTAAATGGTCCTGGGACATGCAGAGAGGAAAAAGTAAAATTTTTAGGAATTATAATTACCAGAAGTACTGAAGTCAGTGAAAACAATGGTGATGGCCCCCTGTAGGACGATGCATCCCCTGTACTGTGGCCTGTTGAAGGCTAAATACTGCCGCAAGGTGGCAGTGGCATGAGAGGGAGGAACAGAGCCTCCTCCCTTCAAACTGCTTAATAGGAACTAAAACTAATTTTATGTGAAACTTGCCGTCAGCCGCGGTCTCGTGTTCGATGTCGGGCGCAAGTCCTAGCGGGGTGGCTGGCTTTTTTAGAGATTTCTGTTCCGGGGGGGGGGGGGGGGGCGCCAGGTTAGCTCGGTGTCTAACCGTGTGATGGTCGTGGGTTCGTTGCCCCAGCGTGGCCCGCTAGAACCGTTGGCGGTGATGGAATTTGGTTCCTGATTAGGTTGGGTTGTTTATGTTAATTTACATACACGGTTCTGGTTGTTTTACGGGTCGCACGTCGCGCACGGGAGGTGCGGGGTGGACGTTTTATTGTTCACGATTTACACTGGTTCATCACATTGGGCGCGAGCTCTACTCGGCGGTACATGACTGCCAGTAAGGCGTCGGAACACGTAGAAGTTTTGGTTACACTATTACACGATTACACTTGAAAAAACTGCACACTGTGGTGCTCTTACGTACACGATTACACTCCACACGTTATCTAAGAGGGACACATGCGTGCCTCTACGTGTGTTTACTTATCAAGCCCTCACGCCAGTCGAGGGTGGGGGGGGAAGCTTGATTGTTTGTCGGTTAATCCCGTAAATCGTCTCTACGTTGCGGGCCGGGCCACTTGCGTGGGCCGCGGTCGGTAGGCTAAATCAGGTTCACAAGCGAAGTGTCGTTGTGGCCGGTGCCGGTGCACACGGCTTTTAGTTAAAGTTCTGTGGTGGCGGGAGTCGGCCCGTGCCGTACGTTGAACTGCCCCGCGTAACCACTGGTGCGGGGAGTTCTATTAATGAGCGGCTGGGTTAGTCCCTATACCGGAAAAGGACCGGGGACACACGGGGAGTTTAAAGAAAAGGTTGATGTTTTAAATGACTATATTTTCCAGTAGTACTCGGTCGGTGAACAAAGGGTGATGACTCCCCGTGGAACGCACGTCCGCTCCGGCCCGCGAGCTGCTCTCAACTGGCGTGTGACCCTGGCGCGAGGGAAGGGCTCGGCCGTTCTCTCGCGCCAAAGTTTCCCAAGTTCCGTTATTCGGAAATTACTATGTTTACAAAAGGCTGAAGGCCGCTTAAAATTCCTAATATTATTACTAATGACTGACGTCGTCCGGCCGGATGCCATCTTCAAGCCCGACTTGCGACCGCCCGTACTTAGTCCCGCTAACGAAGCGCGCCCCTAGCCACCCGGTCGGAGTCAAGTGAGCTTCCCGCCACTCCGTACCACAAAGGTAAATTGCGGTAATTACTGAGGGCTCGAGTGCCCCTCGCGTAAAGACGAGTAATTAAGGGAGCCCAGGAATTACCCTAATTTTTACAAACTCTTCACAAGAAAAGTGCGTCGTAGGAGTGTGCCACTTACTTCCGTGGGGAACTTGAAATCACACGTAGCAAGTGCTTCCTTTGCGGCCTTCCGCCTAAAATAATTAAATGACTCTTCCATCATCATTTCCCCCCCCCCCCATTCTAACTTGTCTGTAACTGCTGGAGTAGTTGGTTAACTAACAAACAGTCTCCAACTTGACTCTCCTTCCTTTTAAGTACATTTAAATACAATTAATGTAACTACGATTATTATAGGCCTTCCGCCATTAGAATTAAGCCTTAGTAATTATTGTGTGAACATTGTAGTGGTTATGATCGCTTTAAGTTATATTTAAATAAATATAACAGTAAACGGCGAACTTTGGCACGCGGGATCAGCCTACCTCTCCCCTGCGCCAAGGCTAGCACGCCAGTATCGAACTACTCGCGAACCGGGCCGGACGTCCTCAGTGTCACGGGAAGCCATCGTCGCTTTGCAACCACCAAGTAACGCTGGTAAATATAGTCACTAACCAAACCTTCCTTTTTCAGCTTCCCGTGTGCGTCCGCGTTCATTTACGGTGCAGGGCTTAACCCGGCCGCTCCAACTTAAACTGGGCGACGCGACTCCGGTCCACCGCGCAGTGTCTATTTACGGTACGGGCCGACTCCCGCCCCTAATTTACTACAAGTAATAACATCGCGCACACAAGTGCCGATGCTAACTTCATGGGCATTCGCAAGTAATTTAACACGGACCGCGGCTCACACAAGTGACCTGGCCGCTGCTAAGAACTAAGCTTACGGGATTGGCCGCCCCCAATCACCCCCCCTTCCCCCCGTTGCTATGAGTGGACATGGCGTAAGGGCGGAACTTTCAAGTGTATAATGTAAAGTATAGTGCCTCTCAAATTGTGTGAACTGTAACGTGTAACTCAGTGCTCACAGCGTAAAAGGGGTCAGCCCCGAATAAAACCCAGTAGCGTAATCAATTGTGTTCTTCCGTAGTGTTGCTTGCCCCCTCCAGCTAGGGATCAGTGTACTATATTGTGTAAGGAGAGTACTGGATAATTAGCTCTACGAAAACCCCCCTCTTAAATTCAATCACAGCCGAAGGCCTAGTGGTCCACGCCGGGGCAGAAAGTATCCACGCCCAAAACCATTGGTTAGCGACTGTGCTAGCCTGGCGCCCACCGGAACATACCCACACACCACCACTTCCCACTAGGCCCCGCCCAGGTCTCGAAGCCAAGACCGCGGGTGACGGCATGACAAGTTATGACAAAATACTCTCTTAAATAATTGCAATTTAGTGTTTCACGTAATAAAGTTTGAATTTGTAACGTCTCACCAGAGACTGTCTGTCTCTTGTCAACCGCTCTGGGGCTAATCAATTATGTAAGCACTGGGTTGCACACTGATGTTAATTAGTTGCTGTATTTAAATTAGGCTGAAGGCCGCAAGGGGGGCACTCACACACGTATTGTTTACTTAATACGTGTGAGTGACCCGGGCACTCCTATGTCGCACTCTATTAGTTAGGGGCTTTTGTTTGTTTCTGATTAATTAATTAATTATTGTGTGGGGAATTTTGTAGGCACAGGGACTGCGTTGCATGTGTAATTAAAATGGTTCGCTATTCTCTACCTTTGGCTGCGGTCCGCTCACTTGACTCAGGTGGGCCATGGCTAGGGGTGCTTTCCGTTAGCGAAGCTGAGTACTGGCGGTTGCAGGTTGGGCTTTGGGGTGGCCTTCGGCCGCACGATGTCAAACTTAATAACTAAAAACTAAACTAATTCCTTGAATAAAAAATTTAATAACAAATTAAGTGGCTGGCAGTCTAAAAATTTTGGATTGAATCTTACATTAAGATTAAGATACAATTATTAGTCAAGCTGGAGACTGTCATTGTTTGCTTTGAACTGTTCCATAAATATAATTAAGATGGGTTGAAAATTAAGATGGTGTGAACAAGCATAATTACGAATTAAGATAGGCCCTAGGCTGGAAGGGGAAACACTGGTGTACACATCATAGGGTGCCCTTAAGGGGCTAACACACTTGTATGATGCACTATCCCTTGTGGGCACTAAAGGGGTTGATGCACATTGCACGAGCATACATGGGATTTGAAGAATAATTAACAACAAATTGCCGATTACCACAACACTGGTTACTTCTTTTCCGCGTCTGCGTAGTTGTGTATTTGACTTGGGGTGAGGGCTAGGGGTGCATTCTGCCAGCGGGATCTGGTATTGGTGGGGTGATGGATGACCAGGCTTTTCTACTGCAGGAGGTATGGCGTCAGGATACAAAGGAGGGCAAGGAAAGATCTTGAGTCATATTAAATGTTAAAGTCGTGGGCGAACTGTTCAACTAACATGGTGGTCCTATGCAGGCGAAGTTACAAATGTCTTTCTCATGATGTAATGTCTATTACTTAAGGCCTGGACCGCATCTCATGACCAGGCAAATATTACATATTACAAGAAAAAGTCCCTTGTGCGGGCATAGATGATTAAGTTAAGCGGCTGGTGCAAGCAGTGGGGCTAGCCACACAGTCGACAAAAAATGATTTTATACTTAAACTATTGCGGAAAAAAGAGGTCAGTGCTGAGGGGCTCCATGGTGTGGAACATGCGTTTAGCCTCGGTGGTGAAGAAAGACGAACTGACTGAACTCCTAGTCCACGCGCGCCACTAGGTGCTGGCTGCCAAGAGTTCCTAGCTGGATTACAAGGGTCCTCGCTACCCAACCCCCTCCACTGCCCCGCGCACCGTCCCGCCTCGGGCTATTGTCACCTTTAGTGGCCTGGGAATTCTGGGCTTACAGAGGCTGTCGCTAGGAGTTATGTGAATGAGTGTCGCTGTTCTGGGTGTTTCGGGCGTCGGGTCGGCCCGGGATGACGCGACATGTAACAGCCGCTCTCGTCCCTTCGAGAAGGACGCCACGGGTATGTAAGCGACGTCGCAGGCTTCCACGATCGTTCTGAGTGAGTTCCAAGCATGGAGCGAAGCAGCGGAGAGAGTCTCTCCCTCGGGAGTGGTACTGGCGATACCAATTGATCATATATGCGATCAGCGAGAGCGAGGTGAAGAGGGCAAGTAGACCTTGGTGAGCGAACCGGACCTATCGGGAGGCGATACCTGTGAGAAGGCCTGGCGAGCCAGTCGGGTGCAACGAGAGATAGTTGAGGACTGTACTGCAGCACAGTGTGGGTGAGTGTGCGGAGGAAGCGATACGGTGTGGACTGAAGAGCGAGCCACTGTCGAGCCAAGATCCAGTGGAAAAGTGTTTCAATGATCAGTGTAAAACTAGTTTTTATGGAGTGATTGAGTGCAGTAATTAAATTTATAGTGTAGAAATTAGTATTAAATAAAACTTTACTAATTAATTGAGCTATCCCTTACTAACCCAGTATTTCTTCCCAACATAAATCGTAATAATATTAATATTGAAGTAACGAAGTCAATATTTGGCATGATTTGAAGTAGTCAGTCATAGATTCGAAGTAGCGCTGTTTTCTTAAACTTGAATTTTTATTTCCCTGTGCGCACAATGGCACTTGTGTAGCATTAAATACTGTACCACGAATAATTAATATGATGAATCAAAAATAATTTTTACTCGTTCCTTAATAGCTTTTCGCTTCCATTGCATATTTATCTTCGACGACACCCCTGTGTTCAGCCATTGTTTATTTTACACCATCCCACATGTCAGAAGCAGCTCTAGAAAGAAAAGCTAGAAGCTTTCAGGGTTAGTTTACCTAAGAACCTACTAGGATACGCTAATGGCAATTGCGCTTGTGGCAAATCATTGTAGATAGGTACGCATTTAGTAAAAGAAAAAAACAGAGTCGGGAATTACATTAAAAAGTTCAATTATCTTTCTAATAAAGTACCGACGGGTAATAAGGATTAGCTAAGGGAGATTTTAAATAAAATCAAACATATCATTGTAATTCAACATGTTTTATTACTAATCACTCTTGCAGAATATTTGGAACAACATTTAAACTTAAAATGTCATCTTCTTCCATAAACAAAAACCAAAATAAACCTTTTAAAGAACTCATATTTTACAATGGCAGGTAAATAAAGCCTATGACTTTAACTGACAAAATAATCAAATCATACACGAAATCTTTTACTTGAGGTCAATAATAATGTAAATGCCGTTATTTCATGTGCAATAATTATAACAAATCATTAAATTTCTTCATCATTAGGTCACTCAAAAGCATCAGCATCTTTCTCTGATAAACCAGAGGTGCCCAACCCCCCCAAACACTGTGACTCACCCCCCCCCCCCCCCTAAACTAATGATGCACCCCCCCCCCCCTGAATTTTTTTATGCCATTTTCTAAATGATTTACTCAATTATTTTATAATATTATACTTTTTTAGTATTATATTTTATCACATTTTGCATTAATTAAAACTGATTTTCTAATAATAATTTTGGTCATATCAGGTAATATTTCCATCCTGAACCGACAGATGCCAAACTGCTTTTGTTGAGGAAAGTGCGGGGTTGCCAATTTGATTTACAAGATCCCTTTCAATTATCAAACACCAGAATCGTATTTTCACATTAGAAGCTATAATTATGTAAATTATATATACATATTTCTCGTCTTTTAACCACCCCCCCCCCCCCTTGAAATTTTAATGACGCAGTCTGCGTCGTTACCCCCCCCCCCCCCCCCCCCCCCCCCTTTGTGGGCACCCCTGGATAAACTGACACACTCCTAATAATACCATTTGGCGCATCTTCTGCATTGTTTCATGTCAGCCATCCTGTACTCCTCACAGGCATGGGCGCAAATCTGTAGGATTTCCAGGGGGGGCCCGTGAATTCTGTGGTTTAAGAATTTTGCGCTAGAGGTCAACCGAAACAAGTCTTCTCTGGATGATAAGCTCGTATGTTATACACTTTATTTTTACGTGATATTAACAATAAAGCAGAGCAACATATGTTTTAGTAATTATTAATTAATGACTATAAGAAGTGATCTCTCAAACATGTTTGAATAATTTGCTAACCTAAATACATAAAATATCCATGAAAAAAACTATAAAAATATTATACGTGATTATAATGCAAATAGATAACACCCCACCCATACATTACCATTTTCCAAAAGTGTTTATTCTAATTTCAGATCTTGAAGCAAAATCTTTAGCTAATTCATGTAAACTAAGTTCATCCAAACGACTTTTGTGGACATGACACACAGTCACTGAGTTGAGACGGGTTTGAGTCGTGGTACTTCTTAACCGTGTCTTCAGACGTTTCAGAGCGCTGAAGCTGCGCTCAACTTCGCATGAAGAAGCTGGAATAACTAAGAGCAATTTCACCAGTGAAAACAGAATAAAATTTCACAAATGATGTATTTATGTTGCCGCTATAACAAGAAATACTAAAACAGAATAAAATAAATATTTAAGTGGGGCTCCCATACAACAGACATGATTTTTTTTTGCCGTTTTTATAGATAATGGTACGGAACCCTTCGTGCGCGAGTTCGATTCGCACTTTGTCGGGTTTTTTTATGCCACATCACATTATTACTGCGATTCAAGTGCTGTTCGTAAAATTCTTTGTTCACAGTGTTTGATGCGCCCTAAAAACCCAAAGCGCCAAAGCTAATAAACGGATCAACATAAAATTAACGATCGAATCATATTAAAACCCTTAAAGACTATTTTATTTAGTAAAGCCATCAACCAGGTAAAAAAGAAAAAATCTTAAAGACACAAATGTTAAATATCGGAGATAGAACTATGAAATTTATACTACAGCTAATTGAACCACATACATTTCTCGGCTTATATTTAGTATAATCAGTATTTTGGCAGTGAATTATTTATTTAAAATATGCCGCTTGATTAGTTATTAAAGAGACGCGTTTGCTTCCTTATTAAGTTAAATACGGATATGTAACGTTTAAATACTTCTTTCTCACTCTTACTTCTGTTTACTCGTGCAGTGTTGCAGTTATCAAATAAAAAATGTTATAAAGTGGTTATCGGCCATGAATTGTGAAAATTATCGTTTGATAATAAAAGGAGAGTGATTTTAAATTCCATATTGACGAGGAAAAAAATTATTCCCTGTATATTCACATGTAACGTACAGAGCAGCTAGCCTTACATAATGGAGATGAGCTAAAAAATTCCAGAAAATGGTATATAAGTTTCAGTTCGTAAATAAACTAAATTCTGTTATAATTACTGTTAAAGTATTAAGTTGTTTATTTCCTGGGAAAAATAACGTTACATAATCACTTAAATAAAATATATTACTTAAATAATAATCACTACTTATAAAACAATCAAGCTTACCAGGTGAGAATCAGATTCTGTTTTCCGTGTCTTCCGCGTCACGAACTTATCCATGTTGATGTTTGCCAAGAAAGCAGAAGACTGGCGCACACGAGAGCAAAACCACTTTAAAAACAGACTACCTGAAACCTATAATACTGTCGTTTCAGAGGACAAGGTAGTGTGCGTAACAATGGGGAGGAAATGCTAAAGGAACCCTACCCTAGCTTCGTCCTTTGGAATGAACGGTTTCTAGGAATTAAGGGTTTCAAAGTTCTCACTAGAAAACTCCATACCATGGCTTTCGCAGAAGGGGTAGGGGAAAATAACTACGGAACTCGAAGGTAGGAATGTAAAGCATGTCAAAGTGTCTGTCGTCGTTGTAAATAATAATCTGATATATATGTTGTGTACATCATTAACTTTAAAATCACGAAGTGGGCCCCCCCAAGGAGGGGCCCATTAATTCCAGGGGGGGCCCGGGCCCCCCTGGCCCCCCCGGGATCTACGCCCATGCTCACAGGCATTACAGTACCCCACTTTTTGAGTTGGAGAAACATATCTATTATTTGTAGGGGCTGATTTCTAAGTGCAACTAATGTTTATTTTTATTTATTTCTACTTTTTCTCAAAAAGATCCTTCGTGACTTGAGTTCCTCTGTAATTGATGTATTTTCTACCTACATGTTTTTTTTTTTTTTTTTTTTTTTTTTTTTAGGCTGCCACTCTGTAGATGGTTTCTAATGGTTTTTCCAGGGATTTTGTACTTCTCTGCAGCTTTATATATGCTTAGGGTACCCCTTTGTATTGCTCTAACAGCCGACACCAAGTTTTATTCAGACCATTATGCCCGTTTGGGAGGCATTGTGGTCGTTGACACTGAAAACAAAGTAAAAAGAAACAAAATAAAGCAAAAAGTAACTAAATAATGCACAAAAAATAAATCAAAAATTTATTATTTAAATTGGTAATACATTTAAGCATTTAATTTATGGTATCAAAATTTAAAAAAAAAAAAAATAGGTGGCTAATAAGGCCTATGACCCAACATGATAGGACTTAATATCCATCTGTCACGTATACATAAGAAAAATAAAATAAACAATATTTACACAGCAATACCAAATTTAAACTCTAAGAATAAAAATAACGTGAATTTGAAAATAAATAGAGCAGATGTTTACATAATTAGCAGTAAAATCAGTAAAAATACTTACGATTGTTTTCCATGGATTTTTATTATTCGCGCGACGCGACCTCTCCGCACGACTTCCGGCTCAACACTGGCGGCGGGGAGCGGGGGATCGCGCGTTTGTGGCACTCAGGCGATTCTACTGTTTTTAATTAGTGTGCGTGCGTGTCAGTTGAACGCGAGCGCCATTTTAAATATGATTGCTGTTACGTTCTGCCTTACTAGCCGACAGGCCGTATTACCCGCGGGTATCTTAATAGAAAGTGTTTCCTGCATTTTTTTTAAATTCTTATTAGAACTGAAATATATACCCTATATTAATAACATTATTATTCTGTAACTCAGAAATGTTGTTAGCGTCTACTTAGGAATGCTATGCCGAAGCCCTACGATGTACCTAAACAAAGTGGTATGTGAATTTTTTTGAATTTAATTTTAGGTTGTTTAATTTCAAAATATACTTCAAATGTATTTGGACATATACTTGTACTGTAAATAAATTTTAACAGAAGCAGCATCTTGGCTAAAATGATAGTCAGAAGACACAGTTACATGATAGGAAAACATATTATTTTGATTAACATGCACTCTTATGGAAAAAACGTATTCGATTAGCACTGTTTTGATTAGCGCTTTGTTTTCCTGGAATGAAATAGAGCGTTACTTCGAGGATCAGTTGTTTATTATTTAATTCTTGGTCTGCTGTATGTCAAAGGTGTTAGTTTTGTGTACCAGAGGCCCAAACTGTTATTGTTAGAATCACCTCTCCTCAGATTAATTCTGTAAAAAGAATTAATTTTAATATTTCTATAAGGGTCATAACAACATTGGTAGGTAATGTAACATCAATCTTACATGCATGAGATAGAGCGATGCTGGTGCACGCTAGGAATAAGGGTCATAACAACATTGGTGGGTAATGTAATATCAAACTTAACATGCATGAGACAGAGCGATTCTGGTGCACGCTAAAAATAAACAGCAGAAACAAAGATGGTGGCATCGTCAGGGGGTGGCCACATCTGCATTATTACATAGTAAGTGTGTAAAGCCGTTTCCCCCCCTTCATCTGATTGTTACACCATATTGGTTAAGACACCTAAAACAATGGCTGAAGTGTAGCGTTTTCAGTGTCGAAATAGTTTTAAAAGACTTTTTAAAAAAAAAGTGACTGTTTTTAATGATTGAGATTCTAATTCATTCTTACCATAACATCATCAGAAGTTGTTAAGCACCATTTCCGAAATGTTTTTGGCGGGACAATATAACTGTGGCGAGGTTAAAAACAGACTTCACTTATGTCACAATATGACGTGTCCTGACAATTCCTAACTCCATGCATCCCGCAAATGGAAACAAGATAGCAGAAAGTTCTAGAATCCAAGATGGCTGAGACCAGCCCACATCAGTGCTTACTAATATTTTGTGTTTGCTGTGTTCATGAGAGATTGTTGACCCATTTTTACATTTATAAAAGTACCTAATAATTAACTACCTTAGATGTAAATTTTTAATGAAATGTTTCTGAAATGTTTGGTGTTTACATTTCTGAATATGTACGGGACACTGTTGTACCATTTAACACGTTCCTGATTTTATTTTATTTATTTTTAATTTTTAATCATAATTTTTGAACTGAAAAAATGGAAATAACTATTGCAGATCCTTTTACAACTTTCTAACTTTTTTACATCTCTGTTAAATAACAAAAAAATTCTATATTATGCCATGGTAAGTGTTCTGTGGTACAACATGGTAATGTATCACTGAACACACCCTCTTGTACCTTGAAACACAGGCGGAAATAGCTTTAAAATATAAGTGAAGGATACTGTTTTCAGTTCTACAAATACAAATATGATTTTATAAATCATTATACATTATTTACAATATGTATTAAGCTACATGTATGGGCTACACAAGCTACATGTATGGGCTACACAAGCTACATGCTCAATTTTTTAAAGTATGTCTGTGTCATTTTTTTTCTTTCGTGTAAAATAAAGGTTTGATTATCATTTACAAAAATCACAACGATAGTCTTTCCACCTAAAGGTTCTAATATCAGCGCATAATTCATGTGCCCATCGTTTGCAAGATGTGCATCGAATCCATTGTTAACCTGCTGCATCCTCTTTAAAAGTTCCATAACAAAAAAATACAAGCCTCTTCTTCACTGCTATCAATTTCAACGAAGGGGACAAAATCGTCTTCTTCAGATGATGATGATGATGATCCCTGAAGATGCTTTTTCTGAACTGACATTTTATTCTTTCGTTGGCCTACTTTCTGAGGTTTTTTTTTTTTTTTTTTAGTATTCACACTTTTTGAATTTGCATTAAGGATGGTTTTTTTTGACACTACCTACAAATATATATTTTTTTTGTTTTAATTCATTCTTATTCATTCTTATTTCAAGCTTTACCAGGTAATCAGTCGCAATAATTGTCTTTCCTTGTATTCTTCCTTTGTTTGAAGATTCTCTTGCCTTGGCCTTGGGATATGGCGAAGAGTAATGCTTTAGCTTACCTCTTTACTATTCCTGGGTATACACTCTGTAGGATCATTAACTGCACAGAAGAGCCTGGAGCATTCAGTTAACTTTTGTCAGTTTTTCTGCTTTCTTGTATGTCTACTGAAATATCTGATGTAGTATTAGTAGGCCCATTTGGATTGGCTTACAGTTACTTTACAAGAAGATATACCAGCAGTCGGGGCAGGTCTATCTGTGGCATATGAGGGTTTTCGTCAGAAAAAAAAATCCCTATCAAAAGGAAAAATTCCTTCAATCCTGAACCCCTTCACAATGTTAGTAGGGAGAGTAGGCTGGTACTGGGACCGATGTAAACATAGAAATGTAAACACCGGCCCCAGTAACAGCCTGGGGGCCGCCATCTTGTTTCATGGGGGCCCGCCATTGTTGTTGACATTGGCTACCAGGGCGCGCCACCGGGCGCCGCCATTGTTGTTGACAGTGGTTACCAGAGCGCGCCACCATCTGCTGGAGGCCGCCATCTTAGTTCAGCCTTTAGTTACCGGAGCGCGCCACCGTCGCTCCGAAGGCGGGAATTGTATACAAAAAAACCAGGGCGCTGGGTGGATTCGATCCCGGGGACGCACCAACGTCGTGGTTACGAGGCGCACGCCTTGACCACTATACCACAGGACCATATGAAGTATTGGGAATTAAATAACGAACATATGCTTTAAAGAAGCTATGCTTAAAAGAAGCTATGTCTTTAAAATTTCTAAAAGCACCCAACATGTCTTTAAAATTCAAAAAAGAAATACTAGCTATGGCTATAGACCCCACCACTCCACAACCGCCGCCATGTTGTATGCCTAAAACAATTGACGCCATGATGTATGCTTAAAGCAATTAATATTATGCTTAACCGCCATGTTTAAAATTCAAAAAAGAAATACTAGCTATGCCTATAGACCCCACCACTCCACAACCGCCGCCATGTTGTATGCCTAAAACAATTGACGCCATGATGTATACTTAAAGCAATTAATATTATGCTTAACCGCCATGTCTTAAAAAAATATGCCTATAAACCTCCACCACCCCCTAAAAGAAGCAACCGCCATATTATATTCGAAAATAAACGTCTCCAACCCCCACTACAAGTATGCCTAAAACCCCCGCCAATATGCTTAACCGCCATATTGGTAAATTACAAAAATTAAGCTAAAATCAATTACCGCCATATTAGCTATGACTAAACCGTTAAATATCGAAAAAAATATGTCTATAAACCCCCCACCCCACACTAGACCACGGGACCAGATGAAGTATGGGGAACTAAATAACGCACATATGCTTAAAAGAAGCAAACGCCATGTTGTTAAATTTCGAAAAGAAATAAAACACCGCTATGCTTAAATAATACAGTCATTCTAGCTATGTCAATAAAACCCCTCCAACCCCTCCACTACAAGTATGCTTAATCGCAATGTGTAATTCCCAACCACCATGTCCTTAAAAAATATGCTTAAATCAACCACCGCCATATTAGCTATGACTAAACCACTCCAACCCCCCACTACGAGTATGCTTAATCGCCATATTTAAATTTCGAAAAGAAATAAAATACCGCTATATGTAAATTTAAAAAAAAATACCGTTATGTTTATTAAATTACCGCCATACTAGCTATGCCTAAACAGTTAACATTCGAAAACAACCCACCATGTTTCAGTATGCTTAAAAAAACACCGCCATATTAGCTATGACTAAAACAAACATAACCTCAAAAATCCCACGCAGAGAGAGCGAGATGTTGTCCGCTGGAGCGTCAACAATAAACTGCGCAATTATAATCCCCACATCATATTATAAGCATAATAAAGGCGCAATGTTGTATGCTTAAAACCCCCGCCATACTAGCTATGCCTATGCCGCCATGATGTAAGCTTAAAACACACACACACCCCAAGTATGCCTAAAAGAAACCCCTGCCATACTAGCTATGCCTAAACCGCGAAATTTAAATTTCCAACAGCCATATTTAAAGTTGGAAAAGAAATAAAATACCGCCATGTTTAAATATCGAAAAGCAAGTACCGCAACCCCACCACCCAGCATATGTTTAAAACAAACACCACCATACTAGCTATGACTAAATACCTGAGAGAAACATAACCTCAAAAAGGGGCCATACCAGCTATGTCTACCCCATCCCCACCACCAGTATGCTTAAAACAAACACCACCATACTAGCTATGACTAAATACCCGGAGCAACATAACCTCAAAAAAGGCACCATACAAGCTATGTCTACCCCACTCCCACCACCAGTATGCGTAAAAGCCCCGCCATACCAGCTATGACTAAAGAAACATAACCTCAAAAATCCCGCGCAGAGAGAGCGAGATGTTGTCCGCTGGAGCGTCACTCTTACACTGCGCAATTATAACCCCACACATCATATTATAAGCATAATAATGTCTTTAAAAAAATGCTTTAAGTAATAAGCATAATTAAATTATATAATATTAGGATAGCATAGTTAGGACCCCTGCAGTTAACACGTAGCATTAAGTAATTAGCTGCGGCACGATTGACATAATTTACCGAGGTAATAAAAAAAAATAGCAAATAAGCATACATAAAATAAAAACTCACCGGAACGCACCCCACCCACCCCGGCTATATGTAACAAATAAAAACGCAGACGAAAAGATATACTAAAAAATAGTAACACCTATGTACGCCGTGTAGACAACCGACAGCATTTAACGATAAGTAAACTTATAAAATATATTACAAAGCGGGAGCGGCCCGCTCACGAATATGTTTTAGTGTTATAAGCATAGGTAAAACTTAAAAGTATGTAAAGAAAGTTAAGTATTAAGCATAGTTACTATTATTTTACGTCAAGTAAAAAATAAATATTATACAAACAATGTGTAGTAATCGGCTCTCGGCCAATGTGTTAAGCATTACTGTACGTCGAGTACAAACACCGTGCTGAGAGCCCCGCTCGTGCGACCAGGAATGTATTAAGGGACCCCTGCAGTTAACACGAAGCGTTCAGTAATTAAAAAATAAAATGTAGCTGCGGCAATATCGTCAGAAACAAATACGTATGTTACCGAGGTAATAAAAAAAATAAACTATAGTTGCCACCCCCACTCCTAGTATGCTTAAAACACCCACCCCCAAGTATGCCTAAAAGAAACCCCAACCATACTAGCTATGCCTAAATCATTTGCAGCCATGCTTAAAAACCCCCGCCATACTGGCTAAGACTAAATGGAGTGCCACATATACACACCGACATCTTTAAAGTCACAGAGGAGAGCGAGAAACGTAACGTAAAATATGCTTGAAGTAATAAGCATAGTTAAAATTTATAACAATGTAAATACATAAAAATAAGCATAGTTAAAAAAAAACGTAGATCACCATTTAATAGTACTGGACCAGATAACATATGCCATAGCGATAGCACGAATAAGCATAGTTAGGACCCCTACAGTCAACACGTAGCGTTCAGTAATTAAAAAATAAAATGTAGCTGCGGCACGATCGTCAGAAACAAATTACGTATGTTACCGAGGTAATAAAAAAAATAGCAAATAAGCATACATAAAAAAAACTCACCGGAACGCATCCCGCCCACCCCGGCGACTTGTAACAAATAAATATAAATAAACGTTGAACAAACGACCGTGTAGGGGAGCTGTAAGCCTGTTCGCGCACCGCAAATAAGCATACATAAAGGAAAAACTCACCGGAATGCACCCCGGCGACGTGTAATTAAAAATAAAAACGCAGACGAAAAGATATATTAAAAATAGTAACACCTATATACGCCGTGTGGACAGCAACCCGCACAACCGACAGCGAATAACGATAAGTAAATTTATAAAATATATTACAAAGCGAGAGCGCACGTCTGTACTCCGTAGACGCACTCCTCAAACTGTTTTCAAATTTCCGGTGCGACGAAAGCCACCGAGAATGTGAAAGTTTTGTTTGTCGACCCTGGCCCGCTGTGTGCTATAGTAGCTTGCAGCAGATTTCACGGAACACAATAAAAAACGTACAGCCCAGTGATACATGAAACCGCCGAATGCATGTGACAAAAAAATTACCATAAATAACAAAAAAAAAAAACATTTAAAACATAACAAAAACAATCAAAATACACTCACAAACGCAATACAGCGCAATGCAGTGTAAACTCCCACGAAATAATACTCGCTTATTGAGACACCATGATGCAAAGAGTAAAAAGACATATACGTAAATAGGAAAAATAAAATAAAAACGCGGAACCGCGAGAAAAACAATTTAAAACAATCGACAGCAAAAGCAAGAAAGGTAATAAAAATACTAATTCAGTTACACATTGAGGAAATAAATAAGGACGGACCCCCAAATACCACTAGGCTAAACACAACCCATTAGTAAATCACAATAAACCAAAACCAGAATTTTAAAAAAATCTATCTACGAGAACAATATTATAAAACTACCACACTCTCCAACACACCAAATGGCATGACCCGATAAATGACAACACAAATAAATATCAATAACCATAAATACCTACATAATCAAAATATGTTATTAAGCAACCGAAACATACACCACAGCCCACATAAGGCCTCGCGAACGAACGGCACAACACCAGAGACAAAACATGCTAGCCCAGCTAGTATACATTCATTAATAAATAAAATTCGTTATAGTATTTGTGTAGGCAATAAATAGGAAGTACAAAGCGATATAGCCACAAGACGTTATTAAATATAGTAATAAAGTGTATGTATAGCCAGTAAATAATATATATATATGTGTGTAAGTAAAACGTGTTATACCCTAAACTAAATACCTGCAGGTTTATACAGTCAAACTTTGTAGGAATATAAACATAAGTCGTTTTAACGGTCTCTGTAATACATATGCTTATCATCAGCTCTGACTAATTTATCTTTCATATAAGTAAACTAGTTCCCGGCTATAAACATAGCATGTTATTTTAATAAACTATGTATCATTATAAAATAGTTATACCATCATTATTAATTAATCACACAAAAAATAATAAGTGTTATCCATCCTTCCCTTTCGCTCATTACATAGAGTGTGGTGTTCTAAATATGGAGTGAAAGAATATTATATGAGTCATGTTGTAAATGCTTATAAGATTATTGTTCACTTCCCATCAAGGCTAGATAAAAAAACAATCTCTATATATGGTAGATGAATAAACAGAGACCAACTATAGACTTCATACTAGTAAATAATAATTAAGGATATATCGGGGTAAATAAAATAAATAACCTATATAAATACACCCAATAAGCATAGGAAGCTCTGGCGTTAATAACAAAACGTAAAATAAAAGGTTACTGGTTCAGGTAAGAATATATATTCTACTACTATGCATTCCATTAAGCATAAGAAGCACTATAACCCCATTCCGACGAAACCAGAATAGAACACACCAGTAATGTTTGTGAAAGAACACACGATGATATTCATATTAATAACCACTTAGCCAAAATCGTTTACAGACATAGCAAACACCGCTTCGGCGATAGTCCAGAAAACACAAAAATTAGATCTGCCTTCCCCAAGAGACCGCCACAGTCGCCTCGGCGAACCTCGTGAGGTCACCAGTAAGTAACTTACACTTGCCGGAGGGCAGACGGTAATAACACACACGCAGCCGCCCCCGAAAACAAGCCTCCAACAAGAAAAAAATAATATATCAAAATATCTAAAACAAGAAGGATGCCTTGCAAACTATTAATTACACCACCCATGCCTTTAAACCATATATCGTGAACGACAAAGCCCGACAACGACTTTCAAATGACAAGGAGTAAAGAAGGAAATAATAATTACATGTGGTGTACGAATACTCATTGCCCACCAACTATATACTACCTACTAGTGCTAATCCATGTATTGCCAGACATAAAATATCTTTACATTAAAATAAACATAGTGTCAGGATAATACTAATAATAAGTATTGAAGTAACTGAAGCGTGTACACAAACAAAACTGTATAATTCTCATCATAAACGTTCCTTGAAATTCTACCATCACATATATAATCCTTTAATATTATCATAATATAGTTACCAAAAATAACAAGTCAACTCGAAAAAACCAAAACAACGCCTACAGGCATATTGCAACCTACATCGAAACGATCATAAGACTCAAACCCAGAAACTTCATAAACCCACAGAGATGGTCAGGAGAAATTACATTTCATATACTACAGATGCTGTACTAAAAAGACACATGTATGCCAATAAGAACAGGTGTAACCGCCATAACTGAAAGTATTACATAAAAGAAACAATACAATAAATATCACAGCCTCAAAAAACATAAGACAGGAGAATGAACCAAAAGAGAAATTTCAAAAGTCTAAACTGAACAGAAAATTAGGTAAATATTGACGTATACACATGAGAGTACAATTAAGTATAAATATATATTTAAAAAAATACACTACCTAGCGTAAAAAAAAAAACGCATTCAGAAAGATCAGACATCGCTTCCCCAACACAAAATGTTCGATGGTAATAGTCACAATCCCTAATAACATACATGTGAAATAGAAAGAGTTAAAGACACAGACTTTAAAAAGAGAATCACTCGTTAAAGACGTGTAAAAGTTAAAGGACTAAGCTAAATGAATATAATGAAGCGTGCGACAAAACACGTTTCCTATACTAAATGTCACATCCCAAATAAATTAAATTCATTATTTAAAAGAAAAAGGTTATTTTTTTTGTTCACCTAACCGAAATCTAAGTTTAAAAACCCATATGGAAGAGAGATTCCGCATTATAATTAAGTATATTGAAAGGAATTGCGAACTCTTGTTCGCACAAATCAATTTAATTATGTATGTTCGCACACAAGTTGAGAAAAAATGGATTAGTGTAAGAAATTTGATGTTTGCTCAAGTGCTATGTAGTGACAAGAAACGATAAATACGGAATTATGTATATTTAGATACCAACCATACAATTATAACAATTTAAATACGAAACATATAAAAAAATCCTCGGGTATGTCGTATATCTAGAACCATACTGTCACCACTAGTTGCCTGTACACATAATGAAGTAATAATAATAAAACATCCAGTGGTTACAAACATAAATATTACAAAAATATGCACTTAACAATGACTTAGGTTATCCAGAAGCATATAGATATAAATATACAATTAAAAAGCAAACCAAATTACCAATAATATGGAATCACTTCAAAAAAGTAAACAAAGTTCAGACATTTCAAACACAGAAAGGTGAAAAAAACGCAAATAGATCAGTAAGATGAAGCTTCAAAGACCAATTCCCTCGCGGATGAAGGATGATAATCATTGCAGTAGCACACATTGTACCACATATGTATCGAAACACAAGGTTAGATCGTAACACACACACACACACACGACTTCCAGGATGTTTCCACCATCATGTTTGGAACCTTTATACTTATTTTAAATCTAAATTTACATTGATTAACAACGAGAACTGTAATATATAAACAACAGCACCGATAGTAGCTAAACACAACACACTTAATAGAATATTCTCCATCACTTTCACAAACCCATATAAAGACCTTAAACTCTGCCGGCCACCGCAGCCCAGCACGAGTTGCCAGACGTGTCCTTCACAGACAGAAGGGGTTGCCATTGCGCAACCAATATGTAATTATTGTAAAAGACGCATCTAAAAAAAATCAAGCATGTACGTTAAACCAGGCTAGCAATCTCATAGTTTAAGTGAAAACAGGCCGGAAGACAACATAGTAACATAACATTAGCTATTCCTAAACCTTAAATACATACAATGTAAGAAATCGCACTAGCCAACTTAACACTCATATACCACAAAACATAAGTTCACCGAGATACAATGACACACGAATATATGCATGAATGATAGATAAATACTATACAAGACACAAAGTTCAAAACATATTTATCAAAGTACCCTTTCAATACTAACCCAATGAAGCAGAAAATTCCATTACATCCCAAGCATTGTATATGAAAGTAAGCACATATCACAATTGAACTAGAAAAAATAAATATTAAAAAAAAGCTAGCGAACACACAGACAAATATTCATCATAGCACCATTGGGTGGAAAGAAGATAGTACCATCAATTTCATCTCTACAGCCACATGCATTAAGAAAAAAAAATATATATATATACATATATATATATACTTTTATTAACCTCACAGGAATCTTTTAGTGTATAATCGTTGTGAAGCAAAATTAGGAGGATAAAATTACAATGTATTTAAAAAATAAATCTAATTACAACTATTAAAAAGTATGTGCGCTAACTCACAATTGTAAAACCATTAATGAAAAACCTACAAAACCTCTCTCTTCATATCTCTCTCTCTTCATATCTCTCTCTTTCTCTTTCTCTCTTTATCTCTCTTATTCACTCTATATACTGGTTGCGAAATTCCACGATTGATACAATTAACTTAGAGATAACCCCCACACCGATGCATTGTAACGTCAACTACATTCCGCTTTTGAGAGGGAAACTAGAGCAACTCGAGAACACTCGCAGGCTCACAGCAACGTCCGCCACATTTACACACAGAACTAACCACTCGTACCCACCGGATGGGATACGAACCCCGAGCAAAAGGCAAATACCTCCGCTTAAACACAATAACAAGTGATCTAAATATAGAACGATAGTGCTAACGCGAGCAAACACATTGGTTGAAAACTTTTTAGAGTAATGGAAACAATACGCTCTTCAATTCTGTGTGTGTCAACTCTGGAAAATCATTACGTAGCGGCGGCAATATTTTACAACATCTTTTATAAAGAACCCTAAAGGAAAAATATCTCAAAGTAAACGATGAAAACAAAAAAACGTAGTATTTGTCGGTCGATGGTAATGAAATAATGTGAGATAAAACATTAAAATAATGTTAAATAAATATATTAATTTTTACTATAAAATGAATCCACATATAACCATAAGTTTTTGATAATAAATCAACAAATCAACATAGATTTAAATTAATTAAAAAGTTGTAATAATAAATTCTTAAATAAATTTATTTCCTTTAACAAATTAACATATAGGTTTCAATTAATTAAAAAAATAGTTTAATGCGAAATTCACCGACGTTTCGGTCGACATTGCAGTCGCCATCATCAGGAAGCAATTATCTACAAAGTAGTTGTAATAATAAATTCTTAAAATAAATTTATTTCCTTTAACAAATTAACATATAGGTTTCAATTAATTAAAAAAAATAGTTTAATAATAAATTTTAAAATCTATTCATTTTTTTTATTATAAAAGGACTCTGTTTTTAACCATTAGTTTTTGATAATTTTCAAAAAATAAACATAAATTTACAAATAAACATAAATTTAATTATTAAAAAAATTAATTCATAACAATATTATTAAAAAAAATATTGCGGCCGCTGCGGTGGCCGGCAGAGTTTAAGGTCTTTATATGGGTTTGTGAAAGTGATGGAGAATATTCTATTAAGTGTGTTGTGTTTAGCTACTATCGGTGCTGTTGTTTATATATTACAGTTCTCGTTGTTAATCAATGTAAATTTAGATTTAAAATAAGTATAAAGGTTCCAAACATGATGGTGGAAACATCCTGGAAGTCGTGTGTGTGTGTGTGTGTTACGATCTAACCTTGTGTTTCGATACATATGTGGTACAATGTGTGCTACTGCAATGATTATCATCCTTCATCCGCGAGGGAATTGGTCTTTGAAGCTTCATCTTACTGATCTATTTGCGTTTTTTTCACCTTTCTGTGTTTGAAATGTCTGAACTTTGTTTACTTTTTTGAAGTGATTCCATATTATTGGTAATTTGGTTTGCTTTTTAATTGTATATTTATATCTATATGCTTCTGGATAACCTAAGTCATTGTTAAGTGCATATTTTTGTAATATTTATGTTTGTAACCACTGGATGTTTTATTATTATTACTTCATTATGTGTACAGGCAACTAGTGGTGACAGTATGGTTCTAGATATACGACATACCCGAGGATTTTTTTATATGTTTCGTATTTAAATTGTTATAATTGTATGGTTGGTATCTAAATATACATAATTCCGTATTTATCGTTTCTTGTCACTACATAGCACTTGAGCAAACATCAAATTTCTTACACTAATCCATTTTTTCTCAACTTGTGTGCGAACATACATAATTAAATTGATTTGTGCGAACAAGAGTTCGCAATTCCTTTCAATATACTTAATTATAATGCGGAATCTCTCTTCCATATGGGTTTTTAAACTTAGATTTCGGTTAGGTGAACAAAAAAAATAACCTTTTTCTTTTAAATAATGAATTTAATTTATTTGGGATGTGACATTTAGTATAGGAAACGTGTTTTGTCGCACGCTTCATTATATTCATTTAGCTTAGTCCTTTAACTTTTACACGTCTTTAACGAGTGATTCTCTTTTTAAAGTCTGTGTCTTTAACTCTTTCTATTTCACATGTATGTTATTAGGGATTGTGACTATTACCATCGAACATTTTGTGTTGGGGAAGCGATGTCTGATCTTTCTGAATGCGTTTTTTTTTTTACGCTAGGTAGTGTATTTTTTTAAATATATATTTATACTTAATTGTACTCTCATGTGTATACGTCAATATTTACCTAATTTTCTGTTCAGTTTAGACTTTTGAAATTTCTCTTTTGGTTCATTCTCCTGTCTTATGTTTTTTGAGGCTGTGATATTTATTGTATTGTTTCTTTTATGTAATACTTTCAGTTATGGCGGTTACACCTGTTCTTATTGGCATACATGTGTCTTTTTAGTACAGCATCTGTAGTATATGAAATGTAATTTCTCCTGACCATCTCTGTGGGTTTATGAAGTTTCTGGGTTTGAGTCTTATGATCGTTTCGATGTAGGTTGCAATATGCCTGTAGGCGTTGTTTTGGTTTTTTCGAGTTGACTTGTTATTTTTGGTAACTATATTATGATAATATTAAAGGATTATATATGTGATGGTAGAATTTCAAGGAACGTTTATGATGAGAATTATACAGTTTTGTTTGTGTACACGCTTCAGTTACTTCAATACTTATTATTAGTATTATCCTGACACTATGTTTATTTTAATGTAAAGATATTTTATGTCTGGCAATACATGGATTAGCACTAGTAGGTAGTATATAGTTGGTGGGCAATGAGTATTCGTACACCACATGTAATTATTATTTCCTTCTTTACTCCTTGTCATTTGAAAGTCGTTGTCGGGCTTCGTCGTTCACGATATATGGTTTAAAGGCATGGGTGGTGTAATTAATAGTTTGCAAGGCATCCTTCTTGTTTTAGATATTTTGATATATTATTTTTTTCTTGTTGGAGGCTTGTTTTCGGGGGCGGCTGCGTGTGTGTTATTACCGTCTGCCCTCCGGCAAGTGTAAGTTACTTACTGGTGACCTCACTAGGTTCGCCGAGGCGACTGTGGCGGTCTCTTGGGGAAGGCAGATCTAATTTTTGTGTTTTCTGGACTATCGCCGAAGCGGTGTTTGCTATGTCTGTAAACGATTTTGGCTAAGTGGTTATTAATATGAATATCATCGTGTGTTCTTTCACAAACATTACTGGTGTGTTCTATTCTGGTTTCGTCGGAATGGGGTTATAGTGCTTCTTATGCTTAATGGAATGCATAGTAGTAGAATATATATTCTTACCTGAACCAGTAACCTTTTATTTTACGTTTTGTTATTAACGCCAGAGCTTCCTATGCTTATTGGGTGTATTTATATAGGTTATTTATTTTATTTACCCCGATATATCCTTAATTATTATTTACTAGTATGAAGTCTATAGTTGGTCTCTGTTTATTCATCTACCATATATAGAGATTGTTTTTTTATCTAGCCTTGATGGGAAGTGAACAATAATCTTATAAGCATTTACAACATGACTCATATAATATTCTTTCACTCCATATTTAGAACACCACACTCTATGTAATGAGCGAAAGGGAAGGATGGATAACACTTATTATTTTTTGTGTGATTAATTAATAATGATGGTATAACTATTTTATAATGATACATAGTTTATTAAAATAACATGCTATGTTTATAGCCGGGAACTAGTTTACTTATATGAAAGATAAATTAGTCAGAGCTGATGATAAGCATATGTATTACAGAGACCGTTAAAACGACTTATGTTTATATTCCTACAAAGTTTGACTGTATAAACCTGCAGGTATTTAGTTCAGGGTATAACACGTTTTACTTACATATATATATATATATTATTTACTGGCTATACATACACTTTATTACTATATTTAATAACGTCTTGTGGCTATATCGCTTTGTACTTCCTATTTATTGCCTACACAAATACTATAACGAATTTTATTTATTAATGAATGTATACTAGCTGGGCTAGCATGTTTTGTCTCTGGTGTTGTGCCGTTCGTTCGCGAGGCCTTATGTGGGCTGTGGTGTATGTTTCGGTTGCTTAATAACATATTTTGATTATGTAGGTATTTATGGTTATTGATATTTATTTGTGTTGTCATTTATCGGGTCATGCCATTTGGTGTGTTGGAGAGTGTGGTAGTTTTATAATATTGTTCTCGTAGATAGATTTTTTTAAAATTCTGGTTTTGGTTTATTGTGATTTACTTATGGGTTGTGTTTAGCCTAGTGGTATTTGGGGGTCCGTCCTTATTTATTTCCTCAATGTGTAACTGAATTAGTATTTTTATTACCTTTCTTGCTTTTGCTGTCGATTGTTTTAAATTGTTTTTCTCGCGGTTCCGCGTTTTTATTTTATTTTTCCTATTTACGTATATGTCTTTTTACTCTTTGCATCATGGTGTCTCAATAAGCGAGTATTATTTCGTGGGAGTTTACACTGCATTGCGCTGTATTGCGTTTGTGAGTGTATTTTGATTGTTTTTGTTATGTTTTAAATGTTTTTTTTTGTTATTTATGGTAATTTTTTTGTCACATGCATTCGGCGGTTTCATGTATCACTGGGCTGTACGTTTTTTATTGTGTTCCGTGAAATCTGCTGCAAGCTACTATAGCACACAGCGGGCCAGGGTCGACAAACAAAACTTTCACATTCTCGGTGGCTTTCGTCGCACCGGAAATTTGAAAACAGTTTGAGGAGTGCGTCTACGGAGTACAGACGTGCGCTCTCGCTTTGTAATATATTTTATAAATTTACTTATCGTTATTCGCTGTCGGTTGTGCGAGTTGCTGTCCACACGGCGTATATAGGTGTTACTATTTTTAATATATCTTTTCGTCTGCGTTTTTATTTTTAATTACACGTCGCCGGGGTGCATTCCGGTGAGTTTTTCCTTTATGTATGCTTATTTGCGGTGCGCGAACAGGCTTACAGCTCCCCTACACGGTCGTTTGTTCAACGTTTATTTATATTTATTTGTTACAAGTCGCCGGGGTGGGCGGGATGCGTTCCGGTGAGTTTTTTTTATGTATGCTTAATTGCTATTTTTTTTATTACCTCGGTAACATACGTAATTTGTTTCTGACGATCGTGCCGCAGCTACATTTTATTTTTGTATTACTGAACGCTACGTGTTGACTGTAGGGGTCCTAACTATGCTTATTCGTGAGTAGTATATAATAGGGGCTCCGGAAACAGGGTTCAGGGTGTGGTGCCGGTGCCGGTGTCCGCCATCTTGGATTTGTGACGTCACGACGGCAAAAATTCCTCAAAATTCCTCAAAAATGCCTCAAAATGACTCAAAATTTCCCGTTTTAAGAAAAAAATTCCCGTTTTCGAGGGAAAAATTCCCGTTTCGAGGGAAAATTTCCCATTTTATTCCTTAAAAATCCCAGCGGCTGAACATTCCTAAAACTGGCTTAAGCATCCTTAACTCAAGCCAACGTTAAGCCATTTATAGGATTATGACGTCACCGCTGCAGTTTCCGTTACGCCCGCCATCTTTAAATTTACTATCAGATTTTAATGATTTTTTTTTAAATTTATAAAAAAATTCAATTAATAAAATTTTAATAAAAAATATTTAAAAAACATACGTTAACGACACGGAGCTCGGAGTCCTCGGTTCGAACCCGGTGAGGGCGAAAAAAAATAAAAATGTTGACCGATCCTTCCACCACGGAAGTCACCTACAGACTAACCTACCACCACCAATAACAAGGTCAACTAGTATGATGTCATGTCCGCCATCTTGTCTTCGTCTGCTGGTAGCCATCATCATCTTGTTATCGTCGGCGAGAGTGCGCTGACGCCATGTTAGTTTAATTCTTATCCGCTAGAGTGCAGTAATCATTTATTATTGCTGTGTCACCCGCCATCTTGTCATTTGGCCGTCATCTTGGAATCGTGTAATTATTTAGCTAGAAATTCGGGAAAAATTCCAAAATTCATTAAATAAATCACTCATTAATTTACAGATTGATTCGATCAGTTTCAGTCCTTGGTTCGATACCCGATCGATGCAATAATGTTTAATTTGATGTAAAAAAATAATAATTTCATTATTCCATGTTCAACATTCTTAAAGAGACATTAAAACCTCTACTGTCATCATCATCCTATAAGCCATCAACACCAACATATTGGTAATTCATAATTTTAATGCTAGAGATTCGGGAAAAAGTTCAGAAATCATTAAATAAATTTCCAATCAATGTACTGATTAATTAGATCGACTTAGGTCCTTGGTACGATTCTGGACGATGAAAAAAAAAAATAACAATTTAACATAATAGTGACAGGTTCGAGAAAAAAACAAAAACAACACAAGTTCTTTCACAAACATAATATTTATTACTTAATATATATTCTACTACAGGATCACTTACGAAAGCCAGCAATCTTATAATCATTTAGTTCCGCAGCGGTGTGAAATGACTAATTCTTAGCTCCAATCGGTTTATACTAGATAGAGTCCAGCCAGAACCTTTACAGACATAGTCCACCTCTTCTTGACAGAGTTTCTGGATACCGTATTTAACAGTTTGCTTCACATCGTTAGAACTGTAAATTACTGCAGCCGATGTCTTGAATGCACACTTCTTCACTTTGTCATCGAACGGATATGGCTTTCCATATATACAGTCCAACCACAAGTTATATTTCAAAGGTCCGTTTTTTGCTACATCATCAGTAAGCTGATTGATTATCTTCTGTCTGATATCGTCAAGAAAATTACAAATGTCCTTTGACTCACCGAACGTATTTAGATAATAGTAGTCTTTCAACGTTCCACGAAATGCAGACTGCGCCAAGTAGAAGCCATTATCGTTCACTTGTAATGCTCCGAACACAGTCTTAGGTTTAGTTCCATGTTTTAGACGTCATAACAATCGGTTGCTGGGCATCTGTTTTTTTGGTTGTACGCTTTCGTGTCTCCAATCTAAAGCGAGGAGTCGAAATGTCGGCAGGTAGTTCAGCAGTATGAGCACAGACTCCACCTTTACATTTTTTCGCATGATGTCGCCAACTGTCAATTCGAGTAAACTATTTAAGGCACTCATCACATCGAAACTTCATGCGAGAAGGATTCTTCGTGCATTTGCTCCGCTCATGTCTTCGTGCATCATGGGAAAATGCGAACGACGTATCACAGTAGCTGCAAGGATACCGTGGTGATGAAGACGATCCTTTCAGACCCGATCCAGATACAGGCGTTGCAACAGTAGTACCATTTCCAGGCATTCTCTTATGCACATCGATGCATCGTTGTTGTGACGAAACCTTTACTTTCTGCCGCACAGCAGGACCTTTGCATGCCTTCATGTGCGTTTTCATATTATCTTTTCTGGCAAACTGCTTATGACATTTCTCACAAACAAACATTTTACGATATAGGTTCTTGACACATTCGCTCCTCTCGTGTCGCCGAGCATTGCTGTTGTTTGAGAAAATCTTGTCGCAGTAACAGCACCGATGTTCGCTAGTTGTCAAATCAGCATCCATTGAAGTCTCCATCGAGGGCGAAACGAAGTTCGTCGAGTTTTCCTACACAGCCAGCACTACCGGCATTAAAGTCTCTTCTGCTGGTGGTATCACATCTGTTGAAATCTCCTCCAATGTTGACGTCGTCGTCGTTGCCAACGAGATCTGCTCCACCATTGTCGTCGCTGACGTCAAGGTTCCCGTAGACGATGGTACAACATCCATCGAGTTCGGCGTTAAAGTCGGTAAAGATGCCTTCGAGTTCTCAAGAACAGGTAATTACGCGACTTATGCACCGGATGAAATAATCTAGGTGATCCTTACACCGTCGTCGACAGTAACAAACTGAGCGACCTGCTGTATAGGACTCGCTTGCACATGCACCGGATGGAATAATACGCTAGTCAAATCAAGAATCATTTACAATAATACTAGAGTCAAAACAACATTAAAAATAGAAGGACCATCAACGAAAAGGCAGCACATTTGGAAGCACCGACAACGAAAAGGCAGCACATTTGGAAGCACCGACAACGAAAAGGCAGCACATTTGGAAGCACCGACAACGAAAAGGCAGCACATTTGGAAGCACCGACAACGAAAAGTAGTATATCTTTTCGTTTGCGTTTTTATTTGTTACATATCGCCGGGGTGGGTGGGGTGCGTTCCGGTGAGTTTTTATTTTATGTATGCTTATTTGCTATTTTTTTTATTACCTCGGTAACTTATGTCAATCGTGCCGCAGCTAATTACTTAACGCTACGTGTTAACTGCAGGGGTCCTAACTATGCTATCCTAATATTATATAATTTAATTATGCTTATTACTTAAAGCATTTTTTTAAAGACATTATTATGCTTATAATATGATGTGTGGGGTTATAATTGCGCAGTGTAAGAGTGACGCTCCAGCGGACAACATCTCGCTCTCTCTGCGCGGGATTTTTGAGGTTATGTTTCTTTAGTCATAGCTGGTATGGCGGGGCTTTTACGCATACTGGTGGTGGGAGTGGGGTAGACATAGCTAGTATGGTGCCTTTTTTGAGGTTATGTTGCTCCGGGTATTTAGTCATAGCTAGTATGGTGGTGTTTGTTTTAAGCATACTGGTGGTGGGGATGGGGTAGACATAGCTGGTATGGCCCCTTTTTGAGGTTATGTTTCTCTCAGGTATTTAGTAATAGCTAGTATGGTGGTGTTTGTTTTAAACATATGCTGGGTGGTGGGGTTGCGGTACTTGCTTTTCGATATTTAAACACGGCGGTATTTTATTTCTTTTCCAACTTTAAATATGGCTGTTGGAAATTTAAATTTCGCGGTTTAGGCATAGCTAGTATGGCAGGGGTTTCTTTTAGGCATACTTGGGGTGTGTGTGTGTGTTTTAAGCTTACATCATGGCGGCATAGGCATAGCTAGTATGGCGGGGGTTTTAAGCATACAACATTGCGCCTTTATTATGCTTATAATATGATGTGGGGATTATAATTGCGCAGTTTATGGTTGACGCTCCAGCGGACAACATCTCGCTCTCTCTGCGCGGGATTTTTGAGGTTATGTTTGTTTTAGTCATAGCTAATATGGCGGTGTTTTTTTAAGCATACTGAAACATGGCGGGTTGTTTTCGAATGTTAACTGTTTAGGCATAGCTAGTATGGCGGTAATTTAATAAACATAACGGTATTTTTTTTTAAATTTACATATAGCGGTATTTTATTTCTTTTCGAAATTTAAATATGGCGATTAAGCATACTCGTAGTGGGGGGTTGGAGTGGTTTAGTCATAGCTAATATGGCGGTGGTTGATTTAAGCATATTTTTTAAGGACATGGTGGTTGGGAATTACACATTGCGATTAAGCATACTTGTAGTGGAGGGGTTGGAGGGGTTTTATAGACATAGCTAGAATGACTGTATTATTTAAGCATAGCGGTGTTTTATTTCTTTTCGAAATTTAACAACATTGCGTTTGCTTCTTTTAAGCATATGTGCGTTATTTAGTTCCCCATACTTCATCTGGTCCCGTGGTCTAGTGTGGGGTGGGGGGTTTATAGACATATTTTTTTCGATATTTAACGGTTCAGTCATAGCTAATATGGCGGTAATTGATTTTAGCTTAATTTTTGTAATTTACCAATATGGCGGTTAAGCATATTGGCGGGGGTTTTAGGCATACTTGTAGTGGGGGTTGGAGATGTTTATTTTCGAATATAATATGACGGTTGCTTCTTTTAGGGGGTGGTGGAGGTTTATAGGCATATTTTTTAAGACATGGCGGTTAAGCATAATATTAATTGCTTTAAGCATACATCATGGCGTCAATTGTTTTAGGCATACAACATGGCGGCGGTTGTGGAGTGGTGGGGTCTATAGGCATAGCTAGTATTTCTTTTTTGAATTTTAAACATGGCGGTTAAGCATAATATTAATTGCTTTAAGCATACATCATGGCGTCAATTGTTTTAGGCATACAACATGGCAGCGGTTGTGGAGTGGTGGGGTCTATAGGCATAGCTAGTATTTCTTTTTTGAATTTTAAAGACATGGTGGGTGCTTTTCGAAATTTTAAAGACATAGCTTCTTTTAAGCATAGCTTCTTTAAAGCATATGTTCGTTATTTAATTCCCAATACTTCATATGGTCCGTGGTATAGTGGTCAAGGCGTGCGCCTCGTAACCACGACGTTGGTGCGTCCCCGGGATCGAATCCACCCAGCGCCCTGGTTTTTTTGTATACAATTCCCGCCTTCGGAGCGACGGTGGCGCGCTCCGGTAACTAAAGGCTGAACTAAGATGGCGGCCTCCAGCAGACGGTGGCGCGCTCTGGTAACCACTGTCAACAACAATGGCGGCGCCCGGTGGCGCGCCCTGGTAGCCAATGTCAACAACAATGGCGGCCCCCATGAAACAAGATGGCGGCCCCCAGGCTGTTACTGGGGCCGGTGTTTACATTTCTATGTTTACATCGGTCCCAGTACCAGCCTACTCTCCCTACTTATGTTGGTAGGAGTGAAAGCACATGGAAATGCTTTACCCATAACATCTCCTACTGCATAGATATCGAACGTTTCACCTAGATGGTTGACAAGCCATGCACTTACTAAGTGATTATAACGAGACTTCAGAGGCCCATACACTGAAAAGTCTGGGGGTTGTAATTTGTGGAAGGTGTGCTGAGGGAAATGTTATGATTACCACCCCAGAGTTAGATGCCATGTCAAGAGCTTTAATGTTCAGATGAGTCTCAATATTATCCATGAATAACAGAAAACGTTTTTCTTTTGAGGGCTTTACAAATTTAATAAAATGCAATAAAAATTATAAGAACGAATCTTTGTTGGACCATCCAGAGACTGCAGCAGCACCAGCTGACCCCGGCACCAAACAACATCCTGTCCTTGAAATTCACTCGGGGCAACACGAACATTGGCGGAATATAGTTACCACTTGCGTTGACTGCTGTAGTGAGTGCGACAAGGTTACCACGTTCGGCAGAAGTTGCACTTCCGACATGCCTAATTCCTTTTGAAGCTACGATTTTCCTTGGAGTTTGGACTGTAGACACTTCCGTCTCGTCATAATACCAATTGAAATTGAGTGGAATGGGTCCAAAGAGATTATGAACGCTCTCAGCATTATCGAAGAAAGTGCCAACATTTGAATTGTTGAAGTTTGTAGCTCTGCTAATACTAGTGGGTCTCGGGGTCAGTGTGCTACGTCATGAATCCCCTCATCCATTCTTCTCCAGCTAGTTGCTGCTCATCCAAATTCTCAGGATATTTTTTGTCATTCGCACAGACAAACTTGTATGCTAACTCTCGCATGCTTTTTTTTTTTTTTTTTTTTTAGATAAACCACATTTCATTTTTTCTACTTTTTAATGTAATTTATCAAAGCATTTTCTTCAGCATCAGTAAATATTTTTTATGACAAAAAATTAAATAAATTACAAATAATACTGGCTTGTGCTACAATTCTATCCTTGCTCAACAACGGAGAAGTTCACAAGCTGGCAAAAGCTGTTTTTGTAATTTGTTTAATATTTTTGTTTTTTATATTTATAATTAATTATTTTTCAATTACATTTTTATCATTTTTCTTTCTGAAATTTTCTGGTATTAAGGAAAACTTGTGATGGATTTCTCCGTGTGCTCCCGATTATTCTTGTCAATATTTTTATGGTTTTCTCCATGTGTTCCTGATTATTCCTGTGGTTTCTTCAAGTGATTCTGACTATTTCTGAGAAACCGATATCTGCATGAAGGATTTTTTACCTAATGAGACATTACTTACATTTTATCGGAGTTACATTTAATTAGTGAATTTCTGCTACTAAATCAGCACTTGCAGTATTTTTACCGGATGGAATTCAAAAAATAATCACCCATTACTCAGTCAAATAATAAGATCTGAGACATCTGAGAATCACTAACAAGCAAGAAAAACTTCCTTCTCCTTGGTGTCTAGCTAAGCCATCCTTCTTTTGCGATCGTTAGTGAGCATCCCGCATCCCACATTAGAACTAAATAATTTTTTCCTTTAAGCAACATGTGGTGTAATCTGTTGAAAAGAATCAACACTAGTTTAAACACGTTATTTTCCATGAGATAAATTAACTCTCACCAATGACTGGTGCTATTGTAGTCCGTTAGAGCCAAGTAGTCTCATAGCCACGAACCGTGTGTTCTGGAAGCTTCGTAGTCCTGTAGCATCGCAGTCTCGTAACCTTTTAGACTAGTAATCACGTAGTCTCGTAACCTCATGGCTCGTAGTCGCGTTGAAATGATGCCTTGGAGCCTCGTAGACTTGTAGCTACTTAACCAAGTAGCCTTGTAATCTTATAACATAATGCTGCTGGAACAGTTGGGGGCAAACAGAAAATTCCGCCGAAGACAAATGCAGCAATTGGAGTCTTGTAGACTTGTAGCTTCGTAGACAAGTATTCATGTGGACATGTAGTCCTGCAGTCTCGTATCTTCGTAGCCTCCTAGTCTTGTAGTCAAATAACGCTAGGCCTAAGACTATTTATAGTCAAATACTTTTGATATCATTGATGTCAAATACTTTTGACATCATTGATTGTTGGAGTCAAAGACAGTTGGAGCAAATGACTGTTCGAGGCATTGTATCCTAACGTAAAATTAACGAACGCAACCTACTGAGTTGAATGTTCATGAAAATGTGTGTCATTTTCGTTAGATGTGCTTCCTTTTTGTTGAATGTGCTTCCGATTGTGCTTCCTTTTTGTTGAATATGCTTCCGATTGTGCTTCCTTTTCGATGATTGTGCTTCCAAATGTGCTTCCTTTTTGTGATTGTGCTTCCAAATGCGCTTTCTTTTCTATAAAAAAATAATTTAAATAAAGTCAATACTCGTGTAGTATGCCAGTAGGCTTCGCGTATATAAGTGAGGTTCAGATGACAGGACCCTCAGTCCACCTCTGGCCGTGGTGGAGTACAGATTGTCTCTCTTCAGTAAGTTTCGTGAGATTTAGTTACTTTTCCAATGTCGAGCATGATGAACGATCTATCATCAACATCGCGGACGCTGATGACACCGACGATGACAACAGTGACTACAGCGACAGCGGAGAGCTCAATGACTGTGGTGTCGACAGCTGCGGAGATCCTGAAGTCATCGGTACCACCAACTGCAGACATATCGGTGCAATCTGTGATAACGGTACCGACTTGTGCTGTTCCATCGATTGAACATTGCAGACATCAATGAATGACGAGCGTTCAACGCGTCAGTGCGAATACTGTGGTGCATCATTCACTACCAATTCAAGTGCGCGTAGACTTGAAAGAAGCGGTTGTTCGAGTAATGCTCAAAGAATACTATTTCAGTGCAACAAGTGCAATAAACTAATTTCACGTCTCGATAGCTTACATCGTCATTATAAAAAATTCTCCGAGAAAGTTAAGTGCAAGCATAATATCATGGTTGTTGTTTTGACACATGTATTGAACCAACCAATGAGAATATTTAAGTGAGGTTCAGACGACTGGACCCTCAGTTCACCTCTGGCCGCGGTGCCGTGCGGATCGAATAGTTAGACTTGCATAACATAATATACCAGTATCTAGCTTTTCATGAGAACTCGATGGCATCATTACCACTATTAACACCGACCTGAATGGAAGGTCTACCAACAACAGTGCAGAGCCCGATGACAACGTCGTCAACAGCTACACCTACTCTCTCAGCACAGCAGGAGATTTCGACGTGAGTAACATCTTCCGCAAAGCAGACCTCGAAGGCTTCAGAAGTTAATATTTAAGCGGTGTTACAATGGTTGTCAACATTGCCAGTGACATTAATAAAGGAAGCAGCATCCAACGGTGTTACATCACCAAACTGTACATACTGTGACAAAATCAAAAACTTGAAATTACGTGATTATGTAATACACAATTTTAATAATAACTCTAACGCATTAAATATCAGTGCAATGTGTGTTCTAGACAGTTTATACACCATGGTAAATTGAAAAGGCACATGTGGTTTTGCAAAGGACAGGATGAACATACATTAGATTCAAGCTGTATATTTTATTTATGGCAAAACATTAGCAAATATTCCAAGTGCAAAACATCACGAAATATATTACTGTCCTTTTAATGAAATCGATAATTCTTCTCTATGTGAAAAATAAGGTGGACCAATGAGTAGGTCTGACAGACTGAAAATACATTTAAAGTCATGTAAAGGACTTACTTCGTACTCTAAGAAGACTGTTTAATTCGAGAAATTATCAATACCTTAGTAATTTGCCTGTGTTTTCTGTACTTGTAGTAGTGTATAATATATGTAATAAATTTTATGTTTGTAAAAGAACTTGCGGTGTTATATTTCGCGAACTTGTCACTCACTTTTGTGGTATTTTTAATTAATGTTAGTTTTGTAACGCCCAGGGATCGAAACAAGGACAGAAACTGGTCGAATCAATCAGTATATTGATTGCAAGTTTATTTAATGAATTTTGAACTTTTATCCCGAATTTCTAGCTAAATAAATACACAATTCTAAGATGGCACCCAAGTGTTAAGATGGTGAGTGCCACAGTAATAATAAATGATTGCTGCACTCTAGCGGGTAAAAATTATACAAGCATGATTGTGGCACACTCTAGGAGTCGAAAACAAGATGGTGGTTCCAGCAGACGAAAATAAGATGGCGGACGTGATGTCATACTAGCTTATGATATAAACCTTGGTATTGGTGGTGGGAGGTCAGTCTGCCGGTGACTTTCGTGGAGGGAGGATATGTAGATGTTTTTTTTTTTAATTTTTTCTCTTACCGTTTTAGAACCGAGAACTTCAAGGCCTCAGTGCATTTTTAAATAGTATTTTATTAAAATGTGATTAATACAATTTTATTATAATTTTTGAAATTTTTCCTAAATTTCTAGAATAAAAATTACGGTTTTCTAAGATGGTGGCCGTAACGAAAAGTGCAACGACCTAGAATCCAATATGGTGGGCGTAAAAAAATGTTTAACGATGACATCATACTCAACCAAGATGGCAGGTGTAACGAAACATGCAACATTTATGGAATACAAGATGGCGACCGTAACGATATGTGCAACGGTATTTTTAAGTAATATTTTATTTAATTTTTAATCAATAATTATTTTATCAATTTCAGAATTTTTTCTTTGAAATCGGATAGTAAATAAAGATTTTCAAGATGGCACCAGTAACGATAATTGCAACAGGTACATCTTTATACAATATGGTGGTTTTGCCTCAAACAGGCGATTCTATTATTACTTCAAATTAAAAATTACAATTCCGAATATGCTGGTTGTTTTTATATAAACCTTATTTAATTCTCAGTCTGGTAAATGTCTCGATGGCCGTGTGGTCAAAGGCGTATGTTTCCCAACCTAGAGGTCAGAGCTGCGATGGTTCGAATAACACCGCTTCCAATGTATTTCGCATAAAAATATAAATTTAATATATCGATAAGGACCATATTAGCTATGGTAGGTAATGGAACATCGACCTTATGTTATGAGACAGAGCGACACCGGTGCTCTCTAGGATCAAACAGCAGAAACAAAGTCGACGGTATCCAAGATGGTGGCCTCCAGCGGAACAGAAAAAAATCAATATGGTGGCTGTGACGAAAATTTCATCATAAGTGAGTGGGGCGCTCAATTTAAAGATGGTGGATCCAAAATGGTGAATCCATAATGTCTGCCGGGTCAAAGGTCAAGGCCATCCAAGATTTCCGCTGTGACATCACAAATCCAAGATGGCGGTCGGCACCAGGCACCACAGCCTGAAGCCTGTGCCCGGACCACCATTCCTATACTACTCGGCAAGTCTAACATCAGCAATAGGGGAAATCATGGAAATATTAGTACAAGGCATGTGGTAGGGGTGATAGAAAAGAGGCACTGGTTGACAAAAGAGGCTGCATCACTTTCCAATCTCCTCTACTTCCCCTTCACCAACCTAGATGCCCTCCTCTGCACTCTCTCTTATTCTCTTTCAAGTACCACTGTACAAGGATCCCACACCATCTCCGCATACTCGAGCATGGCATATACCATAGAAGTGTTAGGCCTTCCCTTTCAGCACACTACTTCCTCCCATTAGTACAAACCAGGCATACCCAAGTCCTACTGCTTTTCTTCACAACTTCCCCCACCTCTTCCCCACCCTAGATTTCCTTGGAGCACTATTTACAGATACTTATAACTTTCTGTCTCCCCTGTCACCTCTCCCCCCCCCCCCCCCAATGATAATCTCTCTTAATCACCATTTATTTATTGGTTAATCGGACCATCCTTTATTGCACACATTAATCCTCATTCCGTTCCTTTCCGCCCATTCTTCCAATCTGTCCAAGTCCTACTGCAATCCTCCCACCTCTACATCCCCATACAGCACAAAGTTCTCTGCAAATAATCGCATATACCCTTTTATACCTTATCCAATATCGTTAACCATTGACGACCTGCCACCTTCTGCCGTAATGTATTTTATGGTGATGTTGATGTTGATGATGGGTGCCAACTAACTTGAATTGCAGGCCTGCGAGTTAGTCCACAGGTATACCTTAGACTCTTTCTTGAGGCATATCGTTGCCACGTGGCTGGTAGACAGCAGGTGGCCCGACAGAGAAACCCCAGCTGTTGTTGCCATCGGGAACGCTATACCAAAAATAAAAGTTACTAACTAACGAATTACTACCATGATAGCTCCGGTATGATTGTTTTTATTAGTACGCGATCCTCCTACGTGGCGCTGCCTGAGACATGACCTGTCTAGTCCTGGAGCCTCGGCGCATCGCAACATGTATAAGTGGTTACATGGTCGTGACTGATGGTGATGTTGTCATGCTATTAATATATATTACGGGCCCTCTGGCCTTAGGTTGAAATGGGGCAGGTATCAGCATCGCGCTGCATTTAATGAATAGAAATGCGGACGATTCTTGAATCGACCAGAATACCCAGCTTGAGTAAGACTATTTGGACATAGCAGTAAAAACGTTCACTTACTTAATAAGTAGAAAAGGGACATTATCAGAGAGAAGTAAAACATCTTTGAGCTTTGATGCGATCTAAAATATCTCATATTCAGAACTTGGATGCAATGCATATGTCTATGTCCCACACAATAAATGCAAGAAATGGGTCATGAAAAATAAGGTTTATTTATGAAAAAGAATAAAATATTAAACGTATCAGAATTTACATTCCTGAAAAGAAGAAGTTGTGGTTGCCAGAGATGTATTTTTCAACACAGAACTGTCAGTCAGGTGTATAGTTAAACTCGCATTTGCTACAAGTCATGTTGAAAACAATGAAATGGTGGGTGGAGGGGAAAGTCAGTCAACAAACTGCAGTATTATATTTACTATACTGCTTCAATTAACTAACTTAAAAATTAATGCTGCATTAAGTCAGGTATCCCATCTCAAGAGCGACCACAGAATTTCAATTCCGAAAGGGGAAGAGGAATAAAACGTCTCTGTCAGCTGTTTGCTTTTAAATTATTTCCTTTTGTTGGTGTGAATGATAGTATTGTTAGTACTATTAGTTATTTGGAGGGAGAGGAGAATATCCCTCCCCCTCCCACCTTTTCCAATCACCCTCTCCGCGTACGCATTTGTCCCCTCTGTACTAACCCCATTCAAGCTCCAGGAACCAGAATGACACTTATTTTTATTTAATAAAAAATGAAATATTGTTAGAGAAATCTGAATATTCAAATATGCTTTTGCAGTAAATGCAGTAAAGGAAGAATCATGAGTAATATTTAAAATGTTAAATATGTTAGCAATGAGTTTCCGACAATTCCATCATAATTGGAATGTTTTTTTTTGTCGTTGTATACTATCAAATTTTTTTTACAATCAACACATAAAGAGAAAGAAAATGTACATTATAGACAAATTAAACTCGCTATAGACAAATCAACTAGTCGTGACACTTTTCAGTGTATGATTTTTAATTCTCCGTAACATGCTGATTTACTAACTTGATAAACTAATTTAATTGATTTATTTATTTAATTAATTTAATTAATTGATTTATTAATTTGATAAACTAACACGTTTCTTTAAATAAAAATGTTAAAATATATTTACGCGCATTATTCAATATGAGATTACGGAATGCCAAGGTTACTCGGTGAAGATTTTTTTGGACTTTAGTACTAGTGTATCAGAGCCGATTCTAGGACAGACTTTAACCTTAGAACTTGACCTCTTATCAATTTGAGCTTAATTTCTGTAAATGAGATGACCTTGACATCATATTTATGAAAAGGGGGTTTATAAATTCGAGACAAGCATTATCTTTTATGAATAAGCATTTTGTGTCCAAAGTGTGTCAATGTACGTATTTTTGTAGAGGTTTCTGAAAATCTATTTATGACATATGACATATTGAATTTGTAATTTAGAGTCCACAAGTGGGTACCCATGAGTAGTCTTGTCAGGTTTTGGAGGGCCTATTGTGTCAACCATCTTGGTTTTCGAATAAGCATTGGCCAAATTTATGTTATGTGTATTGTGCCGGCAGTTTTGGTTTCGAAATTAAAATAGATCACATTAAATTCATGGTTTACATTCTTTGTGCAGATACTCGTTACGAAAATATAAGTATTTTAAATCGATTTATGTTGTGGATATTAAGTATGACACCTTGGTTTTTTTTTTTTTAAATTTCATTTCTTCTAATGAGGGTATTGAAATCGCATTAATGTGCGCTTGATTTTGTATTTTTATTTCTTTTGGAATGAACAAATTTTTTATATATGATTCAAATTTGGATGGGGAGCGAGGTGGTATGGTGGTAGGAAAATTGACTCGCCGTATAAAGGATCCTGATCTGATCCTGATCCGAAATCGTGATTTCGGCTTCCAATGTTTTCCCAGAACCGTCTCATGTAAAGGCTGAGATGGTTATAGCAATATACCATTATTGATTCCTTCATCGATATGGCTGTGCTGAGTAGCTGTGTACTACGACCTGTAGTGATCACGTTAACGAGATGTTACGAAGAAAAAAAAGGGTACATGTACTTACGTACGCGCGTTAGAAGTTATACTTACTTGCGTAACAAAAAACTAACTTAAATTTTGCATGCAAATAATTAATAGAAATAAAATTATAAAAGGACTAGAGTGAGATTATAATTGTGGTTGTTAAAGTATAAATTGAAAATAAATTAACATATTTTTATTAATACTAAGTATTCAATATTACTATAAACACGTGTATAAAATTAATTATTTAATATTGTAAAATAATCGAGATCATTTTAAATTAATAATGATCAATAAATATAATTGTTTATTCTAAATTATTATTTTTAATTATATAATAATTTAATAATGTATAATGCTAATAATTATAATTACAGATACATAACCTCATTTATATGAATACACACGAATGTACAATTTAAAAGGTTTATATCACTAATATTCACAATAAATAAATGTTTTTTTAATGATATGGACCAGTATTCAATACAATCACTAAAGTATTAGATTTAAAGGCACGTACATAATTTTAATTTATATGTAGCTTTGTTTTCAACATGTGAAAATTTCGTTGCATGGTGTGCGCGCATCGTAAAAATTCACTCTCCTCATTATTTTATAACGCGCCTAAAGAAGTATAAATTAAAATATATATATATATATATATATATATATATATATATATATATATAACCGAGATTATCTAGAGCCTGTACACACATTATTGATGAAATTTTTTTATCGAGACGGGTATGGAAGAAGAGAAGGAAAAAAATCGGGTTTGGTTTGACTGAGCGCTTACACGGGTAGCTATACTGTTAAAAAATATTTCACCTTAAATTTGCGAAGATATCTAGTTACTAATTACCCAGGGATATTCGTAAATGCATCGTTAGCTTCGTGAAATTATGGGTAACAAGTTATCACTTCGAACGTGAGTCCGCGAGGATAATAATGGTGTATAATAAGCAAATCATTTATAAACTTGTTCAGACTACTGCCCAGTCACAAGTATTGCCTCCACGTGTGTTTTTACCCGGTTCATGCCACATAAACAAAACGTGCAAGATGAAATACTGTAACTCATTTTTAAGAAGAACCAGTTATCTGAAATTGCGAAGGACTCTTTCGTTTATTTCAGGCTGATTCTTCGTTGAAAAGTCCATGAATTTGCCGTAATTTCTAACAGTGTAGACAAAACGGGACAGCCATCACAGCAAGAAACAACTAGGACACGTAATGCTATCCCGTTTACGCTACCCGCGTAAACGTTTTTACTCATACTGTTGTGGTCAAACGGGGAAACTAGAAGCAGTCAAAATTTTAACACATTAAATTTATCTGTTAAATTAGGCACACCAATGACAATACCAATGATACATCAACAATAACCGCAGACATCTTCACCTCTTTCCACACGGTTCTCCAATGCAAGAAAATTAAACCACGAAAATCTCATGTCGTCACTAACCCTACAACTTCAAAATTGCAAAACAATAGAAGACAAATTCCTTCCCCGTGGTTCATGTGATATTTCATGTCTGATATATGCGTGGCTACAATGTTCTAGGTGCAACTGCACTGTCCCTTATCCCCCCTCGCCACATATCAAATACACCCTTCACCAGGAGGATTACCTTCACAGTTCCCAGGAACTGAGGGAAACTTACTTATCAAGGAGTCGTTGGCCTTGCATTAACATTCCACTGAAAAATTTCAGCTGAATCACAGCATCGCTCAGGGCAGCCAGCTTATGTGTCACCCATCCATCAAATCGCCACTGTACGAGATTCAAATGAACAACACTAAAAACACATGGTTTCCCTGATCATAAACGACAATTAATTAAAAAGGTGAAATAACACTCCTTTATACCGAAAAGGATCGTGGTTATAAGAAAGAGATATACAGCAAAAATTAGATACCTTGAGTTCGGCAGTCCCACAAGTAAGTATACTTTATCACTGTTCACTCACGAACTCGCGGCAAATTTTCAAAAAATCTCGTTCAGATATGAATTGCATATTGAGCAGGGCATATCAATCATGCATATAAAGAAAAAAGGAAGAGTAAATCAAACCAATCAAATTATGTCACCGTGGATATTAAGTTACAGAAAATAAATAAAATAAAAAAAATACTAAGGACGTTAGTGTGGAATCAAAACTGCCTTAATGTGCTACTTTAGAGAAAAGATTTATCTGAAAACATTTTACTGCGTTTTTGAGCAGCATTAGAAACAAACAATTCGTAACGAAAACTATCTTTAAGTACTACATTTCAAACACGTTTCTGTAAAAGAACACAATTATTTTTACTGTGTATGCTCATACACAGTAAAGGCTTATTTTGTATCCCCTTGTAAGCAAAAAGTAACGTTTCCTTACAAATTTAGCTCATATTTGTCAGAAATTTAAATGCTAAGTACCTAAACAGCCAAGATCCAAACGGAAAAAAATAATTCAGCACAGCCTACAGGCGTAGGTAGATTTCGAAGTATTTTCTTATTCTGGAAATGTTATGGAATCTTCTATAAACTTCTGAAACATTTAAAAAACTTAATAAATTTTTTTTCATATTCCATGGACCGAAAATATTTCGAATGTTTTAAGCTCAATGCATCCAGCATTGAACAGTTTAGAACGATTTTTAGTATTATGCCTACTGAAGTAGTAATTAATTTTTTAGATCATCAAACACTATATTTTATCCCGTGCACTAATACGTGGTTGTATAAAAATTTTCCTAGGATAATATTAACACTGTTTAAAATAAATTCGAACAAATTTAATATTAAGGAAGTTTATATATTTTTTACTTCAACTCTCTATGTTTTTTCTGTGATAGATCATCTCACCAAAAATTCTTTCAGCCAATATTTTAAAATAATTTTTAGGCTTTTTACAATAAATTATAGCGGATTTGATAGGTTACCTAATAAAAAAGTTATTATTTTTTTGTCTTTTACCCCTTGTTATTTATACCCTTTTTAGTAATGCTGGTTACATCTAAATTTACTTTAGACCAAAGTTTTAGACCAAATTTAGTAATTGAAATTAATAAGAACGGTTTCAATAGTGTAGATAGTACGGAATTTTTATTTTTATTTTTGTTCCAACCCATGTTTTTTCAATCCCTTATTAAATTGCAATAATAGTTAGTCGTATGAAAAATTATTTCGGAAGAAAGTTGTAAATAATATTTTAATGATTTCCATTAAATAAGAAAGGATTTTCATAGTATACAAGATACGGAAATTATGAATTTTTTTAAATTGTGGTTAGTTTCATCAAACATTTTTTTCAGACAAAAATATAAGACAATAATTAGACGATTTACTAACAATTTGAACGGATTTACTATAACATATTAAGGTAGTTGTGAATTTGTTTGCCCTTCAATACTTTTTTATTTCACCTCTTGCTATAATGGTTGGTAGTAGGATATAAACATATTTCGATCAAAAGTTGTAGATAATATTTTAAGGTTTAACTATAAACGATAACGGATATCATAGTGTACGTGGTACGGATATTATGATTTTTTTATTCCACCCTAATTTTTCATCCCTTTTCTGCAATGGTTTGTTTTATTAAAAATGGTTTCAGACAAACATTATAGTTAAAAATTATACAATTTACAAAAATTTAACGGATTCGAAAGCGTACCTACTAAGGTAGTTATGAATTTGTTTGTACACCAACCCTTGTTTTTTCCACCTCTTGTAGTTATGGTTGGTCGTATCAAAAATTTATTTGTACAAATGTTTTTGGAATTACTCCTAGGAGTTATAATACGTTCAAACAGATGCGATATTTATCATATTATAGGAGCTATAGCGAATTTTCTGATTTTAAAAAACCTTCCCCATTTCTACCTTTGGGGGAATTTTGCCCATTAACGAACTCATAAAAAAAAAACATTACTTTATTTTATGTATCAGTTTGGAAGTGATTCGTGCAAAATTACTGTAGTTATTGTTTCCATACAATTATTGTACACACACATACATATACACACAAAACACACACACACTTTTGAGTTGACGATGGTTTTGGGGTCTATGGACCATTAAACAAAAAACTATATAAATTTTTTTCCAGAAGTCGCGCCATGGTAACGGCTACAATAGGTAGTCTTCCTTCGAATCTATCTAAAAATAAATATCGTCTTAGATACCTTAAAAAACGTTTCCTGAAAATTCAGCAAACTTTTTTAATAAATTTAAATTTGTACTGCCTGCATAGCCTAAATCCCTAAACGAGACGAGTATCATCATAGTCATACTAAGAGACAGTACAAGCACACTTTATAAAACCTTTCCTGTAATAATCATTTCGCACATGTTATAACAGGAAGCAAAAGTACAAGATAAATTAAAGCGATAACACTTAAGTTCAGCCATTTTCGCTTATGAAAACCATTTCTGTGCATGATGTAATTAATTAAAGAAAAACATGTAAATATGCAAACAAACAAAATATAAATAAATATAATTAAATATTTGCCAAAATATATAGCTGGAATGTTCATTGCAGCACATTAAAAAAGACACACAATTCTTGCCATAGCTTATACACTCTAACAAAACCTTTATTTGCTCTAATATATAAATAAATAATTGGATGTTGGTATACATGTATGACGTCGATAAACTCCAACATCGTTAGACCGATCGCCATGAAGGTTCGCACATCGAAGTGTTTGCAGTCTTCTCGTCGTACACAATACAACTATGAAGCTGATTGGTAAATATAGAATTAAATGACGGTGAAATGAATCCAAAAGGCATAAAAATTTACAACTTATTGCCACAAAATGTCACAAATATAACCGATTTATCTATGTTCAAAATAACTATCAAACAAGTTCTGTTAGAACATCCTTCCTACTCCCTGATAGAATTCTTTGACCTAATAACAGATAAGAAAACTGAACTCTGGTAAATCTTATTTAAATCCATCACAAAACGAGGAGAAAAATATTGAGTTTTGTAAACTAACTCTTCGCTCTGAGCTTTAGACTTGAGTTTATATCATTTCTTATGTACCATGTTATTTTTCTTCTCTCTTTCTTACTTTTGAAATGTAAAAGTACTCTGTTATATTTAGTTTTTGTGTTTGTACAGTATGTTTGTATATATATGTATATATTTGTAATAAATGACTTTTCTATATCCCGGAGTCCTTATCTCCATATGGGATCTACAGAACAAAAATTGAATAAATAAATTAATAAAGTGTAATTTAAGTACTTTGAGTGCTTTCAAGAATACGTACAGGATTTATCATGCCTAAAAAATTATCTGAAAAAAGCGTATTAGCCATTTTCATTTTTCTTTAAATACAGTTTCAAAACTAAATACAGAAACAGGACAGAACTGCTTATCCACCCTCAACGAATTCTTCAATGTTCTTCGTTTACACATAAGTATGATATTTTGAGCTGTTTTCAAACGGCTGAGATAAATAAGTCACATGCGCAAACATGGAAAGTGGTGGGGATAGCTCAATTTAGTGAATTCCCAACATGTGTTTTCCTAGCTGTTGCTTCTAATGTTCTATTATTTATATTTATATAATAATATATAATAACATTTATATAAATAATTTATATAATTTTCTATAATTCTGTGTGTCCATATTTCAGATGACACGTTAGAAAAAAAATTACGTACTCTCAGCGAACTTCTAAACTATTACTGTGCTTAAGTTTGCAGGTTTTTTAATGGACGTATTTGGCGGGAAAAAATTAAAGTAAGCCAGTATACAAACAAGAAAATAATACACTGAATATATCAGGTTGATTATTTGTGAGAAAAAAATTACATATAATCCTATACAAACATTTAGTGGTTTAAGGATTTATTTTAAACTGTCTCTAGCCGGCTTTCATTTGGAGGCTGATTCCAGTGCTGACTGGAAGCAGCCACACGTACACATTTGTAAAACAATGGACGTGAATCCTAATCAAAGTCAAAACTATAAAATATTATTTGTATCGTGTGAACAGCGTTTAGTATATGCAGATTTTAAATTAATAAAAAGCATGCTTTATTGAAAAACTAATTTGTTTCAAGTCTATCTAGTATTTCCTTTCTGTGACTAAACCTTAGCGTCTGGGTTGAGACCACACCTGTATAATTATATAATATGAAACAACTTTTTATTTCCTCTTTTATTTACATTTTAATGACAATTCATTAAATTAAACAGGACAATTTAGTACTCACAAAAGCAAGCTTGTGTGTAACTGCATCTAGTCACTTTAATATACGTGCGGTTGTTTGACTTATCTAAAATTTTTAAAAATTGTAGAAATTGACAAGTAAATACCTAAATAAAAATAATTAAAGAAATCTTATATACATTTTATTAAAATAAGAGTTAAAAATAGCAATTAATTTAAATATAAGATAAAGTATAACATTGTTTCATAAAAAAATCTATGTATAAAAAAGACAAAAAATAATAGTTATAGGAAAAGTACAATTACATAAACTACTACAGTATATTAAACCCCAATAAAATATTACATAAATATCTTCATCAGTTGAATTATTCAGCAAAAATTGACATTTCTTTATTTGAAAAAGGTTTTTTTCCTTCAATTCTTCAGGCAGAATAACTACACTTTTTGGAAGCAAAATTTAAATATATCTGTGAAATTGTTTCATGAAATAGAGGAATAGGTAAATTTATGTTCTGTCTATGACGTCTATGATAATTATGATGGTTAATGGCTTGCCCGGCGTTTCGGCGTGCCTTGGTGCGGCCATTTTCAAAAGCAGTTGCAATCGTCCTCAAGGGCGTACGCAGGCACGCAGGGGATATGGTGGCTGTATCCTCCCCACAACCTGAAATCCTAAATATTTATAAAAATCTGTCATTCACACTAACAAAAGGAAAGAATTTTAAAGCAAACATTGGGCAAAGTGGTCATATCCTCCCATCCCTCGCCAAATGGAATTCTGCGTACGCCTTTGATCACCTCTGAAGATGCTGCAACAAGGGACGCCGAAACATTGGGCAAACCGTTAATTATAGAGAAGTGGCCTCAACTCAGAAGCCAAGTAGAAGTTAGTAACTGTGGCTACATAAGTCTAAGATATAGATCCCTTTTCTGAGTTGTGAGTTTTGCTTAAGTTTTTATTTCTATTCACATCCTTTCTTTACAGTTTCTTTTCCAACCGATTTATCACTAAAAATGCTTTCACTGTTAATTGTATATCCGTAATATTTTTCTATAGGTTAATTGGTTACATATGTGATTATAATCAAAAAGTATTTAGTTCCTCATCACTTTTTATGCCATCTACAACTTTATAAAAAGAGAATAATGCCGGTTAGGTAGAAGTACAAAAAATAAAATTGGCATATATAAATAAGGCTACATTTTAATTTAAATAACTTGTTATATTAATGGAATTCTTTGAAAATAAATTTTTTCCTTATCAATTTCTTTTAATCGTATTAATACATTTAGTGATAGTATTGGCCAGTAAATATTTACTATTATATTAAGAATATTATTTTAAGGAATATTGAAATTCCAGCTGTAGGGGCCTTAACATAGTATTTTATCAAACTAAGGCATGTACCTACAGGGCCGCCGAGAGGGGGGGGGGGGGGGGGCAAAAGGGGCAAATGCCCAGGGGCCCGGTAGCCTTAGGGGCCCGGGCGCCGGCTGGAAAGTGGAAAATAAATGGCTGGAAAAACATTTTTTCCTGCTATTAAAACATCTTGTACTATATATATATATATATATATATATATATATATATATATATATATATGTGTGTGTGTGTGTGTGTGTGTGTGTTTTGTGGGTTCCTAAAACTACAGTCGATAACCAATAACCTAACCGAGCAGTACTTGTAACATTCTGTTCACAACAAAATACTTGCGTAGTAGCAGAAATGGGAACGCCAGGTACGACACAATAGGTTTGCTTGGTCCCGTACACCCCTACACTTGGGGTCAATGCCATTTAGACTCCCCCTTCTGAAGTAAAGAATGCGGTGATCGGCCCTGGCTGGCGGGGGTGTCATGGAGATATCTGATGAAATGATACATCTAAAATCAATTCATGTTTCAAATATTGGTCCAAACCAGTTGAAACCAATCCAGCTTTTAAACACACTACGGAGATTAAAATTGGATAGTTTATTTCCAAACGTGTGTATCGCTGTTCGAGTGTTCTGCACAATTCCCGTGACAGTTGCCGAAGCCGAAAGGTCTTTCAGCAAAATGAAGGAAATAAAAAATGTACATCACTGAACCATGTCTCAGGAAAGGATTAGTGGGCTCACCTTGCTTGCCTTAGAGCCTGATTTCGCTCGGTCATTGAAATACGACGATGCAATTAACGATTTTGCTTTGAAAAAGGCACGGAAAACAGAATGTTGTGATTACTTATGAACTACTTAATTGTTTGTAAATCAATATTATTGAGTAGCATAATCCTTTTAAATGCATTATATGTTTAAAATGTTAATTAATATACTACAGAGTATGATTATTTTGAATGTAGTGTTATTTTGAAGTGTTATTAAATTTAGACATTTTTATATAGGTAGTATATGACATTTGAATTGTTGTGTTTTAGTAGGATATAAAATATTTATCATTAATATTTAAAATGCATGTCATTTATGATTTTGCATCGAACTAAAGGTATTAAATTAACTTGCATAAATTATTAATATTTATTACAAATTTTTCAATGTAATGAACGTGGTTCAATGTGTTTGATGTTTTCGAAGTAATAAAATTTATTACTACTTTAAATTATTTTAATAATATTTATATTCAGAATAAATCATTATACTTATGTATTTTAAACACTCATATAATCATGCATTTTCTGATTACCATTTAAGATTTTTTTTGCAATATATTCATCAAAATTAATTATTATTTGTATTTTGATGGGATTAACAATGTAAAAGTGCACTGAGATAATACATGCAAATGCTCTTTTATTTTTTTTGCGTAACTAGGAAATCGTCATGTATGTTCAAATGAAGGTTGCAATTTTACGATACCATATATATTTATGGTATACGTAGTATGAAGTAGTGGTAGCCTATGCAAAATAAAAGGAAGGGGGCCTACTACTCCAGCTGCCCAGGGGCCCACAAATTCTCTCAGCGGCCCTGTGTACCTATATACTTCGTTCGAATAATATCGTAAAATCATTTTAACGTATATTTATATACGATGCATATTTATGATGATTTTTTTTTGTAATTACTGACCATGTTCATTTTTAAAACCATCTGCAAGAATAAAATAAAATACTTTAATTACGATATTTAAACTATAAAATTAAAGTTAAAATTAAAATTAAAATTAAAATTAAGGATCAATATTATGTGAAAGCCCCCATACTTAGGCTAAGCTATTAAAATTAATGTGGTATTTTGCAATGTTTAATTTTTTTTTTAATTATCTTGTTATTGCGAAGTTATATTAGCGGGAACTATTTTTGAAATAATACCGTACTCAAATTTAAAATAACTGTGTTTGAAAAAAAAATTATTTTTATAATTTCTTGAATGTAGAATTGCTTTTAGAGTTTTTTTAGAGATAATTTTTTCGCTGGCTTATGTTATTCTAATAAAACATTAATTATTTCTCTTATTTATTAAATTGTGTATCTTAAGATATTGTCGCGTTAAAACATAAGCTTAGTTATTTTATTGACTGAGAATTAAAAGCTGTAATTCGTAACATTATACGGATTGACAATATTTAAAAAAGCTTTTCGTATGTTTTCAACGTATATTACACTTAATATATTTTATTAGGATAGTATAATAATTGATCCCATGCGACACACCATACTGGATTATGTTTACGTTCAAGTGACACAAGAGTCTTGAATAGAAATTATTTTCACGGTTGGCAACATTTCATGCACCGCTCTCAGCGCTCTCAAGCGGCGCAACTCTGCAACACGTAAACAAGTGAGCTGCACATCAAGCGGCCACATTCCTTCAGTGTTGTGGTGCAGCTGGTGCGTGCGAAATGGATTGAGTACCCAGTCCGAGTTTCGGATCGTTTTTCGTTTAGTTTTACACGTGGTTTTGTTACGGGTATTTTCAGTTCGGAACGTGTGCCTTTCGATACGGTTTCTACTTCGGGTCGTGTGACAAGTGAACGAAGCTGTTTTTGCGGGTTTGTGTTTCTTATTTCTATTTGTTTACCAATTCGGTTCGTGACAGCGTTTATCATCAAAAGGGAAGGCAAAGTGTTTTCTTCAAAAATAGTAACCTACCTTCGAGTGTCCGTCATGCCTACGTGTTTTAACCAATCATAGCGGTGGTTCTGTTGTGAAAGTTAAATTTGTTTTCTATTCTTTTGTTTGTGGATAACGGATATTACAACAGACGTGGCAGCAAGCTGGTTGCGAAGGACCCTAGATTTGCGGAGACAGTGTCCACGTGTAAGTAGGCATGCTATTTTATAATCTGCTAAGTATGATATACTGTGCACTATTTTTAAAATTGCATATATTGACGAAAAATGAACTATTGATGCCTTTGGGCATTTATCTATCTACTAGAATGCTGGGAAATTTTCTTAATTTGTGAATAAACGCAGCCCGTAAAATGCATACATTTTATTATACACGCACATCTTCCCACGCCTTCCTTGCGTGTGCGAGACTAGGCCTAACCTCACGCCGCTAGTGTCAAACTGGCAGCTGTTTTGTCGTTTCACTTTCTCCCGGCTAGCCACACGCACCCAGACGTAGGGACGGAAAAGAAGAAACACCACTTTCGATTTCAAATTCTTTCGAGAGGAATCGCCTTCGCGTCGAAGTTGTAGCCGTGTATAAACTGTCTAAGAACATGCCAAGGAAAAGATAAAAATAATCTCTGCACGTGACATGGAGCGTCTGTACCGGTACCCTGACGTAAAATGGGAACCTCAATTATAGCATTATATATGGGGGTGAAGGTGGTGGGTTTATATGGGGTGAGGGGTGGAAAATGTTCCTTAAGTTATGATGGAATGTTATTTATTTATTATTTTTTTTTTAAATTTTCGTGGGTCTACATTTACTGATATAAATAGGCCAACTCCATACTGTGCAGGATTTTTCGTCCTGAGTTACTGTCGCAACTGAAAATAGTTTTCTAGTTTACATGTGGATAATATACGGGGACAGAAAATGAAATCATGCGGAATTGGCATTTCTTCATTATGAGCCTAGGTCAGGTTATATTTCTTAATCTATTCGTTATTTATTAACTACCCGTGTCCCTTTTTACCTATTTTCCCTGCAATTATTTCTCTATGAAACATTCAGGGTTCTTAAGAGATATTAGAAAATGGATATGTGATTTTGTAATTTCTGCGTGCGCGTGTGTTAATGGTAAGATTTAGTAATTCGTGAACAGAGGCTTTACCGAAGAAAAAATTCCTGATATTTTTTTGAGTGCTTGCTTGTTTATCCCGCAAAATAGATTTTTTTTTTTTTTTTAAATCGATCACAGTCAAGTGGCCGGTCCTCTTCCAACCTTGAATTTATGAAAGAAAAAATTAATCCCCCCCGAAAAAAAATTCCCGAACTCACTCGCACATATTTATCAAAGTTAAAGTTATGCTTTTTTATTTAAAAAAAATACGAATATTTTGTCATTTCACTTGCTACATTAAATGTTATCTTTAAAAATAGACAACATGAAAAACATTAAATTTTGATCCTAGTAATAGCTTTAAATGGTATGCAGTCATAACTGTAACTGTATTATACTATATTAAATACAACAATACCTATTCTAGACGATACCGAAGATGTATTTTTTGCGTATCATAATGTAATTTTCTCAGACGAATATTGTGCAAAACAAGCATTTGAAACTTTCCCGTCCAAAACGCCATATTCCCGCTCTTGTGCCGTAATAACGTACAGGTCGTAATTCTGTACTTCGTTTATTCTGTAGGAGAGCCACTATCGGGGGGGGGGGGGGGGAATTCATTTTTTTTTTAAATATTCCTTCATGTTTTTGAATCATTCATGACGTTGTGACACTTTTAAAGTAATTCAAATTTAATTAGTGGTTATGTCAGAATTATTATACTAAAAATCTGTGATATCGTGAGTTAGATTAAGTACATTTTAAATAGTTCGAAACAGTGTGGAGGGTTGGTTATGTTAGATTAGCTATTCAAAACAAAATTAAAAATAGTGTCTATGGTTGGTTAGGTTGGCTACATTGAAATACTGTAAAATAATTTCAACTGTTGGTTAGTTATAATCACAAACAAGTGCAAACATGTAGGCTGACTTGCACAGTCGTGACTTGAGGCAAAGTAAAATATTTCTCCTTACGATTAACCTGCAAAGTTTTTGCTTAGGTTTTACTTGCCTAATCCTGCAAGCGGTCCCTAGACTTCACGAAAAAAAAGCGACAAAACATATCCTTCTTGAAAAGCAACACAACCTTCGACAATTCCTTGTACCATAAAAATTACACAACGCGTAAAAAACTTACTTTTTAAGAGTTACCGTAAACATTGAAGCCGAATTTATAAACTACCCAAGAAACGCAAAATCCAATAAACGAAAGACGAAAAAGGCAAATAACGTCGTTCTCAAGTGTAACCAATTTAACGCAACCTTATTATTTTATAGTATATTAGCTGAAGGGTAAATATTTACTTGGGCGGTATTTCCAAAAAAAAAATGTTAAAAATCCGAAAATACCTTTATTTTATGCTCTTCAACTTCCTCTTTTCATTAAAATCGGCGGAGATTAGAAATTCCAAATACTTTAGGAGATATCGAATTTTTAAATTTCTTCATATGTAGTTGAGCGGTATTTGCGAAAAAAAATGTTAAAAATCCGAAAATACCTTTATTATATGCTCTTCAAATTCCTCTTTTCATTAAAAGCGGCGGAGATTAGAAATTCCAAATACTATAGGAGATATCGAATTTTTAAATTTCAGCACAAAACCAGCGCATTCCTGTGGCGTGCGTGCACAATTGTTTCTTGTTTACAG